>NC_045553.1:34811502-35111502 GCF_009769535.1 Thamnophis elegans
TGCCACCCTGCATCTACCACTCCTGCTGTCTTTCCCCACTGCACTCCACTGGCCCTGCTTCTCCTGTTCCCTCTGCTGCTCCTGCCAGCCTGACTTGCATCTCCCTTTGCCACAGCTGATTTTCACAATTTTCTTCCTGCTGCTGCTGAGGTGCTGCTTCATGAAGGGCCAAACTGGGTGCATCTCGTTGAGGAAGAAGATGTGAAATCAGCTGTGGGCAGCAAGGGCAGTAGGAGTGTAGGGCAATGGCTGGTACAGGGCAGCAATGGTGGCAAAGTACAGGCAGTCAAAAGGGCAGATCTGGAGGAGGGATAAGCAAGTGGGTGGAGCTGAAGTACACCTTGTAATTGTAAATGTGGACAGACTGCCAAGGAGTTGAATTTTGATCACATGACTGCAGGGGCACTGCAACAGTCATAATGGTGAGACTTTATAGCAGTTAGACTTATATATCGCTTCATAGGGCTTTCAGCCCTCTCTAAGCAGTTTACAGAGTCAGCATATTGCCCCCAACAATCCGGGTCCTCATTTTACCCACCTCGGAAGGATGGAAGGCTGAGTCAACCTTGAGCCGGTGAGATTTGAACAGCAGTAGCCTGCAGTGCTGCATTTAACCACTGCGCCACCTCGGCTCTTGAAAGGTCACTGAATGAATAGTCGTTAAACAAGGACGATCTATACCAGTGATGGCGAACCTATGGCACGCGTGCCACAGGTGGCACGCAGAGCCATTTGTCAGGGCACCGGAGGCGCTGCCCTGTCAGCTGCGTTCACCCTTTTTAAAGCCATTTTTCGCCCTCCAGAGGCTTTATAGGAGCCTGGGGAGGGCGAAAGGAGCCCCCCCCCCCCCCCCGGAGGCCTTCCGGAGGCTTCATGAGCTTCCGTGAAGCCTCCGGAGCAGAAAAAACTGGCCCTATGGGCAAACTGGAAGTTCGGGAACGGATGTCCGGTTTGCTCGGAGGACCGTTTTGACTGCCCCGGAGTTTTCAGGGAAGCCTCCTGAAGGTCCCTGAAGCCTCCGGAGGGCGTCTGGTGGGGGGGGGGGGAGGCTGTTTTCGCCCTCCCCGGGCTCCTATAAAGCCTCTGGGGAGGGTGAAAAAAGGATGCAAAAAATGGGGGGGGGGTCGTGCCTGTAGTGCGCGCATGCGCACTGAGAGGTCACGCATTCCTTTATAGGTGCGGCACGCTCACACATGACCCTCCCCTGCGCTCCCCCCACTTATGGCACGCGAGCCAAAAAAAGTTCACCGTTGCTGGTCTATACAGTGTTAGCAGAATGGATCCAATACAGCATCTTGCTTCCAGTAGCCTTTAACCCAGTGCTTTTGGAAAGCCACAAACCCTGAGTAAAGACTATGGCCCTCCCTCGTAGCTACCCCTTTCCAGGTTCACAGCTTCTGAGGATGGGAATCCTGCAGAGCCCCCAGAGCTGCTGCTAGATGAATCCTCCATGACTGCATTTTAAAGCCATCTCAGCTTGATTCCTTTACTCACTGAATCCATGAAATCTGCTGGCATATTTTCTATTCTTACCTCCTTGAGGCTTTCTTACTTCAGAGCGTTTCTTTACTTTGTTAATCCAAATATATTACTATTCCAAAAACTAAACCACAGATCCGAATACTTTAGGATCTCTGTAGCATCCCAGCAAGTGCGCATTTTGGATTTCACTCTTACCCCCATTTGAGTCATATTCAAGAAACGATTGAAATCAAATATTTCAGAGTGTCTCTAAAGATATTGTTACCAAAGAGAGCACTTTTATTGTTTTGCATTCCTGCTAAATACCTTACTGACAAGTGTGAAAAATTACTTTATCCTGGTATCATCTGGTTGTGTGTCTGGCATTTTTCTTTGGTCAATGTTCTCCTAGAAACACTGAGTGCAGTTCTGATGAAGTTCAGAAACAGAACCTTTGAACAATTAACTTTGGATTATTGTTGTTTCATTAAATTCTAAACACTTTTGTACTTACACCTCAATACTAATTTGGGTTGTGTTCCCCTGTCCCTCCCTCTCCCTCTCTTTTTTTAGCTGATAGTCTTCACTCCAAAGTCCTTGTTGCGTCACCCTGAAGCTCGGTCCAGCTTTGATGAAATGCTGGCAGGTACAGTAGACTTGGGATCAGGGCTATGGAGGAATGTCTTATTCGGTAGAAGGGAAGATGTGACTGAACAATTAGACAAGGAAACTCTTGAAGTTCAACACAAGGCCAGAAAGACAACTCTGCCTGCCAGCCTTCCTAAAGTTCTATTAACCTTCATAGGAGCAGAGTCAGTTTTGGATGCCTGGGTCTTCTGTGCTAGGAAAAATAATCACCTTTACTAAATTATACCCAGGGAAAGAGCTCATATGTAGCAAAATAGTTGGAGCTGTGTCATTTGTCTCGGATTCAGGCCTTGAGATATTGGTTTAAGGTCATGAAGTTGTTCTTCCAGCACTTTGCTTTGACTTGGAGTTTCCTGTGAAGAAAGACATGAGCGGGGAATAGTGCTCCGTTGCTACTTGTATTTGACAAAAGCTTTGAAGTAGGAGCTGTAGTACCCCAACAATTACAATCGATCTTGATATTTTTAGAAAACTGCATGGCATCAAAGAATAGGGTGATTTCTGTCAACAAAAGCAGGTCTTTATGGAAAAGATATCTTGCTGTTAATTCTGCCCTTTTGTAACCTCATATTTGTCCCCTTCCTCTTTTTTTATAAACTATTTTATAAACTCCTTGGAGCAGATTTTACTATGTACACTGATAATATAACAAAAAGTAATAACCTCCACTGCTTTCCAGGCACCCGTTTCCAGCGTGTCATCCCAGACACTAGTCTGGCAGCACAGAATCCAGAACAAGTCAAACGGGTTCTCTTCTGCACTGGTAAACTTTATTATGAACTCATCCGAGAGCGGAAGACACGGAATATGGAAGCAGATGTGGCCATCACAAGGGTAGAGCAGGTAGGGCTTTTGTGGGAATGGCATTGTTGATTTACAAAAGTAGGACTCCTGCGTGCTTTTTGAGCTTTGAGAAATAAGTATTTTGAAGCTCGATAGAATTTTATGAACAGGAAGCTAAAGAATTCCACACTGGTACTCCAAATGAATAGGTCTTCCGCTGGCAAAAGTAAGAATTAACTATCAGGCATGTTCTAATCCTCTAGCTTTGTTTGGTGGACTACAGTTCTGAAGTAGAGTCAGGTTTTCTGCAACACTTTGCAGGTTTCTTACAGACGTCTGGTTCTGAAAAGAATCCTAAAAGGTTTCTGCAGCAAATATCTAAACAGACCTTATGAATTTTCTCTTCATTCCTCCTGGCAAGTAAGCCAAGATGGAGGTTAAAGTATGAGTGATCTGACTTTGCCTGCAGAATATTTGGATTAGGCCCAATTTATAACTAAATGAAAGTCCTTTATTGGCCTTAACAACTTCTTAAATTTCTGATATATTGCTCAGTCTCTTTTTTTTCTTTTTAACTGTGTAAGTATCTTATGGATTAAATGCTTGTTTTTCCATTTTCCCTGGAGTTTGTGAAATAGACTGACCTTTTTTTAAAATTTTCCTACTGCAATTTGTTTATGAAGGTAGAAGGCTAAAAATCATTCATAATAAACTCAAGGCCTTTTCTTTCTAGCTGTCGCCATTCCCTTTTGACCTCCTGCTGAAGGAATTCCATAAATACCCCAATGCAGACCTAGCTTGGTGTCAAGAAGAGCACAAAAACCAAGGATATTATGATTACGTGAAGCCTAGACTCCGCACGACCATTGACCGTGCAAAGCCAGTGTGGTAAGGGGCTTCTTCGGCGACTCTGATAGAGGGATAGGTTTGTACAGTTGCTCCGGCAGTATCAGTCCGATCCCAGTGAGAGCTCAGGAGTGGTCTGTTCTAGGAAAAGAGGAGAAGAAGAAACATGCTGATACATAAGGTCTCAGTAGCACAGGCTTCATTTTTGGGCTCCAACAGTCCCTCAAATCCTATACGTGCCAGTAAAATTTAACAATTTAAGCACGATTTAACATTGTTTCCCAATGGAAAACCAAATGGGTCTCTGAACACCCAGACATAGGAAGACAAAGGATCCCACAAAAAAAGATGCCAGGCTTTGAACTACCACGTCAGCAGTGATAGTCCTAAACACGATTCACAACTCACGTGGCGTCTGCCATGACTCTCTGTATAAATGAGGCCTAGCATCCTCCCCTAGGTGTGACTGCGGGGTCCTGCTTCAAATTGTAGATTTGTGACCAGCTGTAAGCTGAAGACATATACCAATCCATGGATCTTTTTTTTTATATATAAACGATGCTACGCTTCAATGGTTAGATGGCCCAGACACTGGCATTTGAACCCAGGTCTTTTTAACATGTAGGTTTTATTACGTTTTACTAATCTAGGTGAAATGTTAATATGTTGCTGTATGATATGCCATATGAGACAGAGAGAGAGGGTGGGGGAATAAAGCAGCAAATAAGCAATTGTGTGTCTGCTTTTCTCCCTGTAGGTATGCTGGCCGAGAACCTGCTGCTGCCCCAGCAACAGGCAACAAAAAGAATCACTTGACCGAACTGCAACGCTTGCTGGACACGGCCTTTAACCTCGACTCTTTCAAGGGCTTGTCTTAGATACATCTGGACCTTAGTTCTGTCCCGACACCCTGTGTTTGTGGTGTTTCTATCTATCATTTCCTTTCTGTGTCTTTTAACTATAGACTTTGTAAACTAACTTAAGGAGCCTGTTATTAACCTCTTCCTGCTGTTAAAAGAAGTGCCCCATCAAAACAATCCCTGTCTGAATATTTGTGTTAAGGTTTCTGAGGGTTGCTGCAGCTCAGATCTTCTGGAGCAGTGTGGGTTCACGCCTGCACAAACCCCTGGGGCATACCTTGCCCCACTGCTCCAGGATGAGAGCTTCTAAGGGACTAATATTGGCCTTCCAAAGGAACCTCTCTAGTGGATGGTATGGTGGTTTCTGGTTAAATGCTTGATTCTTGACTTTAATCCCAAAATTAATATGGAGCCGGCACTGCTTTGTGACAAATTATGTCACAATCCCCCATTGCACTACTCCAGGTGCATGTGATCTGGTATTGCACTTGATTTCAGTGACAATATCACCTTTCAACAATATTACACATCTCTGACACTGAAAACCTGGGCTCACGCTGTTTTACTGCTGTTGTTTAACAATTAGCATTGTCTTCACTAGATGTACCTCTTTGAGGATATTTTATGGAAATCTTGTTTCTTTTCATGGAGGAAGCAGGATAATTGGCAAGGCACGGACTCAGGTGCTTGTTTTATCAAACTAACACTTACTAATTCAAATCGCATCCTGGATGAGGGCCTGTTTGAATCTTGGCATCTAACACATCTTTTTTACATGGTCAACATAACCATAGCTATATGAACCTTCAGCTTCACCTAGCCTTTGGCTCTGGCTGTATCTAGAAAAGAACAAATCTAAAAATTCTGATAATTCATTGGGTTCTCATGTCCCTCCTAAGAAACTCTCTCTTTGCTTTGTCATTCTATACCCCAGTAAAAGTTGCTTTGTTAGAGATTCTGTTCTGTCTCTTGAGCAGAAATCTCTTAAACCTCCCCACCCCTTTATATTCATAGCACCCATTTCCCCCTGAATTTTAGGCAAAAGCGTGTAACCTTTGTTTTACACTCATTTAATTTAGAAGATACAATTCTTTCACATCTTTTACTTAGGGGTTTAACTGTGTATATGGGAGTGACAAATTTTAAAAGTCTGAAAATCCATTTTTGGCCTGTATAATTCTTTAATTTGAACAAAGTTGAATCATAACTTTTGTCATGCCATTGGCATATAGCGACAAACAATTTTTCAGCCATGGTTTCTATTATGCACAAGGTTTTCTGTGCATGTGGATACATGGGTCAATACACATACATGCACACATGTTATTTGCTGAAATATTTTTACTTAAGATACTTTAAGCATTATGGGCATAAACTGTAAGCAGGGGTTAGATAGTGTGCCCTTCTGAATGGGGAAACAACTCATGGTCTTAACATTTCTGATTCACGAAAACGAGTCCGTTTTTTGTCAAAAAAAATTGCATGCATAGCCTTATGCAGGCTTATAGAATGCTGTTGGAGGCTGGGGGGTAAAAAACGGCCCGTTTTTTGCTCATTTCTGCCCTCCCCAGCCCCCAGGGGCTCTCCGAAAGCCTCCATAAGGGTATGCAAGGTCATTTTGGAGAAGGGGGCGGGTCTTCTGGACGCAAAAAAAAATGCATGCAATGTATAAGACACACCCATATTTTCTTTTTTGAGGAAAAAAGGTGCATCTTATACTCCGAAAAATACGGTACTTTTCTATTTAAAACAAGTTTCTTAAGGTAGTGGCCTTCTAAGAGCACTGAAGAGATTCCACCTGAACCTGAAAATTTCTACTTAATTGAAGCACGCAGTGGAAATTTAGATTGGCTTTACTTGTACTAGTATTCCCTCTCATCCACCTAAAGTCCAGAGCTCAAGAAGCATCCCTGGGCAACACAGGCACGCATATCCTTTGTCGCAGGGACTACTGCTGCTGTTGTGCTCCTTTTACCCATTCAGTAACTGATGGTGGCTTTCGAGTAACTGTTGTTGTCTGCCTACAATAAAATGTACCTCACTGCTTTGGCTCAGGGCAACAGCAGAAAACATTCTGGGCTAAAGATGTTCTCCTGTATCCAGTAGTGCCCGCTCCGGACTTGACATGTAGTTTTGCTTTTTCATTATATCTGTGTTCTGTTTTGACCTCCTGAGATTCTAAATGACATGGTCCTCTGCTACATCAGCGTTCCATACCTCCATCAATCCATGCATACTCAAAGATCGTCTTGAAAAACATTTGCAAGAAATGCTTCAGATCTTCCACAAGTCTGGTATCTTGCTGCTGTTTGTTAAATCTTCCTGTCTTTTTCACGCTTCCACATACCAGCTTGAGAGAAAGATGTGACTTCTTTATGAGGAAGATTATCCTCAGGGAGTTGAGTGCTCTTTTTTCAAGCTTGCATAGATCTTTGAAAGAAAGATAGACAAGGATAAGGAATAGCAGAGAAGAGCTGTGTTCATGTCAGCTCCAGGGCACTTCTGAATCATTTTCAGACCATGCAGAGTGCAGAAAAAAAACAGGAGTTTCCTGGTTGCTGCCTTTAGTGCTATATATCCAACATGGGTTCCATCTGGCTAAATTCCGGGCATGGCCCAAAAGGGCAATTTCTGTCATGCCACCTCTGGTGTGGGCTGTCAGCCACACTGAGAGAGTGAGCTACCTAATAAAGACTATATATGTATCTCTGTTGCTTTGCTAGCCCAAACAGCAAATTCCAAGCAAGTCCTACTATTGAGACACTTAGGTTTTCAAGACTGTGGTTGTATCGCCCTAAGCGATGGTGCAGTGTGTGCTCTTTTAGCTCTGCAAAAGGAGAAAGAAAATAAAAATGCTGGTGTGCCTAACCTTTGCCAAACTTAAGAGACTGGTGAGGGAGGAGGTTTTGTCTGTTCCGGGCCAGTTCCATTCTGGATCTTCACGTTAACCTCCCAGCCTGATTTATTTATTTTGGTTTTAAAACAAAATCAAACTGAGATGTGTTTGGCTTATACAATAAAGCCTAATCTTCTGGTTTAAAGTTTGTCCAGCTGGCTTAGTTGTCTGATTTATTCAGATCGGGACAGCCTGATCTACCTTTCTGGCCATGTAGAATGAACTTGGGTAAGGGACTCTTCAGGCCATAACTTTGCAGACTCAGTGCTGCGAGCATGGAAAGGCAGTATTGTAGATTAGTGACATGTCCCAGCTGGTGTGTAAAGAGCCCTCTTGACTCCACATTCGAAATCACTCATCTCCAAACAATGTGACTGAAAGCACTCGCGGCACTCTGAAGTTGTCCTTGCACATAAGGGCTGTATCTTAATTGCTCACAGAAGCAGAGTTACCCATTCAATATGGATGTTGAGTTGCACTTCCCTTAAAGCTAGTGTGCCTCTTTTAAAGTCCAGAAGTGTCACTCAAGAGTCTGTAATCCTTAATCAGAACTACTATAAAAACTGGCCAAAACAATAAAAGCAAGTGTACAACAAATTACCCTATGAATTGTCATCAAAAGAATTGTAGTTAGCTGTATCTATAAAGCAAAGGAACTATTTAAAGGCAGCTATTTCATCAAGGGAAGACTTGTATTGCAAAAAAGGTTTAAAGGTGTCAGAGCCTTTGATGGGATGAGTTTCAAGTTTCTGCCATAGAACTGCAAATCCAATATTCTGCCTTTCTGTAATGCTCTCTAGCTATCCAGAACAGAAATTTTCTTAAGAAAGAAAACTCATAATACGCATGAATTTCATCTATAATTGTGTAAATTGGCGCTAATACATTATGACACAGTTTGATGCAAATTAAGACTACAACAATTGATGCTACCATTGATAACTTGCCCTCAGCATTGAGAAATATTTTAACAAGAGTTTATAAATATGCTAGTTTTGACAACAAAACTAGTTTAATTGGCATTTTCTCCCTTTCCAATGTCGGGAAATTTAAGGTGGTGCTTCTTGTGATCATATGCAAGTATCGGCAAACAGATCATAATCTGCAGCTTCTGGAAACCAGAAGCTTGTTTAATCTTTTGGAAAAACACACTACTGTAATCTGTTAAGATGAAAATTGCTGGAGAAAAAAATTCTGCAACTGCTTAGGTAAAAGGCTTGGATAGTTCCAGCAAGATTATTTTTGTTTGGACTGCAGCATAGGAAGAAGATGCATGCTTTATCTGTGTTTTGATACTCAGGAGACAGCACAAACGCTAACTAAAACAAAAATGTGTTTAACCAAATGTGTGGGCTTGAGCCTCCAGTAGGGTTTGCAGATTGAAAAAAATTGAAAATGTGTTCCCTTTGCAAATAGTGAATGGTTCAGTTTGTCCTTGGCGGATGCAGGGACACTGGTAAGTTGTTTATTGGTCTTCAAAGGTTTTTTGACCTTTTATTTGTATGAAGGTCTTTGGATTTGCCTTCATATGATCCCCTTAATTATCCCAATATGTTCATGTTAAGTCCAGTCCAGATTTAATACTGCATCTGCACTACTGGGTTCTCTGAGAGTGAGCTTGGAAAATCTGGACTTTTAAGTCTTGTCTCACTTGGAGATTTCCTATATGGGTCACTTTCTTAGCATCTTTTTTTTTTCCCTTCTCCATTTGAAGGCATCTCTACCAACCTGCCAAGTGAGTTTGCGAAGATTACAAATGCATTTTTAAGTCTTGTTAATCCCTAACAGAGAACAAAACAACAGTGTCAAACTGAGATGTGTGCATGCAGGATAGTTTATGAGAACAGAATTTGAGAAGTGCCATGGTTATCACACCATGAAATAGTATGTACTTTTTAAGTGATGAGACCTAAAATGACATCTCAGTAGGTTCTCTTATGTAACGGTTAGAATAAAGCACTGCATTCAGCTCCCCATGGATTTTATCAGTGTTCCTTTGTCTGGAATAACTGTTTTGAAGTGTAGATCTGGAGCAACTTACTGTTGCAGAAGGAGAATCATGGTACCCAAAAATCATATGTCTGGTAGCAACTTTTCAGACTAACAAAATAGTTTGCTATCTGCTGAAGTAAGCTACAATTCAGGAAAACCCAAACCTTTATTCTGGAAAGATGCTACCAAATTATTTCTGATTTTTCCTCTACCAGTGGCCTTCGAGGGAATGTAGGGATTGACAGCCAGCATGGTCAGCAACTAAGAATTCTGGAAGTTTGTAGATCAACATCTGGAGAACCCACAGATTAAAGAAGAATAACTTAGTGATAACTATGTAATACAATGTACCCACATTTTTGTATTTTGTATCTGGCATCAAAGCAGTATAATGGTCCTCTAACTCTGAAGAAGTCGTGTTTTATTGCAGGGAGCTGCTTGTGGACATGTTCCATTCATCTTACAATTTCCATGAGTCCAGCCTTTCCTAAAATGGTGACCTTTGGATGATTAGGTCTATATCAGAGGTTCCCAACTGGGCTGCAGCCTGCTCAGAGCCAAGCGAACCAAGCAACAGGTGAGCATGCAGCTCCTTTTGTGTGAGTGCCTGGCACTCGTATGTGTGTATGCAAAACTCAATTCTGCTGCTCACACAAATGGAGCTGCATGTGCCTGCAACTCACACAGAACCATTTCCTCCCTCCAGCTCCACTCAGTCTGCAAAGCTGAAAAGGTTGGGGACCACTGCTATATATTCCCTCCTATCAGTGGTGGGATTCAAATAATTTAACAACCGGTTCTCTGCCCTAATGACCAGTTGGATAGGCATGGCTCGGTGGTCATGTTACTGGGTAGGTGTGGCCAACTCAACATCACTCAGGTCGATGGGCGCTTCACCTTAGCTGTTACAATGTAATAAGGGTTAACCGGAGAGGCTGTTTCTGTAAGCAGGGCAATAAAGATGAGGCTAGAAGCAACACCAGGATGTTTTCTTCCTGCCTTCTTTACAAGATTAGCCCTGTAAAGTGGGAAAAAACAAAATTAGATTTCTTCCAGCAACCGGTTCTCCGAACTGCTTAGAAAGCTAACAACCAGTTCTCTCGAATGGGTGCGAACTGGCTGAATCCCACCACTGTCTCCTATCAACCTCAAGTTTTCCAAAAGCTGGAACTAATGAAAAGTCTGCCTCAAATGTTCTGAAGGCAGCTGGTTTAAGGAAAACTTGGATCCTGCCTTGCAGGAATAAATGCATTAATTTGGGTTGCAGTACAGAGTGGGTACTTAACTTTTTGAAAATGGAAGGTATTTTCTCTGTGTCAAGTTGTCAGCCCCAAAGCCTCTTTAAAGTGCTAAAGTATTTTATTGAAGCAGACCAGATCTTCGCATAATTATATGCATTCAGTTTTAATGATGCACTAGATGGCAGCAGATTCTTAGCACAGTTGAAAGACAATGTACTGTATTTTATGAGACCAAACATTTCTTTAGAGTGTACTGCAGCAAATACTTTTAGTTCTACAGGAGACTTCAACCAAAACAAATGCTCAGAGCGCAGCAAGTGTTGTACTTGTTACCTCTCATGGAAAAAATCAAAATGTTCTAGGACAGAAAAGGCTGCAGCTAACTCTGACATTTCTCTCACTAATTTGCTATGGGAGAAATTACATAACTTTTCTATTTATTATGAACAGGAGGACAATTTAACTACCAAATGCTAACTGCAGAAAAAAAATGGGATTTTTATAAATTATAGCTGCTGGCTATTAACTACCTATAAGAAACCAATTACTGTTTTTTTGATGAAGAAACTTTAAAAATGACAGATAGTACAAGGAACAAGTCTAGTCTTGAAAATATGTGTGCTCTTCTGTTTGTTCCAAAAGGTAACACAGGTAGTCTGAGTTAAGTAGATATGAAGCATTACATTCTTTTAAAGGACAATCCCAGGACTTCTAAGGCACATGGCAGGAACCCCAATTTTAGAATTGGGGTTAAATACATGAGCAAGCATTGCAGATGGTTTCTTAACCAGTGGTAGATCTGCACAAATGACTCAGTGTATTGACAATCTGATTTTAACTGATGCTTATATGTACAGCCAGAATATTTTTTTTCTTTCAGGATGACACACATTTGGAGTTCGACCAGCCTTGGCGCCTTCATATAATGCTCACAAAGTAGCAATTATACAATACAGGAAGTAGATTAAATTGAGTGGATGGAGTCTTCCCTGGCTGTAGTAGAGCACTAAATTCTTTCAGTCATCATTCTGGGCAGTAGGTAAAGGATCACGGGCAGTAGTCCAAAATCTCTGGTGAGATTGACCCAGGCGTTGTAGAACGCCCGTTTTCCAGGGACATTTGTGAGAGTTTCCTCCTTCCTCTGGTGATAGCATTAGTGGCATATCAGGAAGCTTTCAGAGGTCATAGGAAAGTTCTGGCTCTTCCCTTGATGGACTCTCTCTTTTTCTCTTGAAATAACTTTATTAGATACTCCAAATAGAAACAAAAATTAATAATTTAGATAGAAAAAAAAGGGGGGAAGTGAAGAATTAAAAAAAAGAAAAACCCAAAGTCCAGAAAGCAAAAGGAATGACTTCCATCTTTCTTTTACAACAGATATAAGTATTTGTACTAAGCTCTTAACCTATGTTTACACCATTATTAGTTTTTTTCCCCTATTACCTACTATGTTTTCCTAGTCCTCAAATCTGTATGTTACCATTTTCACTTTTTTCTGTTCACACAAAAAGCCCTTCCAGAAAGAGCTTACAATCAACATTAAAATTAGTCAATGTCTTCAATCAAAGCTGTCAATTTCACCATCTTGCTGACTTCATTGACTTCCATTCTTTCTCTGTAATGCCAGATGGGTTGCTTTCTCAAGTGAGGATTGAGAAGCAACTCAAGATCATTTAACTGGAGTTTTCCTGACTATCGCTGAAACTTCCAAAGGCATCCATGAGGCTCCAGCCAACTTTGGTGCCTAGACTCTTTCCATCTTCGTTACATCTGGGGAATGTTTTAAGGTGGCACCAGGATTGTCTTTCCCAAATTTGAACAAGAGCCTTTTATGATGGTGGTAGCACTGGTTAGAATGCAGTATTGCAAGCTAATTGTGCTGACTGCCGACTGCCAGCATTTTGGCAGTTAGATTCTCACCAGCTCAAGGTTGACTCAGCTTTCCATCCTTCTGAAGTTGGTAAAATGAGGACCTGGATTGTTGGGGACAATAAACTGATTCTGTAAACTGCTTAGAGAGAGCTGTAAATCACTGTGAAATGGTATAGGCCGTAAGTCTAAGTGCTATTGCTATTATATTATTCTGGTTCTCTGTTAACAACCTCTCCAGTACAAAAACTGAAGGTGACTCTTGTACTATCACTCCTCCAATGTTAACCAACAAAAATCAATGGTAATTAATATAATGTAACATAAGTTCAATGAAGCCAAGTGGAGACAGATTGAAAAGCTGGAGGTCAATTCAAGGAGCAACTCAAAGACAATAGAGACAATGCTGCAGAGCCAAAGAAATCCCAGAGCCAGGATGCCCTCCGAGAGAAGTCATGATCTCTGGTGATCCTTTGAGTTGCCTCTGAAGGCATTGGGAAGGCTGACACAAGCACACGTCTCAACTCTGCCAACACATCAGCGTCTTCTTTTATCACTGACCCATCTGGAACTGTCCCCTCAAGTTTATCATCCGTGAACATTGTGGGCAATGTGACAGCTGGGATATGATTCTGAGGTGCAAAAGGGCAACAGACAGTTTCCCAGGTAAGAGAAGGACAATGTGTAAGTTCCTTCCCTACTATTTCACAGCCGTTGGGATCTTCACCAGCTGCACCAAGTGGAGAAACTGGTTGGATGGGGGGGAGGGCAGCCAGAGATTCAACATCCTTAAACTGTCAGTTTGGGAACCTGGCACATCCAAGGATAAAGAAAGGTGGTGCAGTAACCCTGTGGTTGCCACGGCAACAGTTCTCCAGCCTGCCTGCCAGAAAGGAAGCAGCAGACTTGTGGTCCGAAGGACAGCACTCCTCTCTTCTCCAACACTGAAAAGAGACCAGCTTCCTCTATTGTTTCTGGGGACACAGAGTTTGCTATCAGTTACCCCAGTGACCATAATCCACCTCCTCAAGTCTCCAACTCCTCAACTCTTTCAAGCTTATGAGAGAGTTGCTGCTTTTGATCCATGGGCAGAAGTACCTGTCTGGTCTCTAGCAGGTTCCAGCTGGAAAACCATCGCGTCAACCACTCTGGAGATTTGTTACCAGCTGGTTTAAATTAAACTGGAAGAATGGCTGTGCAAAATAGTCAAGGGTGATTTACTTCAACTTAATCTACCATACCTGTTCTGACCCCCCTCCTCCGTCCAGGAACGAAAGCCGAGACAAACGTAAATGAGAATGTTTTTTAATAAGTCCACACTCTCATTAGCTGAAAGCCAAATCAACAAAGAGATAAGCACTTTGGCAGCAAATCCTACAAACCTTGGCAGCAATGCAAACAAACTTTGGCAGCAATCCAGCCCGCCAAGTTTGTTTCTCATTAGTCCCTAACGTTGGCTTCTGCAAGAAGGGTGTGGCACAAGCAGTCTCTTTTATAATCTGGAGAGGAGCTTAATGAGCATCAGCTGAGCATAATTACCTCCTGTCATTATGTAGTTGTCCGAGTAGCCCTTCGATGGCGTGCATCCCAGAACAACTCACAGGTGGTTTCTGGATCACTCTCTCTTGTCTCCTCCCCACTGATCCAAGGCTCAGGTGCCACCTGGTGGCCAACCAGTCTCTCTGCGCCCTTCTCGGAGTCGGAACCCTGTCCAGGGTCCTCCACATCCTCCAGGGCCAACTCATAAGGCCCCTCGCTGTCGGAGTCTGGTGGCAGCTCCAACGGCTCCTGCCGGGCCACAACACGTACCTAAGGTTACTAAGGAGCCCTAGTAGTGCAGTGGTTAGAAAGCAGGCTAACTCTGCATTCCCATTGCCAGGATTTCAATCCTGAGGGGCTCAAGGTTGACTCAGGCTTCCCTCCTTCCAAGGTGGGTAAAATGAGGACCCAGATTGTTGGGAGCAATATGCTGACTCTGTAAATTGCTTAGAGAGGGCTGTAAAAGCACTATGAAGCGGGTATATAAGTCTAAGTGCCATTGCTATTAATCAATCCAAGCTTTCTGCAGGAATGTCAAAAATTAGGGAGGGCAGCAAGGGTGAAAGAACTTTAATGGTCACCCTGGTGCCTTCAGCACTTGCACAACTTAATAACTCCATTTTTCAAGGAGAAAAGGTTGTATATTTTTGCTCCCACCCGCTTTGTGAAGCACAAAAATGGAGGCTGGCAAATCAGGCTTTGACATTTCTGGCCCACTATGACATGTGAAGCAAGTCGTCATATTCCCGTGCTGCTTCTCTATGTTCATTTATAAATATGTTCCTTTTTCCATAGAAAGGATCACAGTGGCTCACGGCCAAATCATCCTCAGTGTTTTCAAGAAGAGAGGGGAGGTACTTAAAAAAATCCAGCTGTACTCAAAGTTGAGCTCATCTGCTATGGTAGGCGTGGGGAAAATCTCTGTCTCAACTTTTTAGATGCAATTTTGTACCAACTTGAGTTACTTAGACAAAGCTACTTTTTGTACTTGCTCAAAAGCTTTGGGTTTTCTTTCTTTGTTGATCCCCTGAGAATGTAATGGGAAGTATTTCAGAAGAATATGACACATAGCTAACAACTGGGAGCAATTGTTTAGAAAGAGAGGCAATTTCCGTTCAGCATGGGCTTCAATGTAAAGTAGCCACATGGTAGTTCACAGGTTCATTGTGATTCCTTTTGTCCAGCGTGTTAGAGAAGGTTCTTCCTTTCAAGGTGATCTTGAGAAAAAATGATCCACCACTGCACTTATGGAAAAAACAAAGGTAAGCCAACTCCTATTCCTTTCTAAGCTTAAAGTAGGGGGTGTCCAACCTTGGGCAACTTTAAGACTTGTGAACTTCAACTCCTAGAATGGACAGCTGGTGAATTCTGGAAGTTGAAATCCACAAGTCTTAATTTTGCCAAGGTAGGGCACCCTAGCTTAGAGCACCTAACCTGATGGATCTCCCTCCAGCACCATATTGTCAAGCCCTACCTATCTTTTGAGGAAAAACTTTTCCTGACTCGGTGCATGCCAGATATGGTGGACTTTGGCTCCCATTATCCCTGGTCAGCCCAGGCAGATGGTATTCCTCACTTGCTTTTAGCACCAGCATGTTTTAGGTGTTGGACTTCACTCTGGAAGACCAAGGTGAAGTCCCTAGTAGGCCATACAGATGGTTAGGTCATCTGGAGGCAGCCTCTCTCAGTCAAACCCAACTCTCAACATTGCTTCTATGGAACTACACTGAGTAGTGAATCTTCCCTGTAGCTCCCCAGAGCTCTGAGAATATGTGTATGCTTGTGTGTCTGTGCATACACATGTACACCATGAATTTAAAAAAAAAGGACAAGGTAAGGACTCTGTGGATCTCTGTAGCTGACCTCTCCCAGCATACTTGTCCCACATGCTGGGCTACTGAAGATTGTAATCCAGCAACTTTTAGAAGGCAATAAACTCACCATTCCTGCTTGAATACCCAGATAAAATTCAGGATGAGTCTGGAAGCATCTTTTTTGATTAACAAATAATATTACAAGGGATAATCTTGTGCTTTCTATTGAAACAAATTAGTCAAAAGGGACTGGATTCTGTTTACCATAGACTACATGACTGTCCTCCTACAGTAATAGTAAGCTACTGTTCTTAGTTCAAACTGCACTAAGAGTTGGAGTATCTGCACACTATTAAATGGAGTCATAAGTATAATCTTTATTGCCAATTGTACTTAAATACAACGAAATTGGTTGTATCTAGGGAATTTAGGTTATGTGAAAAAGGACCAGCTCAGCATCCTCTTTCTGATGGTGGCAAGCAGATACCCATCAGAAGCTTCGAAGCAAAGCAGGAAGCTAAAAGTTTTCTTTTCATTTCAGAGAAGTTGGTATTTAGAAACTCCTAGAGATCCTACATGGCTATTACAATTGCAACCCACTAAGAAATTCCTCCTCCTTCTCTTCCTCCCTTTAATGTGTCTCCTTCTTTAAAGAAACCAAAGCTAGCAGCTCTCATTTCTTGCAGGCTAGTAGGCACCAGATGGCCCCAGCTGAGTTCCTGCTGTCACTGCTGGGGGCAGCTAGAGCAGCTGTCAGCATACGGGGGAAGCAGCTTTGGAAGGATACTCCTTCAGAAGGTAGCTTCAAGATGACTAAGAGCCCTTGCCTCTGCCTACACGTGGGCTAGGCTTTGATTCAGCCCCTCTGAGTAGATAATGTTTTGCTTTCTCAAGTGGAACAAGTTAACGCAGAGCTGTAGGAGGTGAGAAGAATCAGTGGCAATTAAGACCCATTGCTTGTGTAACTAATGGCCTCTCTTGCTTCCCTGAGGCATGTGAATTGCTTTCACTGTAGAAGGGATTCCTAGTAGCCAACCACAAGAGCAGCCGTGTTCACAAGTGGCATATTGTCCAGGTCCCAGGTCAACCTACTGTGAAAAGGTGGCTTTAATAAGCATGGGAAATGGAGATTTTAAATCAGCCAAGACATATTCCTATAGCACCACAGTAAAGGAACTGAGGACCCCATGTGCATCACTTAATAACAAACCAATAAAGAATATTGGACACTTGAGATACTGTAAAAATCACATTCAAGTCCACCCTCCACCATGGGCACTCAGGGGGCAATCTTGAGCCAGCACTCTCACTCCAACCTATCCCACATCAGGATAACAAGTAGAGAATGTAGAGTGAGCAGAGCAGAGCAAGCTTTGGGGCCTCAGTCCAATCCATTTACTAGCAGTGGCATCTACATCTTCTTCAGATTAATACATATAGTAGCAATGGCATCTATATTGTCTTCAAAATAACATATGTAGCAGAAAACATGTTATTTTCAGGATAACAAATAGTATCACTATCTAGGCATCTATATTTTCTTCAGAGTAACAAATTTGTTGCAGTGGCATCTTAACAAATAGTATCACTACTTAGGCATTTCTCTGCTTTCCCTATTGTCTCTTTGTATGCTTACTGGGTTTGTCTATATCCTGGGATATAGGACTGAGGGTAGGAAGGATCAAATTCAACTATTGGCTATCCAGCTGCCTCTTCCAGCTGGGATAATACATTGGGGAAACTGAGGGAGATTTGTTTTCCTCCACAATCCTCAGACAGATCTGGTCTATTTTCAAACTTAATTTGCTTTTTCTTCCTCTCCAAAGATTTAAATTGGTCTCATTTAGTTCATATTTATAGGATCATTATGCTGATAGATAGAATACTGAACCTTTCCTATAACTTATATTTATCATTCCATTAGATTGGAAAGAAAAAAGATGAAGGGAAATTCCACCCTAATAAACTACTTTTGAATTCCTGGAGGACAGGTAATAAATAAGACTATCAAACCAGTGAAAAATATCCAGGGAATGTCAGGTAGGGGCTCAAAAGTTGTTTTGTTTTTTTTTCAAAAGGCAACTGGACTTTCTTCATTTTTCCTTGAAGACATTTTGCTTTTCACTCAAGAAACTTATTCTGAAGAACTGAAAAAGCCTTTTGGATGAGAAGTGAAACAGCTTCAAGGAAAAGAAAAGTCAAATTTCTCTTGAAAAAGTATATTTGGGAAAACCATGACCTGGATGACTGAGAATCTCCATAAACATCAAGGTTTTTTGGACTGTTTCAAATATTGGCAAGTGGGTTACCCAAGTAGTTCTGAAACACTCTAATCGAGGTTATTATTTTATTTACCACATTTAAAAAATGATCTTGGAATGCAAAAGAGAGAAATCTCAGAAGAGCAGTTGTGTTTGTACAATATACCCATGCTTAACTTAATTATGGTTTACTCAGTTAATATAATTATCAGGGTTTCACCTAAGATAGCGAACCCATAATCCCATCCTGCACATGAGATTGCACAATACAGTAATCTAAAATGAGGTTGGCTAACTTTGTTAAATAAGAGAGCCAGTTCAGTAGAGTCAAGGATAAAGTGCTGGATTAGAAACTGGGAGATTGTTAGTGGTGCTTTAGGCATGGGAGCTGGCTGGGTGACTTTGAGCCAGTTACTCTCTCTCTCTCATTCCTCGGAAGAAGGCAGTGGGAAACCATTTCTAAAAACCTTGCTAAGAAAACTGCTCAGACCTGTCCCTGTAATCTGCAGGAATCAGGGTTGACTTGATGGGCTGTAGTAACAAGAAGGAGTTGTGTTCAGCCAGTAATATGTAGGTGTAATTAGAACTAAGTCCTACTGACTTCCACAGTATATATTAGCATGCACAGCTAATGTGCAAGCATAAGTGTACAAGAGTTTTAGATTCCTCTTCCAGTTGTGAATTTCACAGCAGGAAAACCTTAAGGAGATTTTAACATGGGTATTATCATCATCTGTGGCATTTCTGTCCATTTTTTTCTCACCTCACTATTTACAGTTCTCTTAAGTCTTCTTAACTGTGGGTGTAATTCAGGATTTGTATTTTATCAATTAACAAAGTTGGCTGTAATCTGTAACAATTTATATGCCAATACATTGGTTTAATCTTTAAAATTATTCTTTATATTGCCTAAAGTTCATCTGTGCATTTCTTCGGTCATTGGGACCAGAGGTTTTGTCTTCTAAGCTTTTGGACTCGTGCTGGTGCACATCCTCCAGGAACTTTCTGCTGGAATGTGTACAGAGAAGTTCCCAGAGGATGGGCTCCAACACAAGTCCGAAAGCTCAGAAGGTTAAACCTCTGGTTCAGTGGTGGGTTTCAAAATTTTTTAGAACCTCTTCTGTAGGTGTGGCCTGCTTTGTGGGAGTGGTTTGCCAGCCATGTGACTGGGTGGGAGTGGCTTGCCAGCCATGTGACTGGGTGGGTGTCGCCAATTTGTAAAATGTGGTGAAACTCACTTAACAACACTCTTGCTTAGCAGCCAAAATGTTGGCTCAGAAACTGGCATTTGAAGCACGCAAGTCTTAAAGCTGTCAAGTTACAAGACCCTTGTACCCCTAACCCTTTAGAAAAAAATAACCCAGGGTGTTTAAACTTGACAGCTTTAAGACTTGTGGACTTCAACTCCCAGAATTCCTCCTCTCGCTCTTCATCTTGATGATGTGCAGTTAGGTGAGGGGAGGGAGCTGGAACCGGTTCTAAACGGCACTGTAGATTTGTGGAACCTCTTCTATAGAAGAGGTTAGAACTGGCAGGAAGCCACCCCTGCTTTGGTCCCAATGACCGACCCAGATTAGATTCTTTAACCACTGCTTTATACCACTAAGGTTTCTTTTTATTTACACTTATTGTAACTTGAATATATTTTCATTTAGTTATTTCTAGATTTATTTTCTGGTAAGGGCTAGAAGGAGCAATACGGGAAGATTTTAGCAAGAAATGCCAAATCAAGCAGCGAGAAGGGTCAAATCTGAACAAGCAGTAGAGGTTTTTGTTTTTGCTTAGCTCTAATACTTTTTATTTTTTTTCTTTCTAACAGAGGCTCTTATGTCTAACAACTACCTAACATGTAGAAAATATGCCTATTCTTTCTCGGCTAGCCTTCAAAAACCCACTTTTGGGGAAAGCTAATCTCTATCAAATATTTGGAGGTTGTGAAAATTGAAAGTCATGGTTATTTAGTTTAAGAGACTGTATACAGTATTTGGGTGCCGCAGTTTAGAGCAGATAGGCTATATGTGTGGGTTTGATGTAAGAAATGTCCTTCTGGGTTCAGCTCCAAGTAGGGGAAAAGACACTGAAGACATGGAGGCTGCTTGGAAAGATGGTTTATTGGCGGACAGGACCACATGGCTTGAGTCCTGAACAGAAAAGGTGATCATGTGCTTCAATGTTGGTGGAGAAGAGAGAAGAAAGGACTGAGATGCTGAGTCCCTGGTTTTATGCCCTCTCTGGCCTTTGATCTTGATCTTGTATTCTGATTGGTTGTCAGACTCCCATGGGGCCATGCAGGGGCAACTCTCTAGGCTGCGTTTTGAATCCAGGTTTGAATCCAGGTTTGGTTGAGTTCTCAGATGCCATGTGGCGAGTTGGATAAAGGGCCAATATTACCATGCCTTAATCCCATCCCCTGGAGCTGAAGGGGAGAACTCTTTATTATGTAAGGTGGACTAGCTTGGCTTTCTTAATGGCTCATTGACAAAGTGGGGATGGGCAGGAAGCTTACAGGGAGCTATTCTGTCTTTTAAAACATGTTTCTTCCTTTTCACACCCAGATAAATATTCTGCCTTTTCAATATTTCCTAGGATATTTCATTTTTCTGGGAGAGGGCTGGGTGATAACTTCCTACAGGTCAAAAGCATAATTGATAGTAATCCAGTTAAAACTAGTTGTTACCATAAATATATGTGATCTCTTATCTTCATAACAAGCCTGTGAAAGTGGTGCAACACACCCTTTGTGTTTCAAGAGAGTATGCCTCATTTCCCTTAGGGACTTACAGCATCATTCAGGCACAGTTACTATTTACAAATAAATGACAATTATTTTGGCACAACAATACAAAACCCTTTAAGGACAGTGGGGAAACTATCAATATCTAAAACAGAGGTCCATGAAGCTGATCACCCAGCGATCCTTGTGTCTCTGTGTGGAATTATTGTAGCTCAATGTAATTTATTCATGTCTCTAAATGATAAACAAGCTGGCAAAGGCGACTTGAGAGGGAGAAGGCCCTGAATGTAAAATAATCCTCACCTGGCAAAAAAAGGAAGATTAGACAGCAGCGCAAGCCACTCCTCTGCTGATTTTTCTGCATTTTCTATGTACTTAAAATAACCTTCTCTTTTTAAAAGGTGAATTATCTTGGGGGGAAATCCACCCTTCCTTTTGAGCATTGTCCTGTGTGATGACACTGTAATTGTTATTTTAAAAGGGGGACACCTCCCAGCAAAGAGACAACATTTTAAGGAAGAAAAACTGCAAGTAATGGTTTGGAAAGGCTGATCTCAGATCTCAGATGTGGACAGAACTGTGTTATGGGGCAGAATTTGTGTACGTTCTTCATTTAAAAAACAACAACAGGTACATATGCCGATTGAAGGGGCCTATGCACATTTTTCTTTGCTCTCTACTTCATTTATTTTATTA
This sequence comes from Thamnophis elegans, assembly GCF_009769535.1. NCBI lineage: Eukaryota > Metazoa > Chordata > Lepidosauria > Squamata > Natricidae > Thamnophis > Thamnophis elegans. The sequence goes on from NC_045553.1 coordinate 34,833,143, forward strand.
TATTATATTTTGTTTGTACAAACTTCACATCTTTGCAACACTTTACATTTTTTTTACATCTTTTTTTTACATCTTTTACATTACATTTTCTTGTAATCATCAGTCCCTCTGGTGTAAGCCATCTAAACATTACATTGTACCTTATTAATTTTTGTGTAAGGAACTGACATTGCCTTCTTCGTGACCCGACAAAAGCGCGAACGTCATAAGCGTGCCGACAACACCGTGGCGCTAAAACCGCGATGTCAAAAGCGCGCCGACAACAGCGCACCGACAACAGCGCGCCGACAGAAGCGCGATTTAATTTAAGGTAAGGTTTAGGGTTAGGGTTAGGGTTAGGTTTAGGGTTAGGTTTAGGGTTAGGTTTAGGGTTCCGTTACAGCGCGCTTCTGTCGGCGCGCTTTTGTCGGCGCGCTTTAGGGCTAATTAGTCGCTCATTCGTCGCACGGTTTTGTCACCGCGCTTTAGTCACCGCGGTTTAGTCAGGCGCGCTTTTGTTGTGCGCGCATTTGTGGTGGAACCACCTTCTTTGATCTCTCACTATTTTCGGGATTTGTCTCAGAATTTGTATCTCTCTTTCTTTATATGTTATTTGTTCTTTTCTCACATTCTTATATACTTCATCTCTTACCGATTTTCGAGTAAAGCGTACGTGGATTTCTTTTGGAAGCCTTTGTCTCCTAGCATAATTTGTGTGGATTCAGTACACCTCGTCTATGTTCCTTCTTGTTTCTTGTTTGTTTTTTTGTAATATGTTCGCAACATTCTCTGTAATTGTTTCCCCTAAATCCTCCTCCTTTTCTTCTTCTATATTTTGAAAGTGCAGAAAGAAGCCAGCTTTTTCTAATTCCAAAAGTACTATTTTTCCCCCAATTGTCTGTTTAGTGTAGCTTTTCATCTACTATCTCTATTCTCTTCTTCATTTTTTCTACATTTGTTTCTACTTTTTGAATTTTTTGTTCACTTTTTTATTTTACTTTGTATTTTCCCTGTTCTATCAACTATTCTAATCTTTGCTCTCTACTTCAAATTGAGGGGTCCTTGCTGCTCTCTGAACTTGGTTGTTTTCTTGCAGATGTTTCATTACTCCAACTAGGTAATGGATAATAAAACATCTTCAAAAAAACAACAAAGCTCTCATTTAATTCCTGAATTACAAATATTTTCCTTTATTGGTATTTTTAACATCATTATGTGCATTTATACACATTAATTATATTATACAGGAGCCGTGGTTAAAATGCAGTATTTTAACTGCCATGGGCTCACCAGCTCAAGGTTGACTCAGCCTTCCAACCTTCCGAGGCCGATAAAATTAGGACCCAGATTGTTGGGGGCAAGAGGCTCACTCTGTAAATCGCTTAGAGAGGAATGTAAAGCACTGTGAAGTTGTATATAAGTCTAAGTGCTATTGCTATATATTTTATATGAGGGCCAACACAATTCTTCCTCACTCAATGGGATCCAGGCAAGCCAAACAGTTGGACATGCCTGACTTAATCAGACTCTCTTGTATCAGTGCACTAATGATGTTTCCTAGTTTGGGTAATGAAATGTCCGCAAAAAAATCACCAAGGTCAGAGAGCACCAAGGACCCCTCAGTTCAACCCCAAGCTACAAGCATACTCCTTTCTTGCTACACTACTTCAAAGTGGCAGGAAACTGTGCTGATTCTTTTAAGTGATCACCTTCACAGTCATCCCTTTGGACTACATTTGCCCATTCCCTTAGGGCAGTGTTTCCCAACTTTGGCAAATTTAAATGATGTGGACTTCAACTCCCAGAATTCCATAATACAGCCTTAGGGGAAAGAAAGGGAAGTCCAACACATTGCAATGTATGGAGGTACTTTTGCTCAAAAAAAAACAACCCACAACAACCCTTGTTAGAGTAAGTCCCTGTTATCAAGCTGCCAAAGTTCCACCTTATCCAGCATCCAAAGGTGTCCACAGGGAGGAGGCAAAAAAATGTTAAAATAGTAGTCCTCAATCGTGGAATTGAACATTTTCTCTCTCTCTTTTTAATATGCATTGCATAGTCAAATTTTAATTCTGACAGGGAAGCTATCAGATAGAAGGTAGCTCGGCCCACACCAGGAAAATGCACATGGCAGACACTGGCAAACATTTCAGAAGGGACCCTCCCTCCTTGTTTTGTGACCTATAAAGGGGATGGGGAGAGAAAGTAGCATTTGTTCATCTGCACCAGGCAAGAAGCCGGGGTGGGGTGGGGTTGTGGGGTCTAGTCTTGCCTTAGGGCATGAAAGCCTAAGTGACTTTGGGCCAAATCACCAGGAGCTGTGAGTTGTAGTCTCACCTTAGGTATGAAAGCCAGCTGAGTGATTTTGGGCCAATCCCTTCCTCCCTCTCCCTCTCTCTCTTTCAGAGCTGCCTTCATAGGGTTGCTGTTGAGAGGAAAATAGAAGGAGGAAGGGATAGTAGGTATGTTCGCTGCCTTGAGTTATTTATAAAAATAATAAAGGCAGGATAAAAGTAAATCAATAAAGCTGGGCGTGCTTTTTGCAAGGTTGACAGAGAAAGAGGTAAAACCTCTCATGACTGTTCAAGGGGGCTGAAATGAAGAAATGCGGAGGACCAGCAATTACACAAATGCCAAGATTTGCATATTGTCTGAACACAAGTGGAGTTCTGTGTTGTCATCAGGCACCTATTATCATTTGAACTTCATTATATCCATGCTGTGGATGCTGCTGAAAGTTTCCCCTCTGTATTTCTTTTCACAATGGATCGTTTTAGAAACCTCTTATCATTTTTCCTTTCTATCATGAGATTGGAGTTGGTTGAATTTAGGGTTCGCTCTTTGGAATAGTACTGGGTAGGAAAGGCTGCTAATGTAGGACATTAGCACCCACCCCTCTCCTAGAATAGTGAACTATTCTAGGAAATATTAAAAAGGCGGAATATTATACCTCCCTGGATGAGAAAAGGAGAAACATGCTCTTGGAAAGCAGCCCCCACCTTTATTAATAGCCCCACAAAGACTGGGCCATCCTATCTACAAGACAAAAGGCCTTCAGCACCAGGCTGATAGGATTAGCCCACATTCAAGAGCCAGACCAGGACAAAGCCATTAAGCCACAATAGGAATTGACCAACACCCTTTCAGACAAAACCCTTTATATTACATCACCCAGCAAGATTAAATGAAGCCTGGAACGCAGACAGCCTACAAGGTTAGCCCCCTGGGAGTCTGGCAACCAATAATACACATTTCTTGCAAGGCCCTGATGAGAGAAATGTCCTTCTGGGTTCGGCTCCAAGTGGGGAAGAAGACACTGGAGACATGGAGGCTGCTAGGAAAGATGGTTTATTGTTGGACAGGACCACATGGCTTGAGTCCTGAACAGAAAAGGTGATCACATGCTTCAAGGTTGGTGGAGAAGAAGAGAAGGGCTGAGGGAGGAGCTTGCTAGGCTTTTTATAACCTGTTCAGTCCCACCTCTCTGTTTCCTGTTCCTGTGTAAAAAATGTATTCTGATTGGTTGTCAGATTCCCATGGGGCCATGCAGGGGCAACTGATTAGGTTGTGCTTTGAGTCCAAGGTTGAGTTTCCAGATGCCATGTGGTGAGTTTCTGTGGAAGGCTAATCCTTCCTTTATTATGTAAAGTAGACTAACTCAGGCTTTAATGGCTCATTGACAAAGGGGAAGGACAGGAAGCTGCAGGGAGCTACTCTGTCTTTAAAAACATGTTTCTCCCTTTTCACATGTAATATAATATATGTTATATAATATTCTGCCTTTTCAACATTTCCTAGGATATTTCATTTTTCTAGAAATGAGGGGTGTGTGTGCTAACTTCCTATAGTTGTAGGCAACTTTGGAGGAGCATTGCATATTCTGCCTGGAGCTGCACAAAACGGTTCCACCACAAAACCGCGGACGACAAAATCGCAGTCGACGAAAGCGCGTATGTGACGTCATCACAGCGTGACGAAAAAGATAGAAAAATGTAAAAATAAAGCGAAAACCTTACCCTAACCCCCCCAAACCTAACCCTAAACCTAACCCTAAACCCAACCCTAAACCTAACCCTAAACCTAACCGTTAACCTAACGAAAAAACTAACGCTAACCCTTAACCTAACGCTAAACGTAACACTAACGCTCTAAACCTAACCCTAACCCTTAACCTAACCCTTACCTTTATGTGAATTGGCTTGCTGTAATTTAATTTTTATTTCAATTTTTCGATCTTTTTCGTCGCGTTGTGATGACGTCACATACGCGATTTCATCGACCACGCTTTTGTGGAACGTGGTTTTGATGGATCACGCACAAAACAGGGTATGATATAACCCTAACAATAACATCATTACTGGGGCTGTGGTGCCATCAAGCCCCCCTTTGATGGAGTAATTAAAAGGGACCCCAAATGCAGCAAGTTAGACTTACAACAGACTGAAATCAGTGAAGTAAACACAAATCACCATCTTGAGGGAAGCACCACCCAACCTCAGAGTCTAAAATTTCCTAACTGCATCACATTCCCTTGAACCCAGAGGGACGTTAAGCCTGAGGACATACAGTATACACAGGGCAGGCAGTTACATTTGCTTTCTCCTGTTGAAAGAAATGTCCTTCTGGGTTCAGCTCCAAGTGGGGAAGAAGACACTGGAGACATGGAGGCTGCTTGGAAAGATGGTTTATTGTTGGACAGGGCCACATGGCTTGAGCCCTGTACAGAAAAGGTGATCACATGTTTCAATGTAGGTGAAGAAGAAGAAGAGAGAAGGGCTGAAGAAGGGGCTTGCTAGGCTTTTTATACCGTTTAGTCCCACCTCTCTGTTTCCTGTTCCTGTGTAAGAAATGTATTCTGACTGGTTGTCAGACTCCCATGGTGCCATGCAGGGGGCTACTCTCTAGGCTGTGATGAGTTCTCAGTTGCCTTGTGGTCAGTTGAGTAATATCCCTTCCCCCTACAGCTGCAGTGAGGAGAAGTCTTTATTATGTAAAGTGGGCTAGCCTGGCCATCTTAATGGCCCATTAGCTGGGGATGGGCAGAAAGCTATAGGCAACTATTCTGTCTTTTGAAACATGTTTCTTTTCATATCCAGAGAAATATTCTGCCTTTTCAATATTTCCTAGGATATTTCATTTTTCTGGGAGAGGGCTGGATGATAACTTCCCACACTCCTTCCTGCCACGCAATGCTCTAGGCTCTGCTGACCCAGAGATTGTCCCTGTGAAGCTGGGGCAAAGAGGCTCAGCTGTAGAGCCTCTGAAGTCACATGTGGCCCTGTAGAATATAAATTTAACATATGCATTAAAAAAAATTGCAGCCCTCAGATGCCCAACAACTAGCCTTGATTTATACTTAGCATCACTACGACCTCTTCAGCAAAGGAGAGGGGGGGGAGACCAACCAGCTGCAGGGTCACATGTGACTTCACCTAGCATTTGTGGATTTGATTAGGCTGGCCATCTGCACTAGAGATGTTTTGATCCGTTGCTGATTTAAAAAAAAAAAACCATGGAAGGATGCTGTGAGCCTTCTCCCAGAAATCACATTTTGATTTTTACCTCCCTAGAGAGTCTTGACTGTGGATTATGGGAATTGCAACTGAAGTCCCTGCGAGACTCCGGGCACACTGTCTCCGAAGAGTCCCTGGAGGCTGCCTGTGAGCATTCGCCTCTCCCATCCCACCCATGTGAGCTGGCACGATGTTCTGACTGAAGAAACCAAATCAAGGAGAATTGCTGCCGAGTCACATTTCTCTGACAACGGGGAGAGGAAGGTCAGCCAAGGTGAAAGCTGGCTGCTTCTGCATGCCCTCCCTTTGAATGCCTGAGAAGCCTGCCATGGAAGAGCACATCTGCAGAGAAGTTCATCTCTTCCTTTGCAAACTGCAGATTTCCCCACTCTCAGCCAAAGAGGAGAGGGAGAGACTCCGGGGCTGGAAAGGCACATTGTCTTTAACTTATAGCAGTTCATTTAGTGACAACAGCACTGGGAAACGTGACTTATGAGTCTGGTTTTCACATATGCACTTATGACAGTTGCGGGATCTCAGGGTCATATCATCCCCTTTTGCGATCTTTCTGTTGAAAGAAATGTCCTTCTGGGTTCGGCTCCAAGTGGGGAAAAAGACACTGGAGACATGGAGGCTGCTTGGAAAGATGGTTTATTGGTGGACAGGATCACATGGCTTGAGTCCTGAACAGAAAAGATGATCACATGCTTCAATGTTGGTGGAGAAGAAGAGAAGGAAGGACTGAGATGCTGAGTCCCTGGTTTTATCCCCCTCTAGCCTTTGATCTTGAGTTTGTTTTCTGATTGGTTGTCAGGTTCCCATGGGGCCATGCAGGGGCAACTCTCTAGGCTGCATTTTGAATCCAGGTTTGGTTGAGTTCTCAGATGCCATGTGGTGAGTTGGGTAAAGGGCCAATATTATCATGCCTTAATCCCCCATCACTCTGGAGTTGAAGGGGAGAACTCTTTATTATGTAAAGTGGACTAGCTCAGGCTTTAATGGCTCATTGGCAAAGTGGGGATGGGCAGGAAGCTGCAGGCAGCTATTCTGTCTTTTAAAACATGTTTCTTTTCGCATCCAGAGAAATATTCTGCCTTTTCAATATTTCCTAGGATATTTCATTTTTCTGGGAGAGGGCTGGGTGATAACTTCCTACATTCCAACAAGCAAAATCAATGGGGAAGCCAGATCCACTTAACAACCAGGTTACTAACTTATCAATTACAGTGATTCACTTAACAACTGAGGCAAGAAAGGTCATAAAATGGGGCAAAAATTACTTAACTAATGTCTCACTTAACAACAGAAATTTTGGGCTCCCTTCTGGTTGTAAGTCGAGGACTAACTGTACAACTGTGATATACAACTACATAAAAATACAACTATTTTTCACACCTGAGCAGTAACTGGTTTGGCCCTCCTCCCAAAGCTAGGATGGTTTCAGCTTAAGGCCGCATGTGAATCTAGCTGTGGCTTGTACATTAGCATGTTGCTCAAGAGTGGCTGATCTAAGAAGCCATGGTTAAGAGCGTGTGAACCAGGTCAGTGCGGTACGATTTATTTCTTCACAAGGCCACACAGATGCCAAATTACTTGCTTTCTCTCTTGCCACTCTCCACTTTCAGCAGTTTTCTCCACCCTGACTCACCGGATCAAGCAGCAGCAATGCCATGTTTCCTTCTCTTTCCTTGGTTCTGCTCTTAGCTCCAGTATCCAAGTCTATGAACACTATCTTGGTATTATTGATCTCTCTTGGTTTTATTGGGACTCTATGGAACAGTTCTTCAGTTGATGGTTTGTGCAAGAGAATTTTAAAGAACCCTCTGAACTGCGAAATCCTCTATGCAGTGGACCATTCCCAGTGGACCAACTGTAAACACAGTTTTCAGTCAAACTGACAGAGGGGCCCAGTGAAACCAAAAAAGCATGGAAAAGTCCATAACATTGTCATTTGCAGAGAGCTTGAATCCATGGGGGATGTAATACTTCAGCAGTTTCTATGGCTGAAATCTGCTGCCTGTATGAATTTGGAATGCCAGCCTGTAATCTGATCAGGTGATGGGTCCTCACTTTTGGAAGTCATAGGACTGTCAGGAGGTGGTTTCTACCATACAGATCTCTTTACATCTCCTCAATTATGATGGGACAACTTGCCACTTAGAAAGAGATGGAGAATCTGAAGTCTTCAAGAGGTGATTACGACTTCCCACATCCTCCTATCGCTGGTCATGCCGGTGAGGGTTGATATTCAGTTCTTCTACTGAGAGGCCACATCGCATTCTGCTTTTGTAAACCATGATTGATTGTTTTGAGAGACTGCCTGCTGCCAATTACCTCCACCAGACCGATTAGATCCCACAGATTAGGCCTCCTCCGAATTCCATCCGCCGGCCAGTGTCGACTGGCGACTACCCGGAGGAGAGCCTTCTCTGTGGCTGCTCCGACCCTCTGGAACGAACTCCCTGTGGAGATTCGAACCCTCACCACCCTCCAGGCCTTCCGCAAAGCCCTTAAAACCTGGCTGTTCCGACAGGCCTGGGGCTAAAGAACCGTTGCCCCTATCTCGAATGGTATGATTGTTGCGTGTTTTTAAATTATGTATTGTTTTGTGTTGTTGTTAATTTGTCTGTATCCCCTTTCCCTGGTTTGAGTTGTGAGCCGCCCTGAGTCCCCCTTCGGGGGAAAAGGGCGGCATACAAATGAAATAAACATTCAAACATTAAACATTTTGCACATTCAAATCTAACTCAGTGGATCTGATCCATAGCTCAGCATAATATGCAAAGTAGGTCAGTTTTTTTATTCTATGTCTTATGAGTGGTTTAAGTTTTGCAAATTGCAATACATACGTATTCTATGCCACTCATTTCATCAGCTGCAAGCTGTCTCAGATTTGGACAAGGTGTGGCTTCTTGGCAAAAACACACATTTACTGCTCCTTGTACCTAAAAGGATTAAGGAACATGGACTGAGAAATCCTAGAATCCAGACAAGCTGGATTCCCTTAGAAAAACATTGGGGATCACAACTGTTCAACGAGAAGTTAGAAAATAATATCACATCGCGAGTAATAAACTCCTCCCATGCCGCAAAATCTGACATGAGGAGTACTCACACATTATTCAAAACCCTGTTGTGATTTGTTTGAGATAGATTTAGTGTGCTAGGATGAAGGCAGTCACTGTGACATCTAAACATGTTCCATGAACACAGCCAAGATTCAGGGTTTTTTCCAGCATTGTTGTAGTGCACTATATGAACATGAGAGTATATGCAGCACAGAATTTAGGCATTCAGAGGACTGGTTTTGTTAAGAATAAGAAGTGCAAACTTGAGGAGGTAACGAAATCATTGTGAAACAGAAATATCTGAGTGCATACTTAGCTCAGAAATTGCTTTCAAGAAAAAGAACTAGAATTGTGCACAAATCTCTTCACACAGGGTTATTTTTAAGAAGCAGAAAGGAGGACTTTTCTTTAACTCTATGAAACTCTTGGGAGTTGGGATTTTTTGCTTATAAATTGCAGAAGGACGTTCCTCTTATTCTTGAGGTCCATTCTATCAACATTTTCCTAGCTGCTCATTCATACATTTTCTTAGGAATTCATATTCGCAGCACAAAAACAGTGTGGATCTAGGAGTGGTTCCTAGTCTATTGTATGTTTTTTGCAGGCAAAAGCTGAGGTTTATGAATGTTCAGGTCTTGAGTGGAAAACACGCCTTCCAGATAACTTTCAAAATAGCATACCTTTTATTTATATTTATAAAAATACATTGATATTTATCTTCTTTGAGGAGAACAAAGTAATCACTTGATTGCAAATCTTTGTGTTCACATAAAAGCTGCCAATGAACACTAAGCCAAGCCGAGGTGGCGCAGTGGTTAAATGCAGCACTGCAGGCTACTTCAGCTGACTGCAGTTCAGCAGTTCAGCTGTTCAAATCCCACCAGGCTCAAGGTTGACTCAGCCTTCCATCCTTCCGAGGCGGGTAAAATGAGGACCCGGATTGTTGTTGGGGGCAATATGCTGACTCTGTAAACCGCTTAGAGAGGGCTGAAAGCCCTATGAAGCGGTATATAAGTCTAACTGCTATTGCTACTATTGCTAAGGTTGGAGTGAATTGGAATTGTGTGGAGATCATTTGGGGTTCTTCTGAACAAGTTTGAAATGGCAGATGTCTTCTGATTCAAACATCTCTAAGAAGCAAAAGAAGTGCAATAGATGTGACCACAGGGAAGAGGGGGGGGGGGGTCCAAATTATTTTCCCAAAACACCAGAATTCAAGAAACAATGTTTGAAAAACTAATCAAGGAGAGAGAAGCAACCTGGAATTAAGGAGAGACTTCCTAACAATGTGAACAATTAACCAGTGGAACAGCTTGCCTTCGGAAGTTGTAGGTGCTTTATCAGTGGAATTCTTAAAGAAAAGACTGGACGGTTGCCTATCTGAAATGGTATAGGGTCTCTTGCTTGAGCAGAGGGGTGGACTAGAACAGGGCTGGATGCATCACAAGCCATGCCCACGCCTGGTTTAGCGAAAGGGGGGGGAATGTCATGATACATCACATAATGCTGCCATAATGATGCAAGTTTGACATCCCTGGTCTAGAAGATCTCCCAAGGTCCCTTTGAGCTGTATTCTGATTGATTGAAGCTGCCAAACAGGGGACTCCCACTAAGTAATCCCATTCACTGATTTGCAGTCAAGATTGTCTGTTGGACCAACATTTCCTTTGAGTGGGGCCTCTGCTAATGTTGCTTGGAAAACCAGTGGGCGGGCATGGTTTCAAAGGAAGAATGTGCAGCCTGCAGTTTCAATGCCATGTTGCCTTTTTGGGGTAGTGCCAAGAGACTTCACATCCCTTCCATTTTTGCCCGGGGGGAGATTCATTGGCGAAGCAATGCCTTTATTTTGGAACTGCGGCTTTACATGGCTGGGGTTTTCCACTGTATGGAAGGAAGAAGAAAAGGCCATGCTTGTTTGAAAGGGGAAAATGCTCTCTGTTCTACAACCAGTTTTTCTGGAATCCAAGAAAAAAAAATTGGTCACATATTAAGTCATCACAGTGGCTTGGAAATCCAGACGAACCAGAAAGTCTGTTCCAGATTCTCTGATTTGGAGAGGGAGGTTCATTCCTTCTCTGGGGTGGCCCCCAAACTATGAAGCTGAGCTTCAGTCTGATCTGCAAAGTTTCAGTTCAGCCATGCCCACTACTTTACAGCGGCAAGATGATTCACCTGGGGATTCTAGGCTTCACACAGGAGGGCACCACACAATTTTGTACACTGTTGGCTTCAGACTTTGAAGAATTGGGTGAAAAACTCAGAGAACTAATCTCTCAAACATGCCCAGCTGAATCTGTACCTGTGGTACATTTGATATTTCCCTCTGTGCCCACTGGGCATCATTATCGTAAGGGAAAGGCAAGGGACACACAGGAGGCAATGCTCTTGTCAACTCTGAAGCTGGCTTGACGGAGGCCATCTTGGAGGCTTCAGCATTGCCACACTAATGATGAGGGATAGGGAGTGGGGAATAGAAATAGTTGGGGTTTTGTAGCCGAAACAAAATAGTTTCCCCTGAGAACCAAGGACATTCCCACGAGTAACTGAAGAGAGGAGGAGTGAAGTTTCCAAGCAACCGGACAGCACTTTGATTGGGCCATGTGACTGATTGGTTGGGAGAGGGAGGAAAATGTTTACTTTTAATTAGGTGAAAACCGCGGAAACCTTTAGAGTTGGTTTTAACCAGTCTGTGCCAATATGATATATCCAATAAAACTGTTCTTTTGAGGAATCCACTTGCCTCGGAGTGCTGTTTGCTATGGGTATATTACTTGAAACCGTGACAGCACTTTCTGCAACAGCATCTGGAAAGGGCTTAGGAGATAGCTATATTATGGAGAAATGAGACCAGCAGGGATCTGCAACAAGACACTTATATTTTCACTTCTGCATGGGAACAGGCGCCTTGACTGATTATTGCTGTTACCTCTCTGCCCTTAGTACTAGCACTTAGGACTTATATACCGCACACAGTGCTTTACAGCTCTAAGTGGTTTATAGAGACAGCCTATTGCCCCCAACAATCTGGGTCCTCATTTTACCTTGGAAGGATGGAAGGCCGAGTCAACCCTGAGCCAGTGAGAATCGAACTGCTGAACTGCAGGCAGCGGGAGCTAGAAGTAGCCTGCAGTACTGCATTCTCACCCCCGTGCCACCGTTATCTTTAGGAAGATCTTTAGGAAAATCTCTTCTACTAAGGTCCCCCCAAAAGGAAATTAAGGTATGAATTTGCTGCTATTATTAGATTTTACTCTTTGTTACTGTTTAACTTACATTCATATTTGATGGTTACATTTGGCCAGGGGTGGGTTTCAATTTTTGTTTACTACTGGTTCTGTGGGTGTGGCCTAGTTGCGGGCATGGCCTGGCTGTCATGTGGCTGGGTGGGTGTGGCCAGCTTGTAAAATGTGGTGAAACTCACAACCGTTGCTGTGAACGGACTTACACATTAGGCCTTGTCCACCATGATCGGCCTTCCGGCTCTTGCTGCTGCAGTTGATATTCGGACTTATTTTATTTTTCAACCACCCTCCCCTTTGGACTGTATCGAACTTTCTAGAGGGGGTGATCGATATGACAGGTCGCTCGAGGAGATCTGGAAGCTGGCTTGTCGCCACTGCGACCTGACTAGATCCCCCCCCTCTTTCGCTCCATCTAATCTAGCCTTCCTCAAGGTGTGGCCTCTCCCCTGTCGGGTGCGTTTTAGAACCTGGAGAAAAGGAGAGGGGTGGAACACCCCTTTGGGACTATATACTTTCTACCTTATGTTATATCGGACTCTCTACTGGTCTTGGCAGAAGACATAAGCCTAGTACGGACTTTACGCGCCTGCACAATTTTTAATCTGGTATGCTGAGTGCATGGGATTGTATGTGATTGCGTGAATGATCCCACTTTTATTGTTATTACCGCTGTATTTTTTGTGTTTTTAATTATCATGTGGGGACTGCTTGTGTGAGCGATTATGTTTGATTCGGAGGACCTGCCAGGGAATGCGGGGGTCGCCGGGGTGGTTGGGGGGACCACGGCCACGGGAGTGGGTCGGAGCATTACGGTCGTAACAGGGAGGGGCAGATATGGCGGGGACTTTAGGGCTGGCCATTACCGGGGAAGGAGGGCTCGCTACATCACAGAGATCCCTCCTTCCGGCCCTATGAGTCCCACTCCGAGGCCAGATGGCGCGAGTAATCAGGACCCTGGTCTCAGGCTGTTGTCGCTAAATGCCAGGTCTATTGTTCACAAGGCTCCCCTCGTCCGGGACTTAATTTTAGACGAGAGGGCAGATCTGGCATGTATTACTGAAACCTGGCTGGGCACGGAGGGAGGAGTCCCCCTCGTAGAGATGTGCCCAGACGGATTTCAGGTGCTTCATCAGCCGAGAGCCCAGGGAAGGGGTGGCGGTGTGGCTATTGTTATCCGGGAGTCTTTAGCACCTCCTAGGATCCCTGCTCCGGAGATTGTCGGGTGTGAGGCCCTGCTGGTGAAGTTGGACCTCAAGGGTCAAGTGGGTCTGCTGCTAACGTACCTGCCTCCCAACAGCGTTGCAGCAGCCCTCCCCTCGCTCCTCGAGTCAGTAGCCGAGCTAGCAATTGAGTTCCCCAGGCTTATGGTCCTGGGGGACTTCAATCTGCCTTCGCTCGGTGAACACTCTGATGGGGCGCAGGAGTTCATGGCTTCCATGACGGCCATGGGCTTGACCCAGGTAATTCGGGGCCCAACCCACTCAGCGGGTCACACGCTCGACCTCGTATTCCTCTCGGATCAGTGGATTTGTGATCTTGGTCTGAGGGGTAATGAGATCATACCCCTGTCGTGGTCAGACCACTGCCTACTGAGGCTTGACTTCCGGAGGCCAAACCCCCACTGTAGGGAGGAGGAACCGACCAGGTGGTTCCGCCCCAAGCGACTTATGGACCCTTTGAGGTTCCAGACGGAGCTTGGGGTTATTCCTGATACTCTCGCCCACAGTTCGGTGGAGACTCTGGTTGCTGCCTGGCACTCGGCAGCATCGGAGTCCCTTGACCGGATTGCGCCACTACGGCCCCTCCGGGTTGGCGGATCCCGGAGGCCTCCTTGGTTTACCGAGGAGCTCCGGGAGAGGAAGCGCCGGAGGAGACGCCTAGAGCACCTATGGAGGTCCGATAAATCCGAATCGAACCGAGCACTCCTAACAACTTGCACCAAGGATTACATCAGGGCATTGAGGACAGCAAAAAGAACGTATATTGCCACCTTGGTTGCGTCCGCTGAGTCACGCTCAGCCACCCTGTTTAGAATAACCCGCTCCCTCCTAAATAGGAGGGATACGGGGGACCCCTTGCAGGGTAGGGCTGAGGATTATGTCCAGTTCTTAGCAGACAAAGTTGCTCGGTTTCGGTCGGATTTGGACTCCATCTTTTCAGATCCAGCCAAGGCACAAGGGGATAAATTGGCAGACCATCTCTGGGTTGAGTTTCAGAATGTTGCCCCTGGGGATGTGGACAAGGCCATAAGAGCTGTGAGTGCCTCCACCTGTGTACTGGACCCGTGTCCCTCCTGGCTGGTTGCCAACAGCAGTGAGGTGACACGAGGCTGGATCCAGGCGGTCGTTACCGCCTCCCTTCGGGACGGGCACTTCCCCTCCGCACTTAAAGCGGCGGTGGTGAGACCCCTCCTGAAGAAACCATCTTTGGATCCAGCCGTTCTCAACAATTACCATCCAGTCTCCAACCTCCCCTTTGTTGGGAAGGTTGTTGAGAAGGTGGTGGCCTTCCAGCTTCAACGGTCCTTGGAGGAAGCTAACTACCTTGACCCTTTCCAGTCCGGCTTCAGACCTGGTTACAGCACAGAAACCGCTTTGGTTGCATTGACCGATGATCTCTGGAGAGCCAGGGATGGAGGCCATGCATCCATCCTGGTTCTCCTTGACCTCTCGGCGGCTTTCGATACCATCGACCATGGTATCCTTCTGCGACGACTGCGGGAGGTGGGGGTGGGAGGCACTGTTTTGCAGTGGTTCTCCTCCTACCTCTCGGACAGGTCGCAGTCGGTGTTGGTCGGGGGGCAGAGATCGTCCCTGAGGCCCCTAACATGCGGGGTGCCGCAGGGTTCGGTCTTATCCCCCCTACTATTTAACATATACATGAAACCGCTGGGCGAGATCATTCGGAGGCACGGGATAAGATACCACCAATACGCGGACGATACCCAGCTGTATCTGTCCGCCCCGTGCCAACTCAATGAAGCGGTGGACGTGATGAACCGGGGTCTCGAAGCCGTTAGGGACTGGATGAGAGCTAACAAACTGGTACTCAACCCGGACAAGACCGAGTGGCTGTTGTGTTTCCCTCCCAATAATTTGGCTAGTGTTCCATCACTCAGGCTGGGGGGCCAGATTTTATACCCCTCAGACAGGGTTCGCAACTTGGGAGTCCTCCTGGACCCACAGCTGACCTTTGACCACCATCTGTCGGCTGTGACCAGGGGGGCATTTGCCCAGGTCCGCCTGGTGCGCCAGTTGCGACCCTACCTGAACCGGGAGGCTCTCACAACGGTCACTCGGGCCCTTGTGACCTCTAGGCTGGAATACTGCAACGTGCTCTACATGGGGCTGCCCTTGAAGAGCATCCGGAGACTTCAGCTAGTCCAGAATGCGGCCGCGCGAGTGATTGTGGGCGCACCGCGGTTCGCCCACATAACACCTATCCTCCGTGAGCTGCGCTGGCTACCTGTTGATCTCCGGGTGCGCTTCAAGGTGCTACTTACCACCCATAAAGCCCTCCATGGTAGTGGATCTGAGTACTTGAGAGACCGCCTCCTGCCAATTACCTCCCTACGACCTATTAGATCACACAGATTAG
Organism: Thamnophis elegans; assembly: GCF_009769535.1. Classification (NCBI taxonomy): domain Eukaryota; kingdom Metazoa; phylum Chordata; class Lepidosauria; order Squamata; family Natricidae; genus Thamnophis; species Thamnophis elegans. The sequence continues at coordinate 34,848,542 of NC_045553.1, forward strand.
GCCTCCTCCGAGTTCCATCCGCCAGTCAGTGTCGACTGGCAACTACGCGGAGGAGAGCCTTTTCAGTAGTAGCTCCGACCCTTTGGAACGATCTCCCCGTGGAGATTCGCACCCTCACCACCGTCCAGACCTTCCGCACAGCCCTCAAGACCTGGCTATCCCGTCAGGCCTGGGGATAAAGATTCTAATCCGTCCCCACCCGAATGATGAATGAATGTTGTGTTCTATTTTTACTTATGTATTGTCTCATGTCTTGTCTTGTATTCCCCTTCCCATAAATTGTAAGCCGCCCTGAGTCCCCTCAGGGAAAAGGGCGGCCTATAAATAATAAACAAATACCAAAATACCAAATTAACAATGTTCTTGCTTAGCTACCAAAATGTTGGGCTCAATTGTGGTCACGTTCTTTCTTTTTCTTTCTTTCTTTCATCCCTCTTTCTTTCTCTTTCTTTCTTTGTCTCTCTCTTTTTCTCTCTCACTTCCTTCCTTCCTTTCTCTTTTCTTTCTTTCTCTCTCTCCCCCACACCCACACACGCATCCACACACACATACACATGTACCTGGGCTGGGCACATAGACGGAGCCCTTCCTGGGGAGTTATCCTGTGTGGACACGACTGGCAGCCGCGGCAAAGCACACCCTGCCATTCAGGGGCCCGTTCCCCTGGCCGGATCAACCACGGCAGTACCAATGGACAATGGGACATTCTTTCTTTCAGTGGTGGGAGAAGGAAGAAAGTGCCCTGGGAGAGCCGGCGGTGCACATGTGCAGCAGCCCCGGAACATCCGCTGGCACCTGCCCTCCTGGAGCACTTCCTTCCTTCTCCCACTGCTGAAACAAAGGATATCCTGCTGTTCTGGAACGGTGCCGTGCAAGACCAATAGGATGGGGGGATGTTCTTTCTTTCTTTCGGCAGCAGGAGAAGGAAAAAAGTGTTCCAGGAGGGCAAGCGGGGGAGGATACTGCATAAAGGCTGCCTTCCACCTGGGCCCCTGGGCCGGCTACGAGAGGCTTCGGGCTCTGAAGCAGCCTACTGACTTCCCACCTGGCCACCTGCCTGCTTTCTTTGCAAATCGGCCCGTCTGAACCGCTGGCACTACTCTGGGAACTTGGCCCATGGACTCTGGTGCTCCGGGGAAGGGGACTCAGCTGCTGCGGCATTGGTGGGTGGGTGGGTGGGTGGGTGGGTGGAGTCCCTCATGCAGGCAGTGGGCCATGCCACACCATGCCACCGCAGAGCCCGTGGCACTTTTCCTTTGGCCTGGGCGGTGGTGCTTCATCTTGCGCTACTCCGGAAACTCGGCTTGTGGAGTCCGGCGGTTCCCTAGCGATGCTCCAGGAGGGCAGCCGGACGTCTGCTGCCAGGCATGGAGGGAGAGAGGCGGGCAAGGCAGCCCTGGAGTGCCTGTTGCTGGGGAAGTGCGGTTATCGTTCGGTGGGGGCTGCATCAGCTTCTCCACTTGCGCCATATCCCGCTCCAGCTGGCCACACAACTACAATTGCGGCGACCTCATTTTTACCTGAAGCACCGCTGCCCAGGCTAAAGGGAAAGTGCCATGGGCTCTGCGGTGGCGTGGACAGGCCTGGCCTGCTCCCTGAGGGAGGCGCTGCCTCCCACCTGCCTTTGACTTCCGCATCTTGCTCCACTTCTTTACCGGCAGGAAGTCTCCTTCCTCCAGAGCGCTGAACTCCACAGGCCGAGTTGCCGGAATAGCCCCAGAGGTCAGATGGGCCGATCTGCAAAGAGAGCAGGCAGGTGGCCGGGTGGGAAGCCAGTGGGCTGCTTTGCAGCCCAAACCCCCGCGGAACCGGCACAAGAGGCATGCGGACCTAGGTGGAAGGCAGCCTTTTCTGCAGCATCCCCCTCCCCCCTTTGAATCCTGCAGCGGGGGGGGGGGGGCTCTGCCTTTGCAGAAACGGGGCAGGCACATGTGCAGCAGCCCCGGGATGTCCGCTTGCCCTCCCACAGCATCACCATCACCACTGCAGCCCCTCTCACCCCCAGGACAGCATCTGCGTTTCTACCATTAAGTAGTTTCTACCACTTAGGGAGTAGGGTGCTTGCTCCCTTCCCCGCAGCCCTCCCATGCTTCCCTGTCTTCCACGCAGCCTTCCGCTTGCCTACCTTCTCAAGCTGGCTACAGGGATGTTGGGAAGGCAGGGAAGCATGGCAGGGCCGCGGGGAAGGAGGCGGGGCAGCTAGCTAAGCCGCAACTGCCAGACAGATCAGGGGTGCAGCGCTTCAGGTAGGCAAGCTGCTCTGCAGCAGAGACTGGGCGGGGCGAGCAAGCAGTAACTACCGGTTCTGCGGCCCAGGCTTGCAAATCACTACCGCTTTGACCAAACCAGTCCGAACCGGTAGGAACCCACCTCTGCATTTGCCTTTCAGCAAAAACTCATCACAGCAAACAATGTGTTTGCTTAGAAACTAAATCTGTAATGGACAAGTTCCTTTATGGTCATGAGTCAAGGACTATCTATAGGAATCAGTAAACCTCATGCACCTCCCATTTGGTGAGATGTGAGCAATGGTATATTAGCTTGCATAGAATAGCAAGAGCAGTAAAATTCAGTTTTGGGTGACATTTGTGACATATGGATTGAAATGAACTCAACCTGATCCATAGAGTCCCTACCATTAAGCAGAGAATGCTCCATCTGACACAGATACAAGGAAGGCTTGTAATCTCACCCAAATCTTCTTTGTGTTACTAAAAAACATTATGTGAAAGCACCAAGTGATCAAATTCACAATAGGCACCTGTCAGGTCTAGCAGTCCATGGCAAATAGAAGACCGTGGCTTGGAATAATAAGTGGAAAACCCGCATGGATTAACAAATGAAAGAAAGAAAAATTGATATATTGTCTCTCTCTGTGAATCCAAGTGAAAGGGAACATCGTAACTGATCTAAATGAAGATGGGTCTGATCTTGTGAAGTTTATGACTACATGACAGGAAATGAAAGTGCAGGTTTCATTATGAATGAAAGGGCTAAAATTAATGTCAGAAAATAAGAATTTGCTTTTTCGAGGTTGTCATGGAGGTAAACGAAAGTAGGAATCTATTTGTTGGTGATAGTTGCATGTTACACTTCAGTGAACGGTAAGGATGAATTGAACAATTATGCCACACTATAAATTAAAGCAGTCAAGGGGGAAATATTTTGTTTGCTGATGTGAATGGATAGGTTAGAACAACACAAGACAGTATTTTAAAAAGTTACTGGGCTATTGGGAGACCCCCAAAATGTGCAAGGATCTGCTTAATACATTATTTCTGAACATATGATTTAAACCTACTAACAAATACACATGGTGAAGAATTGAATATCAGTCTAAAAGCATGATGGTTATGACTGTTTATGTTGAATGACTGAAATAATTAGTGAAGGACAGAAAGATGATGAATGTGGACTGATTATTTTTGTAATGTCAAGAAAAGATCTTGGGGAAAACGCAGAAGAAAAGGGAAAAATATGGAAGAAACTAGAGAGTGACCGCATGAAGACATAGTATGAATTGTATCTGAGAAAGCAGATAGACAATTTACAAACTGAACAGGGATTTAAGAAAAGAGAAGTTACTTGAAACAGAGTGAAATAAATTATGTTAGAGAGAGAGAGACAGAAATTGCAGAGTTATGCTAAGAAGAAAAATGTAAAGGACTGCTTAATGAAATGATAAAGAGAAAGAAGCTGTAGAAGATAATAATTAATTAGAATGTGAGAATATTGTACACAGTGTGTATGAGAAAAAGACCATTAGTCATAGAGAACAAGGAAGAGTTAAGACTAACAAACCCAGAAAATGCAGGAATGCAGAACCTAAGAAACTTGTGTTCCAAAATCAGAAGATAGTCAAGAATGAATGGCTTTTGGATCAATAAAAGACAAACACAAAAGTGATGGAATATGTTGAAAGCAATTTGGTCAGAAAGAAATATGGTGACACAGAAAAAAAATATGTTGAAGGAATTTGGCCAGGCACAGAAGATGCATGAAGATTGAATTGCAGAACAAACATGTATCAGACGAGTGAACAGGCTGAGAAGAAGAAAACAGTCAGTGGATGGAGTTAATGACATCCTCAATAAAGGAGAGACAAATAAGTTTAAAGAGAAAAAGACAATGAATGGTGGATTGTTTGCAAAGATAGAAAAATATGGAGATGCATACTGTAATGAAGATTGTCAGAAATCAGATTTAGAAGCTGGAAAGAAGCTTCTTCAAAATAGTCTCAGTCCTACTTGTGAAAGAGATTTTGTTATAGTCCTACGTTTTATTTTCAGGCAACTAGAATAATAATTAAAAATGTCCAGCATGCAGATTAAACAAACATATTCCATAACACGCTGAACTCTAAACTGACCTGACTGTAAGCCTGTCATGTCATGCAAAACTCATCTGGTTTGATTACTTTATGGTTTGGCACATCATGTGAACTACTGGCTGAAGTAAACCAGGGCTAAGTTAATCGGTGATAAGAGCATGGCACACAATGCCACTGTTTGTCTTCCTAAGAGTGTGATTGAAAGGACAGGACGAGGCAATCTACACACTTAATGGAAGAAAAGGGCTGCGAATGTGATTAATGGTGATATTTTTGGTGGCTTTGAGTTTGTAGGCATTTTGAGATACTCATCACAGTTGTACTGTTCCCCCACCCCTTTGGTGGTTTGAAGATAAGTCAATCATCCTAGCCTATTGCACAAAGCAGTCTCAAGAGAATTCTAAGACTGGGAATTGGTTGAATATCCAGAAGGAAAAAATAATAATCTTATTTATCCCAAGCTTTCTTTACAGCATTTCAGGAATATAGATTAGATTTAGATTTAAAGTTTATTTATATGCCACCCTTTTCCCTGGGGGGACTCAGGGCGGCTCACAACTTAAAAAGGGGGGGGGGAAGACAAACTTTTAACATATAAACAATACATAATTAAAACACAACATTCATACTATTCGGGCGGTTTGTAGTCTTAACCCCAGGCCTGATGGGATAGCCAAGTTCTGAGGGCTGTGCGGAAGGTCTGGAGGGTGGTGAGGGTACGAATTTCCACGGGGAGATCGTTCCACAGGGTCGGAGCTGCTACCGAGAAGGCTCTCCTCCGCGTAGTTGCCAGTCGACATTGACCGGCAGATGGAACTCGGAGGAGGCCTAGTCGGTGAGATCTAATAGGTCGTGTGGAGGTAATTGGCAGTAGGCGGTCTCTCAAGTACCCAGATCCACTACCATGGAGGGCTTTATGGGTGGCAAGTAGCACCTTGAAGCATACCCGGAGATCGACAGGTAGCCAGTGCAGCTCGCGGAGGATAGGTGTTATGTGGGTGAAGCGAGGTGCACCCACAATCGCTCGCGCGGCCGCATTCTGGACTAGCTGAAGTCGCCGAATACTCTTCAAGGGCAGCCCCATTAGGATCAGGGAATATTGTTCAGCAAGAGGTATAAGGCATATGACCTAAAGATCTACCAGTGGGGGTTGGCTGGGTGTGGGCTACCTACTTCCTGCCCTTTCTTAGGCAAGTAAGTCTCCTTTTCTGATAACTCTCCCTTACAAAGGCCTTTGATCTCCAACCTCCCCTCCCTGCAAGCCCAGAGAGATTAAATCCTGGATCTTGGAGATAAGTATCAATCAGTAGTCTCACCCCATTGTGTACTTGGTTTCTGTGCCCCAGGGTAAGGGAAGGTTAGCTGCATCCATTCCTCCTTCTCTTCCTATCTTTCTATACAATTGCAGATAGTCCTCAACTTACAATGACACTGATAAAGTGACTTATGACCATTTTCTCACTTATGACCATTGCAGCATCTCCATGGTCACATGATCAAAATCCAGATGTTTGGCAGTTCATTCATATTTCTGATGGTTTCAGTGTCCCGGCGTCATGGGATCCCCTTTTGCGACTACTGTCAAGCAAAGTCAATTTGGGGGGGGGAGCCAGATTTGCTGAACAATCGTGTTACTGATTTAACAACTGCAGCAATTCACTTACCAAATTTCTCACTTAACAACAGGAATGTTGGCCTCAATTGTGGTTGTAAGTTGAGGAATAGCTATATTTTCTCTAGTTATGCGCCAGCAGCTCACATATTTTTAGATTCGGCACGTAATCATTTTAAGAAGTCTTTCTCCTCAAGATGATGAAATATGCATAGATTTGCTTTCTTGTTGAATCTAGGGCTGCATTTGGAGAAAGCAAATCTGCTCCACAAAAGTATCTCTGCATGTAACCACCAAACTGCTGGGATAGTACTAACTAGTATTTTGTTTCTATAGAAAAAAAATCCTGGTTCAAGTTTAAGAAATGAATAGCCAACTTATTGCTTACCCAACAGTTAACATCCTTGCCCTCAGTTGAAAAAGAAGCCACTTGATCTTTAGGCAGAAATGTCACTACACTGACTCTTGCCTCAATTTTCTATCAAGAGCGATTGAATTTACTTTACTAGCAAGCTAACCATAAAAAAGCGAGAGTTAGAATATTTTGGACATGTGATGCAGCACCAGGAAAAACACACCATATTTCACTTAATCCTCCAGGGGAATATTGAAAGCAAACAAGGTCCAGGCAGAAGAACATCATGGCTTCAAAAAATCTAAGGGACTGGTTTGGACAAAACTCAGCATTACTTTTTCATGTGGCTGTTGATAAAAATAGGATTGCCAACATGATCGCCAACGTCCCATGACAGATATGGCACAAGAAGAAGAAGAGAAGCAAGCTGAGGTGGATGAGCCAAGCCTTGTTCAAGGGTTTAGAGCAGTGTTTTTCAATCTTTGCAACTTTAGCAATAGCAATAGCAGTTATACTTATATACCGCTTCATAGGGCTTTCAGCCCTCTCTAAGCGGTTTACAGAGTCAGCATATTGCCCCCAACAACAATCTGGGTCCTCATTTTACCCACCTCGGAAGGATGGAAGGTGAGATTTGAACAGCTGAACTGCAGTCAGCTGAAGTAGCCTGCAGTGCTGCATTTAACCACTGTGCCACCTCGGCTCTCCAACTTTTAAGATGTGCGGACTTCAACTCCCAAAATTCCCCAGCCAAACATACTTTTAAGATATGTAAATTTTGACTGGGAGTTGGCTGGCAAGTTTGAAAAATACTGGTTTTGAGAATCCAAATAGAAAAACAGATAGAAAAAAGAAAAAAAATATCATTTGCATGCTAGTTTAGATACCAAGTTTGCAATGGTATCTAAACCTCTGCTCATTATTCCAAGAAATTTACTTTCACTGGGTTAAAAAAAAGTAGCAAGTTTCTCCAAACAGACATTTTGCCATTTGGAGGCAGGGTGGAATGCTGTTATGTGAGTTTCATGGGCACCTGCTAAATTATGCTGGTGATGCCACTAAACAGGGCCACTCCCTGCCACCCCAACCTCCAGGCTCCCATCACTTGTCTAGTTGCTTTTTTCTTTTTTTAATTGTTTTGTTCTTTTCCAGAGGGTGACTCCTAAACTTTAAAATATCTTTCTAAATCATCATTTCCAAGACCAGACTTTTAATGCAGCATGGTTGTTCCCTGTACTCCTAATCCAAAGAACTTTTATAAATACATGTAAATTGGGTGTCATTTTGTGACTGCAGCCTGGGGGATTATGGGACTTGAAGTCCGGTGCATCTGAATGGCAACTTTTTGGAGAGAAAAAAAGTCTGCTCTCTCCTTCTATGATGCTAGGCAACATTATTGATTGAGAATATGAGTAATCCTTGACTTATGAGCCCAAAATTTCGGTTGCTAAGTGAAACAGTTGTTAAGTGAGTTTGCCCCCTTTTATGAGTCTTCTTGCCACATTTGTTAAGTGAATCACTGCAGATGTTGTTAGTAACCTGGTTGTTAAGTGAATCTGGCTTTGCTTGTCAGAAGGTCTCAAAAGGGGACCCTAAGATGCTGCCACCGCCATAAATATGAGTCAGTTGCCAAACACCTGAAGTTTGATCGGGTGATCATTGAGATACTGCGATGGTCATGTGAAAAACGGCCATCAGTCACTTTTTTCAGCACTGTTGTGTAGGAAGTTAGCACCCATCTCTCTCCTAGAAAATGAAATATTTTAGAAAATATTAAAAGGGCAGAATACAGGGTGGGGCATAACCTTTTCCTAGGGGGTCACAGCAAGATCGACAGCAGTTTACAACTTCTGCGACACCTCATTTTAAAGCCCATAAAAAACTGAATTGAATGAGCTATTAAATGTTAAATTTGCTTTAAGAATGGCTGGAAAATTCGATTCGGAAGAACAAAGGATCATTGACAGAATAAAATGCATTGCCTTTCGAGAGGCTCGCGATGCTGGAGCGACGTTTATCAATCCACCTCGTTTGAATGCTGTTCGAAGGGCTAATGGTGGTCATACTGACTATTAAATCGTGTCAATAAACTCAGTTTTTGATGGGCTTTCGAATGGTGTATGAATTATTTGTGTTGTTATTACAAGTGTTGCTGTGACCCCCTAGGAAAAGGTTATGCCCCGCCCTGTATTTCCCCCCAAAGGGGGGCAGAAACTCATTCCCCCCACCTTTATCCACGAGGAGCCAGAGAAACAGATTTTTTAGGCAGGAAAAACATGTTTCTCACTCTTAATAGCTCCCCCCCCCCACCTTTGTCAATGGGCCATTAAAAGGCCCCAGCCACTCTACTCTACATAACAAAGATAAACCTCATTCAGGCAGACCCATCTGCAACAGAAACTCACCACATGGCATCTGGGAACTCAACCAAGCTTGGGACTCAAAAGACACACAACCTATAAAATTAACTAAGACCGTCACCCCACCCCTGGGAGTCTGACAAGCAATCAGAGTTCATTTCTTACACAGGAACAGGAAACAGAGAGGTGGGGCCGAACAGAGTATAAAAAACTCAGGAATTCTCAGCAAGCCCCTTTTCCCTTCTTTTTCTTCACTCAACATCATATGATCCCCTTTTTGACTAGGACTCAAGCCATGTGGTCCTGTCCACCGTTAAAGCCATCTTTCCAAATAGCCTCCACGTTTCCAGTGCCTTTTTCCCCACTTGGAGCTGAACCCAGATGGACATTTCTTCCACCAGTTGTAACTTTGAAATGTCACTAAATGAACTGTTGTAACTTGAGGACTACCTGTAATACTTCACAGTGATCAGAATAGCTCTCCATTCCTGGATATAAAATAATAGTGTTCCTGGATAGGAAAGCATCAAGGAAATTTCTAAGCAGCTTCATGGTGCTATACTATTTCAATTCAATAGAATTTGGCTTCTTGAAGAAGTGAGGTAATGCATATTTCAGCCACTGTTGGAAGCTGGCTTTTGAGGACCCTTTGGCTTACTTAATACAGCAAGACACCTGCATTCTGGCTTTTTTGGAGAATCACTACCATAAAACGTAGGAGTTATGTCAGTCTATGGAAAGAAAGAAAAAACACCCCAGCCTAGTGGCATTTTTGTCAATGAACACGTTTTATTAAAAGCATCAGGCTTTATGTGCTTCACCAAATTCATCCAATGAAACTTACAAAATCTAGTGCTTTTTAATAAATTCTATTAGTCAGAAAAAGGGATTTGTAACTTTTGACTCTTTCCCCCTTTTGTATAATGGCAACAAAGTTGAAAAAAGTATTCCTAATGGTATGGATCCTATTGTCTTTTGTGCACTGTCTCTTATATTCTTCCAGTTTTGGAAAGTTTTGATCCCTTAGGTTCTCACACCAACTGCATCCCAGCTTATTGCAATGCGCGAGAACCTGGTTCTTTGTAAGACCAAATTAAAACCTGCCTTTAAAAAAAATTAAACCACCAATATGAAGCTTCCCAGAATAAGATCTCCCTGATTCTTATTCTGATCCTTTGGTAATTTGAGGAATCCTCAGTTGTTACTGAAATTTAACTTGAAATCCTGAAACGATGGGAAAATATTTGCAGCTCTGCTGGGAGATGCTGGTGGCAGTTTGTTCTGCAAGTTTGCTGTTTAGCTTCCAAACATTTCCTTACTAGGCTAGATAACATCTTCAGTGGGACTTTGGACAAGTGGCTTGTCACATTTTGTCCCACACATATACCGCAATCCTTTTCTAGGCCCCTTTGGCACAAATCAGTTTGTGGCTGAGAACTGTGGGCTGCCTTCATCCTCAACATCAGGGGTGTCCAGCCTTGGCAACTTTTAAGACCCGTGGAGTTCAACTCCAGAATTTTGGCTGGGGGATTTGGGGAGTTGAACTCCACAAAGTCTTAAAAGTTGCCAAGGCTGGACACCCCTGCTCTACATTAATGGGCAGATTATGGGAGACTGGTACCGTGGGCGCCCGGTTGGAGAAGCACGCCTGATCTGGGTCATCCCTCCCTCCTGGCGGCTCTCTCACGGTAACCCTGCAAAGTCGGCAGATCCGATCCAGTTTAGCGCGCGGCAGGAGAACCTTTGCCGCATCCTAGGGTTGCACCGCGAGCTTTATACCTCTCCGCTTCGGCCGCTTTACACCAAGGCAGCCAAGCTAGCCCCGTCCCTTCTCTTCCCGGCCCGCCTGGCTGGCTGCCTGCGACGCGAGACTTAAGTCCCTCCCGGGCCGCCTCCAGCCCTAGCACAACGCCCGGGGCTCGCAACGCGCTCCCGGCCAACCCCAAGCGGCCGAAGGGCGGAAGGAGCGCGCCCGGAGCTTCCACGCCCAGCCTGCCTCTTTGCGGAGTGGGGGCTGCAGAGGAAGGCAGGGCGGTAGCCGGCTCTCCTTCGCCCTTTGTCTGCTCTTTCCCTCCGCGCGGCCCGAAGGGAGGTGAGTTCCCGCGGGGGGCTCCCCCTCCCCGCCAACATCTCACGTAGTCGCCGCACGCACGCACGCACGCACGTCACCTGCAATCCGATGCAATAGGTGCAGGGCACCAAGGGAAGCGCTCTCTCACCCCCCCTCCCTTCCGTCCCTTTCCCTCCTCCTCTTTCTCCTCCCTCCTCCTCTCGAGCCGGAGCGATAGGAGCTCCATTGCTCTAGTCTAAGCGTCGGCGGAGGGGGGGGGGGAGGGCGAGGGCGATGAATATTGATGAGGCTGCCCCGGCTCTATTGTGCAATTGGAGCGGCGAGGTGAAGGCGCAGGCAGAATGGAGGTGGGGAGGTGCGCGGCGCTCGTAGGGCTGGCGCTTCAGCCGCAGCAGTAGCCAGGCGCCGCCACCGCCGCCTGCACGGGGGGCTTTGTTTTCAGTCCCGCCCGGCCGTCGCCATCCACCTCGCCCTCCTTCTTCTCCCGTGCCTCGCAGCCAAGGCGGGCGGCCACCATGGAACCGGGACAGAAGCAGCTGTAAGGGAGAAGCGGAGCCCCCCTCCCCAGCCTCCCGGGGAAGAAGACGACAGAGAGCTAGAGCGGCTCGCTCCCCCCACCCCACACACACACCGAGGTTCCTCCTCGCTCCGCCACGCAGAGAGGCCCCCCCCCCCGCTCCGTGAGGTAATTGTCCAGGGCCATTTTAATGTGGCTGCCTGGCCGGACGTCCCCGGGGCTCTTGCGCTGAGGCGCTTGGAAAACGGGGGTGGCGGTCTGGCGAGCGCCAAGCGGGGCGAGACTGAGCGAATGGCCGGGTGGGTTCCCCCTCAGGGAGGGGGGGGGAGGCGTTTTTTGTGCCCGCGGGGGGCGGTGCTCCGGTTGGACAGGAGGATCTCTCCCTCTTTTCCCTCATCCGGATTGCATTATTTTTCCTCTTTCCCACCACCACCACCGGCCGCCTTTCTTTGGGTTTGCCCCTTCGGGGTTCCCGGGTGAGCGCTTGGACCGGGAACGGAGCGCCGGGTTTGGCGGCTGCTGCCTTGTCCCCAACCCCTGGCTGAGTTTGGGGAGGGGGGATTGTTTGTGCTGCTCCGGATCTTGTCCGTTGGTTTGGGGGCTTGGAAGCGAAGGTGTGTGCCCCGAAATAGGCGGCGGCGGGGCGGGGGGGGGAGAAAGTGAGTCTCCATGGCAACCGAAGCTGCCACCTTGGGGCTGTGTGGTCAGGAAGTTCCCCCTGCCTTTTAACGACGGGGCCGCCCCCGGCGCGGTTGGGAGGTGGGTGGGGTGGTTGCAAAAGGCACCAGCTGGTGGGCCAGGTGTGTGCCAGGGACCGACCCTTTGGTGGTTATCATTTTGATCTGGGACAGGGGTCATTGAGGGGGGAACATGAAGAGTGGTGTGGCTTGCATCTTCTCTTTTCGTCTAGGAAAGATGCTTTGCTTTGGTGTTGGCCATGGTGCCCCTGGAATGTTGTCTTTTGTTGGGCGTATTGCAATTGTCCTAGAACTGCCGAAAGCAAGCCTAACCGGGGAGAAATACTCAGCATCACCCCCCACCCGCCTTGGAAGGGATGAAAGTCAAGTATTACTGAGCAGCTCTATCAGGTTGCATTAGCTTTCAAGTTGGTGGAAGGCTTGTGGAAATCTTCTGCAAGGTTTCAGTCAAATCTGGTGCCTGAAAGCTGGAGTTTCCCAAGCTGAAAAGATGTCCCCTTTCTGAGTCCTGCCCACAACCCGAAGTTCCAGGCTAAAAGAGCATGGCAGGGCCCAAGATAAAGCCACGGGCTCCTTCTGTTCCATTATTTGCTCAATTTCATCTGTTCCCGGCTAGTTGAATGCTATCTTGAGATCCTATTCAGAGGTTGTGTTTGGGGGGGGAGGAGTTCTTGGTGTACTTTTAATTGCATCTTTCTTTTTTTTTTTTTTTTTTTGTATATCCATTGTACCTTCTTAGGTCTTGTTTTTGAACTTTTAAAATCTGTATATTGGTCAGGGTGGCTGAATGCTGCAAATGGAGAGAGAGAGCAGTTCCTTTTTGCAGCCCATTGCTAACTTGCTTTGTTACTCCTGCTGCCCCCTCTGCTTCTAGTGATGCTGCCAGCCTTTTTGTCCTGGAGCTTTTCCAGAAGGTTTGTGGGATGAGCATCCAGTAAAACAACACACACACACACACACACACACAGAGGGAGAGAGAGAGAGGACACCTCCCAGGTTATATAAGATGGAGAGGGAGAGTTCCTTATTCTTTCAATTCATTTTACCAGCTTTAGTAGCCCACCTTGCTTCCTGCGTTAAAGATCCGAGGTGACTAAACCTCAGGAAAAAAATACTGAACTCAAAATAAAAGCAGTAGTACTGGAACAGAAAAACTAAAAAGAACGTTGAAAACACAATATCCACTGTCCTGTCCTGTAAACATTTAAGTTTCTCATATACGTGGCCCTTTTAAACTCAGTATTGACTGGGTTAGCCTATCAGCCACAAAGCCAAATTATTTTGGGTTTTTTTTTTAAGATAACCTGCTGTGCAACTTCAGAAATTTTGTTTTATTCACCAAGTCTTCCGACTGAGTGTTGTGTGTGAAGTCATGTAACTGAATCCTACCTAACAAATCATGAAGTAGAGCAGGAATAAACCTCTCAAATGCCTCATATTGACTCTCTTCTCAAGCCCTTTCGCAATCATATTACAGGCCTGGCCACAGATTTATTTGTTTTTAATCTTGCCTCTCTTTTTTTTTGTGCTACTTTTCAGCCACAGAGATACAAATGGATACCTTAGGCCCCTGCTTAAAAAAAAAAAAAAGCAATCCTTAGAAAACAAAGCAGTTGCAGGCTTCAAATTATCAGGGGTGCCCATCTACAATCTCATCAAGTCTCTGGGCGTGTCTCTTTTTGTGACCCCCCTCCCCTCCCCCAAGATTTCCCATCTTTGAATTAAGGTGTGAAGCAGCTGTCATTCAGATGTGTGGCCTTTTCTGTTCCTTTTGGAAATATCAGGAATTGAATCCAGAGTCTTTTGTGTACAACCCATATGCATTCCCACAGGGTAACAGCCCCTCCTATGAGCAGGACATTGAAAGCAAGGCAGAATTTTCCATCTTCCCAGGTAGGTTGACCACAAAAGCTCTACATTTCTTGTGTAACTCACCAATCTTGGCTCAGATAGCAGTGGGGCATAGGACATGGCTTATTGCCAGGCTGATCTGACAATCTTTGTCTCTGTCTCTCTTTGTCACTCTCTCTCTCTCTCTCCCTTCCTCCCCCTCCCTCCCTCCACTAAGAAAAGTATAAAGATGAAGTTACCCATGTCCTTTGGTGAACATTTGAATGAACAAGGACATTGCAAAGCTAAGAACACTCAGCGGGCTGGTTTGGTAGGTTGGGCAAAGCTTGTCCTGCCTTGTCTTTGACTGTTTTCCTTGGGTGTATTGCTTTCTTTCAGCATGTTGTTCACTTCTCAAGTGTAATGCAGACCTACCAGGCACTTCTGGATGAGTTCATTCAGATTTCTGCTCCTAGAGAAGAAACGCTGAGGAATCCAGTGTGCTTAAAATAACAATGAAGATGGGTCCCCATGTCATGCTCAAAGTGAGGGTTCTGCTTGGTTTGGCACAATGTCTTGGGTTACAACTCACCCAATGCAGCATAGCATTGGATTATACACAAAACTCTTAGTATCAGTCCATTCAGTTTGGACACACAGAGAAAGCTAATGGTGGTTCTCTTCTTGTGGTGTGTGGAACAGGCAAGAGGCCTTCAAAAGTCCCCATAGAATAACACCCCTCCTGAAGTATGGGCAGCCCCAGTCTACCTTATGCTGAGGAAGGCAAGTTTAATTTGGTATTATAGTAAGATTTTGGTCTTTAGGTTTGTTTGGGTCATTGAATAGAGCTGATTGTTGTTATTCTTACTTTAATTGTTCAATTTTAATAGTATATTGAACTAGAAGCAGTCCTTGGCTTACAACCCCAATTGAGTGCAAAATTTCTCTTGCTAAGCAAGACAGTTGTTAAGTGAATCAGTTACAACCCCAATTGAGTGCAAAATTTCTGTTGCTAAGCAAGACAGTTGTTAAGTGAATCACTGCAGATATTAAATTAATAATATGATTGTTAAGTGAACCTGGCTTCCCCATTGCCTTCGCTTAGAAGGAGGTTGCAAAAGGTGATTGCGTGATCCCAGGACACTGCAACCGTCATAAATATGAGTCAGTGGCCAAGTGCCTGAATTTTGATCACATGGCCGTATGGATACTGCAACAGTGTTAAAGTGTGAAAAACAGTCATGAGTCACTTTTTTCAGTGCTGTTGTAACTTCAGGCAATCAGTAAATGAACTGTTGTAAGTGGAGGGCTACCTGTATTTAGCCCCTGCAAATGGATACGGTGATAGTTTTTCTTTCTATTAGTCCTTCTAATTAGCTAGATATCCCTGATGTGGGTTGCAAAAATTTCTGAGTTTCTTTGATGCATGCCATGTAGTGAGTATTTGGTTGTTAACAGCCTAGGTCTGGTGAGCCTGAGTCACGTATGGACTCTGTATGATGCTTTTAACTTTCAAACCTTAAAGAGTATTGTGACATCTCTCTTCTACAAAGTTTGGCCATCAAAACTGGCCCAGTCTGTCCATTTTGATGATTGTTGCTGCTACTAGTTTCATCTCAGCATAGTATGAATGACTTTGGTTGGAAAATATTGATAAGATAAATTCTTTTCAGTTGGATTTGAGCTTGGGAGTTTTCCTTATTTGCAAGTAAATCTTAGGCACTGTATGATGTCCTGGTTCAGATGTTGCTCTGAATTGTGTGTTGTCTTTTTGTTTTGTATGATATGGGATCCTAGCATAATCCCAGTTTATGGCTGGCTGTCCTGTGTGAACTGAAAGCATTTGGCCCGAGTCTCTATAGTGTTTACAGAAGATTTCCTATTATGGCAAAGGTTTAAGCTTTAGGGTCATTTTTCCTAGATGGAAAGTCATTAATATGACTCCTTTGTTTCCTGACAATCCTCAAGCGATAACCTAAAAGGGTTTGAGATTGGAGATGGTGGAACTATTTCAGGATTGAAATCTGACATTTATTTGTCTTTTAATTATAATTATAAGCATCAGTGTCTTGGAATCAGATGAATGAAACTTCTGTGGCAATGTCTTTCTATATCCTAACTTGACAACTTCTCCTGTTTTGGTAACTAGAGCTGTTAGGTTGAACAAACAATTGCCAGTGATGCGACAATCAAGCAAGGAGTTGCACACATGAATTCCTGATCCCTCATCCAGATTATTTTGGAAGTGTAAAGGAAGGAAAACTATGCATCCCATCATCTAGTCCATTATTAACAAAGCAGTAGTGTCTAAAAATGAGAGCAAGTAAAGCAGGAGAGGTAGTCCTCAACTTATAACAGTTTATTTAGTGACTGTTCAAAGTTACAATGGCACAGAAAAAAGTGACCATTTTCACAGCTACAGTTTTTGTAGCATCACCATGATCATGTGATGTTTGGCAAGTGATTCATTGTTATGACCATTGCTGTGTGCCAAGGTCATGTGATCACCTTTTGACAAGCAAGGTCAAAGTCAATGGGGAAGCCAGCTTTACTTAACAACCGGGTTGCTAACGTATTAACTGCAGTGATACAACATTTAACAACTGTGGCAAGAAAGGTTGTAGATTGGGGGAAATCTGACTTTAAAAATGTCTCACTTAAAAACAGAAATGTTGGACTCAGTTGTGGTCATATGTTGAAGACTGCATGTATTCAGAAATCAAGGGGGAAAAAACTAAAACTTATGAACCATGCTAGATAAGTCAACACAACTAAGCCATGATTTGGTTAACTATATTGCTGAATAGAGCATACATTGATACTGGGTTGTATTGTATTGAGTACTGTATTTTTCGGAGTATAAGGCGCTCCAAAGTATAAGACGCACCTAGCTTTTGGGGAGGAAAACAAGGGAAAAATAACTGCCTCTGCCTCTCCTTGCAACAAACAGCATAGACAATATACACTGTTCGTAGTGTTATAATTCAGACTATACTTGTACAGACATTGTTAAAATTGATGTGCTTTCTGGAAGTATAGTTATTCTCCGCTATTTAAAAGAATAGCACTTTTTAAAACAATAGCTCTTCAGATCAAGCATTTATTTTAAAAAGCTTCATTTTGTTAAATTGTCTAGAATAATAAAGCAGTCTTTTAAAAATAAATTTAATAATTTGAACATTCTATAGGCATTGATCAGCCTATACCTTCTTGCAGCAAACAGCCTGATTAGCACAAAAAAAAAAATTCTGCCTCTGCCTCCCAGCAATTTGCCTGGTGGAGCAAACAGCAAGTTTCACTTTCAATTTCTCCCGATCATCAGCTGTTTCAGGCTGCAGGGATTGCTATAGCCTATTGAAGCCTCAGCAAAGAGGTAAATTGCTGAGAGGCAGAGGCCAAAGGGTTGGAGCCAGTAGGTGGGCAGGGCTACATTCAGTGTATAAGACGCACCCAAATTTCACCCTCGTTTAGGGGGAAAAGGTGCGTCTTATAATCTGAAAAATATGGTAATTGAAAATCAACCCATATTATAGATCGACATGATACAAAAAGCCAACCTTAGTCAGACATGGAGTGAATTTGTTAAAATCAGTAAAAATTAAGACAATTGTTTTAATGGATTTGTTGATTAAATCTGAATCCAATACTGTCCATGGATTTGTGGTGATATTGAATCAACTTTCCTAACTAGAATTCCTAGGAATGTGTTGGATGACAAATCCCATAATTCCCAGTTAGCAAGATACTAGCTGATGAAAGTTGCACTGATATTTTGTCAATATGTTTATAATGTGATCAGTTAATGAATAGCCTCTGGAATTCTCCTCTTCAGCTTTGTGTGTGTGTGTGTGTGCGCGCGCGTGTATGTATGTATGTATGTATGTATGTATGTATATGCCTATTAGTGCCTATTAATGCAACACAAATATGCAACTTTAAATATATATAAAATTTAAAGAATCTTTAAAGAACCAACCTTGCAAGGATAGAATAAATAAGTATTATAGTCTGGAATGTTTGCTGCCCGGCATTAATGCTTTTAAACTTAAAGTTTGAAACCCTATGCTTGATCATGGTTTGATATAATTCAGACATAAAGGGCATTATAAGGCAAGTTATTTGCTGCTTAGTTGGTTCTTGCTTTCATCAACTAGTGGGAGCAGCTGAATAGGTTGATAAGATGTTACATTTGAATCCAGGGCCTTATTCCTTGGCATCTGAACAAGCTATGATAACAATCCAAGAATAAATTTTGGAGTATATGAAGCAATTGGGTTTAGTGAGCTTCCTTGACTATTTTGCCTTTTTACTGACCTCATTAGTAAAAGTGTAGCAATTACTTTAAAAGAATCTTCTGCAACCTGATGCATGTTTTTCATTATGGGTATCTAGTGATAAGGTGGTCTTTAAAAGTGTTTAATCATTTTCATAACACTTTCTATTATAACTCGGTAGATGATACTCTGAGAGGAAGCAAAATGTCTTTCTTGTTCTTAGTGTGATTAAGTGTTGTTCCATACTCCTTAACTTGTAAGAAGATCCTAAGCATATTTATCCAGTAATTTACTAACCACCGTATTCAACAATACTTAACTTTCTTGTAAGTACTTTTATAGACACAGATAAGTTTGCTTGAAAGCCTTTCAAGACAAAGAGGGGAATGTTGTGATCAAAAATGGCTGTTATTAAAGCTGTCATGTGGATTAATTTGCAAAGCATCAGAGACAATCTATTTGGTTAAAAGTCAGGGAAACTGTTTGTTGGAGGATTTGATCTTAGCCTTCTGAAACAAAAGTGTAACCTCTCCAAGTTGTATAGGCTAAGTGCCAAGGTAAACTGTCAACAGCATTTAAACCATGTATCTGTTTATTGGACTATACAACTTTAGTTTACCATAGGGAGATGGTACTTGGAAACCATCTTCTCAAGGGCTGGTCTCTCTCCCTCCCCCCTCTGTGTGTGTGTGTGTGTGAGAGAGAGAGAGAGAGGGAGGGAGGGAGGGAGGGAGAGAGAGAAGAAGGGAAAGTTGAAAGCTGTCAAGTGCTGGATTGCTCATCTGACCATATATGGTTTGTTGATCATGTGGTACAGCAGTTGCAGAATGATCTGCTGTTGTTTTTCATAGGAGTTCTTTGGAATAATTAGTTTGTGTCTAGCAGGACTGAGTCAGAAGTCAGGGAGCAGGATTCAGGATTCTCAGAAGACTTGGAGAATGACCTGACTTGATTTCCATGTCTCTTCTTAACAGCAGCTCCTATGAAATTGAGCAAGTAAGTAAACAAGTGTGCTTAGCAGATCAAGCTTCTGTTAAGCACATAAAAGGAAGGCCAGTAAACAACACTGGCAGCTGAGCAGAATGTGTTTTGTTATCTTAATTATGGAGGCCTCCTGGGCCTGATCTGGCAGTCAGCTTTTCTTCTGCCTGTAGGAGAGTTTTCAAACCACCTTTCAAGCACAGCTGTCTTAGAGAAGAAACTTAGAATTTTGAGAAGCAACCTTATCTTAAGTAGCTTTTTTGTTCTTGGTGAACCTTAACTTGTTCGTTTTTGAAAAATCACTTTGGCAAAGTGGAGGTTTATACTTTCAAATATATAGTGAATTTGGCCTGTGAACCAATTTCACTGTATATTTCTGCTCAGTCCTTTTTGTTCCACTGGAAAATTCTAATCTTTCTCTCTTACTGGACCTGATGGCTGAAACTATTTCTCAGAATGCCTGTTTTAGGCCAGCTGGTTTATGCTTTGAACTTATCTTCAAACCTCATTTTCTTCCACATTCTCTGGGACTACTTGCAGCCATTTCAAATCTTGATGCTCTTCAGATGGCTTTCCAAGGCCTGTTCCTGGATTGTTATGGGAACCGAAATCTACATACTTCTGTTTTTGATGAACATAGGATGTAAGCTGTCCATCACAAAAGACTGCAAATTTTATACTCTATGACAGGGATGTCAAACTGGTGGCCCATGGGCTGGATGTGTCATACGCAGGCCACAGCCACCCCCACTCCGCAAAGGTTAAAAAATGATATGTCACGATAAATCAGAGATGAGATCAAGTTTGGCACCAGTGCTCTATGATGATAATGCTATATTAGCAGTGAAATATTTTGGATGCTTCCAACTGAGACATTATTGGAAAGCAATCTTTCCCCCCCCCCCTTGGAGTATATCTTCCATGTCCTACAAAGTTTTCTCAGGGCATCTTCCTTCTTTCTTCATTTTGCATAAAACAATTCATTAAAGAATGATAGACTGAAAGAAGTGAATAAAACTTGCAAAAAAGACAATCAACCAGCCCAAAGGATAAAAAGACTCCCATACTTCTCCACCAGTAATCTGTACTCAGATCAGGTCAACTGTACTCAGATCAGGTCGACCAGCAATCAAGTAAACAATACCCCAATCAAGAAGAGCTATTAGAAAACAGCCCAACCAAAGAATCCTTAAGACCCCCACCCCCACACAGACAGGCAAGAGACCAGAATATAAACTGACAGCAAACAGCACTCTTTACTAGCATTGATGATGTTACCTAGTTAGGTAATGAAATATCTGCAAGAAAACAAGCAAGCTCAGAGAGCATCAAGGACCTGTCACGTTTTAAATAACTTGCCTATTTTAAAAGTACAGTTGGATGGATGTTATTCATTCCAAAACTATGCTAATGTAGAAATGTTGACAAGGGCATTTTGATGTCACGGACAAAGGATGTGCTCTAGTATTTGCAAGAAGAGGGGCTGCAACACTTGCGTTATGATGAACATGTCATCATTTACCATGGACCAAATTGCTAATGGGGATGAGAATATGAGTAAAAGCCTTCCTGAAGCAAATGGGTTGGGGAAAGTAGACTCCGCAATCCATCACATTTCCCTGTGGCTTGAGTCACATATGCGCTAAAATATAATCTGGTTTGTTTTATGTTGACCTAGCAATTGTAGATCTCTATTGCTCAGCATTGTTGCAAGGTACCCTATGTGAGCATGGCTGTATGAAATTTGGGAGGCTTCCTGGTGGTGCATTGGATCACATTTTCCCACTGGAAAATGGCCAGTTTGATTTACCCAGAATTTACCAATTTGATTTACCCAGAAAAAAACTATAGCAGAGGCCCCTTTATGTAGATGAGGGGTCTGAAGCTCAAATGCACTGCTTCTCAGTGATACCCGTTACTACGGACTAACGTCCTAGAGAATATCCTCTTGATTCCCACCCTGATTGCCTTTTGGAAGCTAGTTAAAATGGAATGACTTTAGGGCCTTGACCTCATCTAGTTTGGTTATAGTTTGGCTAATATAAAATCTCGGGTAGTCCTTGACATATGACTATATTGGAACCTGTAAGTAAATTCTCATTTTCAACCTAAAATTCAGTTGTAAATTCCCTTTTTCCAATTGGTTGTAACTTCAGTCACTAAGCCACTAGTTGTAAGTAGAGGACTACATGTATTCTATGTTTTCCGTTGGTAGGTGTATACTTTTATGATTTAATATTTCTTAAACATCTTTTGTTGATAGAAAAAAAAAACAGGTAAGAGGCAGGAAACCTTATCTCTTGTCTATCCACCCCCGCAATTCCTTAGGAATTTGGTGGTGGTCTACCACTTTTGCTGCTACCAGTAATGGCTAAGCAAATCATGAGCAAAAGCCCATGCTTTTCTCTTGACAAACTTTCCAATCCGTGCAGAGCTTAATAGCTGTTGAATGCTTTTTGCCATTTCTTTATTTAATATTCCAGTCCTCTTGAAGTTAATTTCATAATGAAGTGCCCATCATAGCCATCTATTTATATGGCTGTCATTCATGCTGTGTTTGCCCATTCATCAGGCAAAATTAAGGGCCATACTGTCAGTGTGAACATTTGAAAAGAAACAATACGATGCTCAAAAGTGTTGTGCCCAGCTACACCTCATGGAGATGCTCAGCTATTCATTCCAGTCCAGGCATATCCAGTTGCTCATTTTAGCTTATTTAATATGATTGTTGTGAGGAAGATAATGCAAATGGGGAAAAAAACTAAACCTATAATCTTGACCCGAGAGAAAAGACAGGACAAATACTCTGAGATGAATATAGGTTGTGCTGCTGCTGCTGTCTCTTTCCCAAACTCTGCATTGGCCCTGTAGCCTTTTTCATTACTGAATGGAATTACTAGTCAGCTCTAATCAAGTTTCTGCTAAAGGCAGAGATGTAGGGACTGATCGCACAGTTAGCAATCTCATCTGCCAAAGTTGGGGTATATTTAAAAGGGTTATTCTCTTCTACTCTCAAAGAGGGCCAGTTTGGAGTAGTGGTTGAGGCACCAGGCTAGAAACCAGGAGACCATGAGTGCTCGTGCTGCCTTAGGAATGAAGCCAGTTGGGTGACCTTGGGCCAGTCACACACACTCAAACCCAGGAAGAAGAAGGGGAAAAAACCAGTTCTGAAATCTTGCTAAGAAAATTGCAGGGACTTTTCCAGGCAGTCGCCAAGAGTCAGCACTGTCTTGAAGGCACAAACCCACACTCTCCTTTGTAGATGTGGTCTTATTTTCCATGATGTTAGGCATTGGAAGATGTTTTGTATTGCAGATTAATCAACATGGGGTGAGGGGGAAGGAGTGATTCTCTGAGTACTGCGGAGCGCAGCTTTCTCCAATCTCCTGATCTTTTGCAGCTCCTAGAATTTCCTTTTTACAAGCCATGTGGTCAATAAAAGGTAGTCTTTGTACTTTGTTCAAACAAGCTTTCCTTTGCTTCCCTTCCAAGTACTCTAAATTTTGTATTTCTCTGTGTCCGTTATGTTGTTTGGCAAGTCGCAAATCTGTGGGGCCATCTATAGAAAAGTAATATGCCTTATATCTCTTTTCAACTTCTCAAAAATCAGAAATTGTCACCCTAGTACTTGGTAGCATAACTTTGGTCCTATTTGTGCAGGGAACATGAATGTATCTAGAAGATACACTTTGAATTGGCACTTCTGTAAAGTATGCCCAGGTTTGCATACAATGAGACAGATTTCTTGAGACTTCCAAAGTAATTGTTTACTTCCTTAAGCTGGTAGGAATGTCTACATTAATTAGGAATTCAACATTCATTATATTGTACAGATTGAACTCTATGCCCCCTACTAATCAAGGAATTGTTAATTAAGAACAAATCTGGGATTGCGATTTGTGGCTTGCCAAGACCCCCAATTTAGATAGCACACAAACTCATTTTTGAATTCTTGGTTAATGAGCTCCTCCCAGTGTTGGAAAAAGATGGGTGGGAGCAAATGATCTCCAGGAACATTGATAACTTATGAGTGATAAGTCAAAATTATTCATACTTTTGACTTATTTTTGCATGTAAGTAGCATGTTAAATCCCAGTGATAGAGGTACATTCTGTGGACTTGGAGGGGGAATGTGTATGGTTCATAGCCTCTGAGCATCATACTGACAGATATACTCTTGAAAATAGACTGGAATAAAACAAAAAGATGGATAGAAATGAAGTTGATTTAATTTAAATTTAATTAAAAACAAATTAATTACAGAAAGTATAGTAACTGTCCATGTAATTCATTGCCTCCCCTTCTATCACAAGAATGATAAATAAGTTGCAACTTCGGGAACGCCCTGAGGGCTGTACTTCTGCTTTAGATGGAGAGAATCACAGGCTACATCTGAAGCATCTGTAAGAAATTGCTGATTCATAATAATTGGTTTTTTTTAATGAAGAATTAAACATGTCCGTTTCCCTTTTTCTTGGGAGACTGGTGCTGCTACTGCTGCTTGGGGTTTTCCATAGCATCTCTTCCAATGTCACCATTTAACATTGATTTCAATTATCTTCTCTGCTCTACCCATCCAGATATGTGCTTGTTTGGTGAATATCTGTTTGTATTCAGGATTTTGTGTAGAAAGGTTTCTGGTTTGCAGTGAGCTAGCAGAGATGCTTTGCTAGGTAACATAGTAAATAACAAGCATATTTTGCTGCCAAGTAACTTAGCACTGGGCAGGAATAAAAACAAAGAGTTTCCAGAGAAAACCTGCAACTTATTGTTCACTGGCATCTTACAGGCACCTCTATGAATTATGGGTGGGTATTGTTACAAGTATGTACCTTCCATTACACCCTTCAAAATCTCCCTCCCAACATTACATAAGTGAGTGAATGACTCTATAGTTCATTTGGTTAACTTGTGATCTTGTTTTGGGACAAATGCCATTGACATTTGTACCAGCTGCAGAACATAGTTGCCACTATGACAGCACATCAGCTATTCACTGGGGAATTCTGGGAGTTGAAGTTCCCATAGTTTAAACTTGCGAAGGCTGAGAAATATTGTACTACGGTTTTAGTAGAAGAGGGAGAATGTGTTTCTTTATGCACTTGGCAACCAAATCAAAGTGCAATCAGCAGAAGACCTGTGCTGTTACAGGGCAAGATTATTGCCCCAGTGGTGGTTTCACTTGTCCTGCCAAACCAAAATAAACAAACCACATTTTGGCATGTGTTTTGATTTATGACCAAAGAGGAATGTTTGATGAGCAATAACAAAGATATATTTCATTTATTTATCTATCAAATTTGAAAATTGTCTATCTCTCTCACACAACAACATTGTGCAACTCTTTAGAGTTCTTTTGTTAACTTGGGGGCTAAATGGGGTTCATCTTAATAACGAATGCAAATAAAAAATGCTACCTGGACTTCAAAAGTAATCGGGTCTTGCCTAGTTAGTTCTTAGATGAGTGCAGGGAATAAAAGAGGTGACCCTCACAGAAATACGCAAGAACCATTCCCTAGGCAAAGGAAATGAAGCAATATTTGGAAGCTGTTCAGGCAGACACTGATTCACTGAGGGAGAAGGTACAGCAGTACAATCAAACTTGCAAGATTCTATGTGGTTGTTTTCTTTCTTTTCAGTTCTGTCTGATTCTTGGAGACTGCCTGGAAAAGTCACTGGAGTTTTCTTGGCAAGATTTCAGAAGTCATTTGCCATTGCCTCCTTCCTAGGAATGAGAGAGAGCAGCTAGCCTAAGGTCACCCAACTAACCTCTGGGCCTAAGGCAGAACTTGCACTCGTGGTCTCTTAGTTCCTAATCTGATGCCTTATCCCAATCCCTACACCCAACTGGCTCTTGTTAGCACAGCCAATCTCAATAAAGTGTAGTTCTGTTCTGTTCTGACAGTGGCAGATCTCAATGAAAGACTGAATAATGTCGGAAGCTAAAGTAGGAAGTTGAGAAAACATCTTGATGGCCAGATAGGTCTACAGGTTGTCCTGCAACCACAATTGAGCTCAAAATTTCCATTGCTAAGCAAGGCAGTTGTTAAATGAATTTTGCCCCATTTTATGACTTTTTTTAGGAGCACTGTAGCTTGTGTGGTTGAGACCCGAGTGCTGTCATAGGCGAGGTGAGCTCCTGTCCTTCCCTCCAGCTCCTTCTGGACACATGAAAGGAGCATCTTTCATGTCTCCAGCAGGGCATCCTCTCCCCCACCATCACAATGGTGATGTGACTGGCTAATCCTTTCAACCCAAAAGCACCTTAGACCGCCTGACATGGGCGTGATGCAAGGACCTTTTTTGCCACAGTTGTTAAGCAAATCACTGTAGTTGTTAAGTGAATCGTGTGGTCATTAAGCGCATCTGGCTCCCCCCCATTATTGACTTTGCTTGTTGGAAGCCGACTAGGAAGGTTACAAATGGTGATGAGAGTGCCATTGTTTTAAATACATGCCAGTTGCCAAGCGCCTGAAATATAATCACATGGCCATGGGTGTGAAAAATGGCCATGTCAGGTTTTTTTCAATGCTCTTGTAACTCCCAACAGCCACTAAATGAAAGATCCTAAGTGGACGACTACCTGTATATTGCTGCCAAGGAATCTACGTGGACGTTTCATGTAATCACTAGATGACAATGTAAAAAACACACACACACACAGACACACACACACACTGTATCAGTGCTTGAAAGCAAGCAAATATTTCTGCCTTTTGCTTCCATTCAGCTTGGGGCCAAAAACCCCCAAGCCTTTAATGGAGGAGGATTTGGCCTTTGAAGGCTTCAGGAATGCTTCCAATTGAAGACAAAGAGCCTGAGGGTAAGGAGGGAGTAATTAGATAGAATTGACTGTGGGGAGAGAGGGGGAGAGAACTGGCCCTTGCTTAAACCTGGTATTTCTTGCCTAGGGAAAAAAAGGGACAAGACTTTGCTACCCATCTGGCAGGCGTGGATCAAAGGCGGAAAAGGAAAGAAGGTGGCAAGCAGAGTAAGAGAGGTCCTGCTCAGAACAGGCCAACAGTTAGTTCATCTAGCCTTGTGTTCTGTGTTTCACTTTGACCAGCAAAGTCCTGCAGAAAGGATTGGGTTTCTAGGCTATTTTTATCGTTCCTTTCCACCTTGCATCTGTGCAGAGAACCAGTGGTTGCAGCACACTTCTGCTATTGCTTTCCTGGCAGCTGGTGCCCCCCTTTCAGTTGTCTGCCTGCCATACTGAAGAAGAGAGTAAACAGCTCTCAGTGTTCGAGTAATAAACATAGAGAGTCCTCAAGGGTTGTCCCTTTTAAAGCCACCTAAATGGGTGACCGTCTAGGTCCGTGATGGCACGCAGCACCCTCTCTGTCGGCACGCAAGCTGTCGCCTCAGCTCTGCCGCACATGCGCGCGCGCCTCCTGTTGGCCAACGGGTTGTTGAGTCTCTGCTGCACATGCGTGGGGGTGGGGTTTGTGCAGGGCCTCGTATGTGTGAGGGTTGCATGCGTGGGGAGCATGTGCCTGTGGGGAGGCGGGGCGTGTGCAGGGGCACATGGACACATGTGCAGGGGATGGGGTGAATGCATGGGGGCCATGCATTGCATTTTGGAGGTTTGGGCGCACGGGTGCGCATTCGCACCTGCATGCACGCATTTTGGGCACTCGGTCTGGAAAAGGTTAGCCATCACTGGTCTAGGTGGATTCTGTTCTGTGTCTTGCCCAAAAACAAAGAGCTTTTTTTTTTCTTTTACCACATCCAAATCTTCTGGATTTTAGATTCACTCGGCTGATCCTGAGTGATTATGTAGCCAGAAAGGGAGAAAACCTTCTTTGTCTGCATTTTCTAAGCCACCCATGATCTTATATGTCTGTATCCTCTTTCCGCTTCCCTGTTTTTGCCCTCCGCTTAAAAAGTCCCAGACATGTTTTGTCTTTCCTAGCAAGGAGCTTTTCTGGTTGTAATCATTTTAGATGCTCCCTTCTGCCCCTTTTCCAGCCCTGTCCTATTAACTCACATGCAGAGAGATCCAACTAGTAACAAAGCAGGTCTAATACATATTGGCACTGTAGACTTCAGCAAGGCTCCTACTTAAATGCTAAACACTCTGGCAAAGACAGATTGTTCCCTTGTGTTAATCTTAATTTCTTTGATTTTCCTTCCCTAAGGGCCAGTCAGCCTCCCTCATACCCCCATTTGCTAATATTAGAAGAAAAGTGTTTTGTTGACATCTTGGCTGTCTTTTGTCCTTCCGGTGTGTGTGGCGTTGTGAGGTCTGTACTCAAACAGAGGCATCATCTCCAGATGCTTCTTAGTGAGTCCTTAATTATCAACCTCTCCTGGACAACTGCCCTCTTCCTTCTTTAAAATGTGTCATACTGAAACTTTTTGTTCTGGTTCCAGGGAACTTGAAAGCTTCTGATTCACTTAAGAACTACCTGACATGAAGTCATGAGTCACACTGGATTTTAAGCTCTTCCCTCTGCCAAATAATTGTGTGGATTTACATTGACTGAGACAGGAGGAAAGAGCGAGTTATCTTACTGTGGCTGAGTAACTTAGCTGAGACATCATCGCCCTGAAATATTTATCTCATCCCTCCAAAGAACTTGCAGTTCTCCTTCTTTATATAACATGTGTCTTCTACCTTCAAGGATCTCATTGTTCTTTCCTTTTTTCCCATTTTAGCCTCAGAACAGGCTTGTGACATTAGATTGACAATATTATGCCAGGCAGATGACGACTGAGTTCACACCTTACAGGAAGCCATAATGTGGTTTATTTGATTTGGAGCTCAATAGGAATCCATCTATTGTGGGCTAGTGAGTCATAGCTTAGTGCACTGCAACTGGCAGCCCGCGGGCCGGATGCGTCATGCACAGGCCACACCCATCCCGGCTCCGCAAAGGCAAAAAAGTTGCGATACATCACGATAGTCACGTGACACAATTGAGTTTGACACCTGTGGCTGTGTTGTTTGAACCCAGTACTGAGGGTTATGGCTGAATAGGAATTTGGAATGTAGGCAGGAAATCCATAACAGGTAGGACTAGGGAGAAGAATTCCTTAGCTATTCGAGCTGAGAAACCTCCTGTTTTAATCCTGGAAGTACCGTAATTCACTTCTATGTCCGTTATATCTCCATGGGTGCTGCTGAACTTTTCATACATTGTGTGATCATGCACAGCTGTTGCTTAGAGGGCTTGGTATATTCAATGCCATCTTCATACAGGAGTCAAAATTCAAAAGCAGGTGTGCAACTCACTGTGCAGTTTTTGACAGTCTTTCCTTCTTAAGCTTTCTACAGAACATGGAGACTGTGCTGTTCAAAACATGATTCAAAAGAGATGGATTACTACTACTACTACTAATAGCAATAGCAGTTAGACTTATATACTGCTTCATAGGGCTTTCAGCCCTCTCTAAGCGGTTTACAGAGTCAGCATATCGCCCCCAACAACAATCCGGGTCCTCATTTTACCCACCTCGGAAGGATGGAAGGCTGAGTCAACCTTGAGCCGCTGAGATTTGAACCGCCGAACTGCAGATAGCAGTCAGCTGAAGTGGCCTGCAGTACTGCACCCTAACCACTGCGCCATCTCGGCTCTGGGTAACAAGAATGTTTAGCTAATGTGAGACATCCTTATCTTTTTGACTAATCAGGGGAAAACTAATTGTTGATACACCAGAGGTTTCTATGCAGAAAAGCCAGCTCCATCTTCTGTTAATTCATTAGGACATATATGCCTCTTTGCCTCTGCATATGGCTTGCCCTTGATGTGTTTTGTTGGGGTTTCTTTGTTGGGTTTTCAGTTGTGGTTTTGTTTTTCTAAACAGCTTTGAACTTTACCAAAAAAAAGTTATCTTAGATATTCTGGGCTAAATAGAAGAAAACCTTCAAATACTGCCAGAGTTGTATGAAAACTTTGGAAGCACTGAAAACATGGCATTTTCGATATCTTGAAATTGGTGGAGCAGCTTCATCTTATAACAGAATAATGGGAGTTGATCTTTGGAGGTCTTCTAATTCAACCCTCTGCTCACTCAGGAGACTATACTATATTCTGGACAAATGGTTTGTCCAATCTCTTTTTAAAAACCTCCTGGAGCACTCACAACTTCTGGAGGCAAGTTGTTCCACTGATTTGTTTTCACTCTCAGGAAACTTCTTACTCCTAGGTTAGTTCTCTCCTTGATTAGTTTCCATCCATTGCTTCTTGTTCTGCCTCCAGGTGCTTTGGAGAATAGGTTGACCCCTCTCTTCTTGTCACTGTTGTGCACAAAGGACATCACAGTGGGGATTAGATGTGGATGTTTCCAGTGCTGAGAAATCAGTATTTCGAAAAGGGACTGTGACTTCGGTAGAAATTGGGAAAGATGTGCTGAATGTATGATTTGGACAGCAGCTGTTATTTATTTGCCTACCTTCTTTGACATTGCATACTTCAAAATATTACAAAATCTTCTCTCTTTCAACTCCCTCCCCCCCCTTTTACTTGGAAGAAGAGTGCAGTACCTCATTCCTTGGGGGGATTTCCAAGGCAAAGATTTGTATCATTTCAGGAAGTTAAGCACCACCACCCCCCGCCCACAACTTCTTCAAATGTGTCCTTCATGGGTTGCTATGTATGCTGTGGGGAACTTTGAAATCTTCTAGTTGGTGGGTTTGTAGTTGATGAGTTTGGGGGGTTTTTTAGAAGCACTTTCAAGCCAATTCACAGGATCAGACACCCTTTCGGGTGGAGTTTTATTTGTTTTCTGACATTTAGGTGGCAAAGTCAACCAAGGAGTGGACCAGGGCTGGGTTTTCCCTCACCCCAGGCACACACTCAGAGCACTCAGTCACGCTCTCTCTTGGTCCCTGCTTACTCACAGACATACAACATGGATTGCAAGGGAATTGTGACATGCAAATGATGTTGACTAATCATTATGGAACTGCTGCAAGTTAGAAGGAAATAGATGTTCTCCCTCTTGGTGGGGGAATTGACTTCACTCTCCTTCTTTATAAGTAGGAATTCTCTTTTGAGAAAGACGCTCGTTGTTTATCAAGTATTCCCAGCTTTCTAGCAATGGTATGGTGGTGTTTTTGGTTTAGTAACTTTTCTCTTGCCTTTTTTTTTTTTTTTTAAAAAAGAAGCAGCATAGTTTACAGTGAGAACGATCAGGAAGAGCTGCTGATATTCTGGGAGAAAAGGGAGGGCAAAGAGTTGAGATGGGAGGCCAGAGATGGGCGGGGAGAAGCTGTGGAGTATCATCTGATCAATTGTGGACTGGGAGGTTTTTGAAAATCTGGGTCAGAGCAGCTCTGAATTCCTCCGGCTGGGGGAAGGGCCCTGCTAACCAGATTAGATTTTGCAGCCAAGATCCGGAACTACGGATTCTTCTCCTTTTAGCCTCCTGTCCTAGAAGAGAGATGGGAATATCCCAGGTATACAGGTAGTCCTCGACTCATGACCACAATTGAGGCCAAATTGTCTGTTGCTAAGTGCGACATTTGTTAAGTGAGCTTTGCCCCATTTTACAACCTTTCTTACCACCGTTGTTAAGGAAATCTCTGCAGTTGTTAAGTTAGTAACATGGCTGCTAAGTGAACTTGGCTTCCCCATTGACTTTGCTTGTTCAGAAGGTCACAGAAGGGGATCTGCAATTGTCATAAATGTGAACCAGTTGCCAAGCGCCTGAATTTTGATTAAGTGACCAGGGGATGTGCGATGGTCGTAAGAGTGAAAAACAGTCACACATCTCTTTTTCAATGCTGTTTAACTTCGAACAGTCTCTGAACGAATTCCTGTAAGGCGAGGATTACCTGTTATGTCTCTGCAGCACCGTGGCAGCTGATGGACTGCTCCATTGTCAAGAGGCTGTTCGGAAGCCTCTCTTGCAAACGTTTGTCCCTCTCACCAGATCCGTAGCACTTCTTGAACAAATCCGGTCATAATGAAGCCCACAATAAGGTGCTGAAGGCCACCACCCCCTGCAGCAGGCTGGGCCAGGACAGAGGAGCGAGATCTGGTCCAGAATTAAATCGATTCCATTCACCTTTCCAGAGGGATGGAAACCAAAGTCATTCAGTGTAGTTAATACGGTTACTCCCTTGTATTTAACCATTTTCACATTCCTCTAGAAGCAAATGTTCAGGGCAACTTTTAGAAGGACAAAAGTACTAGATCTGCTTAGGCTTCAGGATCAGCCAAAGCCATGGTAGTGCTACCCTTTGCTGGGTGCTCCAGAAATACTGTAATATCTGTAATCTCAAAGGTAGTCCTTGATTTATAACAGTTCATTTAGTGACCATTGGAATTTACAATGGCACTTATGACCAATTTTCCCACTTACTACCATTGCAGCATCCCTATGGTCACATGATCAAAATTCAGCCGCTTGGGGGGGCTGACTTGTATTTATAACAGTTCGCAGTATTCCATGGTCATAGGATCCCCTTTTGTGACCTTCTGACAAGCACGTCAGTGGGGAAGCCAGATCCACAACAACCAAGTTACTAATTTAACAACTGCAGTGATTCACTTAACAATTTTTGCAAGAAAGGTCATATAATGGGGGGGAATTCACTTAAGAAATGTCTCACTTTGCAAGAGAAATTTTAGGCTTAATTGGTTTGGGTAATTTGGGAACGATCTTCAGTCACTGACTGAGATGGGTGGCTATAGAAATTGATCAAGCCATCCATCCTAACATCCTAACACAGCCATGTTGGGGTAGGCTAGCTAGCATAAAAGAATGCATATCCATTTGTGCACAGTTTGCCTGCTATCGTAAAGCCTTCTATTCTTTCCAATATCCATTTCAGTGACTGGAATGGTACATTTTGGAGTATTTGGTGGATTGATGGCGCTTCCTCCCCAACCATCATCACAAGTGGACTTGTTGCAGTTTGGCCCATACATTATGCATCAATCAGCAATATGCAAGTCATTGCTCCTGGGTTCTTGCATCTTCCTTGCGTTGAAGGTGGGAAGTCTCCCCTTTTCACAATTTAGAGGCCAGGTGCCAAAAATAATGTCAGCTCTTTTTAGGGGGAGAAAGGGGGATGGCATTCCTGAGGCTGATTAGCTTTAGCCCACTGGTCTGTGTCATCCTCTCCCCAGTTGAAAGGCATTGCAGCTGGGGGGGGGGAGGTTTTATTTGTGTGTGTGTGTGTGTACACAGATACAGAGGTGACAGTGACTGACAGGGATAAAATGCAAGTAGGCTAGAGTCCCATAAGCCAGTTCCCTTTGCACCCCATAAAATGCATTAAAGAGTGCAGCCAGATGGGTGGGTGGTTGATAGAATCAGTGCCATTCTGAGCAATTTGAGAGCATATTCCCCGGAAAAGAATTCTATAAAAGAGGAAAGCTATCAGGGGAGGCAGGATCGAGTCCTGCTTATCATTTAGGGCTGCTTTCCTTTGATGATGGAAAGGCAGTTAGCGTATGCTCAGAGATAATGGAGCAACACAGCAGCCATTTACCACCTGGAAATGCTACTGGTGCAAAAGCTGTTCGGTAACAATCTGACTCTGTTTCTCAAAGTTGGAATCTTGGTCTTTTCTTTACTTCAGATTCTTCTTCCCCCAACCCGACTTTCTTAGGAACATTCTTGAGAAATTCCTATGCTTATCATCAATTTGGGAGAAGGACAATAGGCAAAAAGGCATAGTGCTAAACTATAACTGGGGATGGCAAACTGCTCTAGCTCTATTCACAAAGCTGGCTAGGCTGAATCCTAACAAAACTCTACAATGGCTCAGTAAGTTGCTTGAATTCCTCAGAAGATCCTGGGTGGAGGAAGGCCATTTAGGGGTTTTAGCATGCTAAACTGGCCCTGTTACTCAGAAATGAACAGGTAGCAAAGGTGAGAGCAATAGCAATAGCAGTTAGACTTATATACTGCTTCATAGGGCTTTCAGCCCTCTCTAAGCGGTTTACAGAGTCAGCATATCGCCCCCACAGTCTGGGTCCTCATTTCACCCACCTCGAAAGGATGGAAGGCTGAGTCAACCTTGAGCCGGTGAGATTTGAACCGCCGAACTGCAGATAGCAGTCAGCTGAAGTGGCCTGCAGTACTGCACCCTAACCACTGCGCCACCTCGGCAAGGAGCATACACGTAATCCTTGACCTGACAGCCATTTTTTTAGTGACCATTTGAACTTTGACAGCACTGAAAAAAGTGACTGAAGACAGTTTTTCACACCACCGTTGCAGACTAATTAATTATTTTCATCTACTTCTTTATTGGTACAAAACCAATACAAGAGATGGATTAATGGAGCAAGTGTAGAGTGTTCCTAAGATATCCAAGTTACACCCAACCTCTTTTGTAACTCCAGCCAATCCACCTCTTGTTCTGGCAGCTTTCATGGAGATCAAGGACTTCTTGGCTCCCTTAACCACCTAGTTCCTGTTGGGGCAGGTTGAAGCATGTTTTGGACAATGGGGGAGAACGATTGAAAAACTGCAATGTGAATATACACTGGCCTACAATGCCTTGATTGATTGCCAAGGTGTATCACAGGCAGATATTTTTTATAAGCAGGCTAGGCTGCCAACTATTTGGTACACCCCCCTGATTCGTTCATTCAATGTGTGTGTTTGGTGTGAGGTTTTTTTTGGTTCAGGGCAATGATTCGTAATTAATTACTGCTTTGTGCTGATTACATAATGCTTGTTAGAAAAATAAAGAACAGGAATAACTTAATGTTATTAGGACAAGTGATGACTCCCCCTCCCCTTATCTTAACATTATCTTATTTTAAGTGCAAAGGAAATTAAGCAGCTTGAAGAGTGCGGGAAGAGGGAAGTTGGTTGGGAGTAAGGAATTCCAGCTTCTGGATCTTAACATATTTAAAAGAGAGAAAAGGTTAGAGAGATCCAAGTGCAGCTTCCTCAGATGGCAGCAAGAAAGACGAGTTGTAAGTTTGAAGAAACACTGGCTGTTTCTATGAGCAGATAAAAGCCAGCTGTTCTTCACATCTGCCTTCTGCTATCTACCACTTTCTTCCATGTCCCAAGTGCTACATATTTAGATATCCTCAGAATAAATAGAACTCCAATGAGCAGAACCCATGAAATTCAGTTTCACTCAATTTCTCACATACCCAAGCTTGAATTGGCTGCATCTCACTTCTTGCATTTCTTTCTTCTTAAAGAATCCATGAAAAGCCACAAGCATTTTCATAGATGTTTCTGTTAAGGCAAACAGTTTAGTACAGTTTTCTTAATACTCCTATCTCCTCATATAACGCACACCTGTATATAATGTTCAGTAGCATCTTTGTTTTGGGTTACTCTTCTAAAGTGTACAATTTTTTGTTTGTATAGAAAAATTCATTTCAAAGTTTGGAAGCTTATAGGCATGGGATGGTAATTGCAGTTGGAAAAAAAATTAGATAAATTTAGGCAAACCGTGAGTTGAATAAACAACCTTCTTTTTCTAGCACACAGGCAGAGTCTCAGTTACAATTAACCTGGGACTGATTTATAGCTGCATCTATGTGAATACCATCCTAACTTCACATGAATATACTTAGCAAACAATGTTAGCAGCCTGGCCAACTTCTACTCACCACTAGCAACCTGTTACTAGGGAGTTCCTGATTGCTTCCTGTCAGTTGCACTCTTTGGACCCATCCCTCTGAAAACTCTGCCAGAAGCAACCCTAAATCCAGCAAATTGTGTCCACTGAGCAACTGCCGTGTCTAATTTGCTAATTTCTTTCACAGGTGATCAGCATTTGATAATCTGAAGGATTGCAGGCCTACCTTTTCCATTTATTTCAAAGTCATTCAGAGCTAACTTCTCCCTGGTGAAAAGCCATGGACTCTAATCTGATTCACACATAATGAAGAGGAATGGGCTAATACTTGTTAAAACGGAAGATAATGTGATGCAGACATAGGTTCTCTCTCCTGTGAGTTCTTGTTTGCTCTTATCTATTAAAAGTAAATACAAGAGAGTCTGATTAAATCAGACATGTACAAACTTTTGGCTTGCCTGGGCTGCACTGAGTGAAGAGGAATTGTCCTGAGCCTCATATAAAATATACAATATAGTTAATGTATGTAAATGCACACATGATGTTAAAAATGATGTTAAATAAACCAATAAAGGAGAATATTTATAGCTCAGGGTTGAAATGTGGGGTCTTTGGTGCTCTCTAAGCTTGGTTGTTTCGTTGCAGATGTTTTCATTACTAAACACTGGTGATGTTACACAGTTTGCAAGAAAACAACCAAGCTCAGAGAGCACCAAGAACCTCTCAATCGATAAAAGTTTATAATCTTACGGGGCTGCACACTACTTGATGCCTGGGTTAAGCAGTTCAGAAAAAAATAGAATAAGCATTAGAAACACAGTGCAAGTCTAGAACGATATGTCCCCTTTATTTATTTAATTAGTGTTTACTTCGCCTTTATTACTTTATTAAATATTCAAGGCAGCAAGCATCCATAATATTCTTTCCTCTTCCTATTTTCCACACAAAAAGTCCTGGGAGGTGAATTTAAAACATTAAACTATATTTTTTAGCACAATTCTCTTGAGTAAGCATTGGCATGTTAACTACTGATGGTCAATTAGTTCATCCAGCCCAATCGGTTGGTAGAAGGGGGTGCGATATTAGTCTGATATTGAAGCTAAACTAGCTGCTAGAAACTTAAACATATAGTTGCTTATCTCTTATTCCCTTCTTCCAATTGTGTAAGCCATACACGTTGCAGCCTAATATCAATTGTGACAGATGGAATTCTTCACTTTATTTTATGTCCATTCATGCTGGGCTTTAAGCAAGGCACCCTGCTTGTCCATCTTACTAACACATAACTCAGAAGTTGTAATATACTGTATGTCCATGTGCTCTCTATGTTTACATGAAATCCATGCAGAGTTGGAGTTTCATGTTGAACATTGAAACTCTCCCTTCCTCTGAAATACAGGGACATAAAACCTAGGGAAGGAGAGCTATTGGATGGGAAGAAGGTAAGACATTTTTTACAGATCCTCTACCCCATGTTTTATTGCATGTAATAATATATGCATGGCAGGTCACCCAAGTGTTACAATCCACAGATTCTGAGCTAATGAACGCCAGACAATTACCCTTGAGAACCTAGTCCTGAGAGTTAATATTTTCCTACGATTTGGCATATTAACTGTAGAATATTGACCTCATCAGGACCATCTTAGCCATGACCCTATGACATCAATAAAACTGAGGGAGGAAAATGTCTTTCTAAGTCATCATGTCATAAAATGAACCTGAATGTCAGAGAGAGAGAGGGAGGGAGGGAGAGGGAGGAAGAGAGAGACCCCCCATACTGTTCTGTTGAATGAAAGTTATAATATTGGAAGTGATGCAAAGGAAGAATGGCCTTTGTCTATATTCATTCTTTCTTTCTTTCTTTCCTTCCTTCCTTCCTTCCTTCCTTCCTTCCTTCTTTCTTTCTTTCTTTCTTTCTTTCTTTCTTTCTTTCTTTCTTTCTTTCTTCCATTTTCTGTGCTACATTAAGAGCTTTCCACCTGTGTAATACTCTTTGTGTTCATAGAGTGAGGATTGAGGCCAATGTAAACGACCTTTTGCATAATAAGCTTGGAACATCAATATCCAAGTTTAGGGTAGACATTAGAACAACACATATAGAAA
Source organism: Thamnophis elegans (assembly GCF_009769535.1). Lineage (NCBI taxonomy): Eukaryota > Metazoa > Chordata > Lepidosauria > Squamata > Natricidae > Thamnophis > Thamnophis elegans. The sequence goes on from NC_045553.1 coordinate 34,885,187, forward strand.
ATTATGAGCAGTAGCTGGCAACTGAGTGTATTACGACTTGGCTTAATGGCAGATCTTAACATGTTAATCTTCTATGGCAGTCTTGGTATGAGTTGTTCCCCCAATGTACATGAGTGTAGGTTGCTGTGAAACCTGCCTATGTTACAGCCTGAGGCACTGACATTAAAGTAGTCTAGAATTCTTAGGCATGTTCACAGTAGATGTAGAAAGGAGGTCAAAGCTGCCTATTTGAGGACCCCAAAAACCATAGATTGGGGGAAATTGTTGGGCTGGAAGGTGCTGAGCTAAACTTTTTGTTTTGAGGGTTAGGGTTGAGAAATAGTAAGCTGGGGGCTTCCTTGCATTTCTTCATATAAGATCATAGAATTCCAAGACAGGAGCTGGCATCTTGTCTACTGGAAAGTTACCAGGATATTTATATGCTGCCATTTAGGTCAAATTTCCCACAATGCCACTGTTTTAAAGTACATTGGGGGATTTTAATTTTACGTTGTTTCCAAGGAAGCTTAAGCACTTTTGTTAAGGAAGGGAATACATCACAGACACACACGCACACACACATACACACACACACACACAGGGGGGAGGGAGAGAGAGGGAGAGAAAGAGAGAGCATTCTCTTCCATCTTTTCAGCTTTTTAAAACAGGATGTTATGTTGGGCTTTTCTTTTTGTGCTGTAGCAAGAGATTGAGGTTGCAAGACACTCAAAGTACAGGGAATTTGGTATTTTCTCAGGGGTCCAGCTGAACATAGAGCCAAGGTGGCGCAGTGGTTAAATGCAGCACTGCAGGCTACTTCAGCTGACTGCAGTTCTGCAGTTCGGCTGTTCAAATCTCACCGGCTCAGGGTTGACTCAGCCTTCCATCCTTCCGAGGTGGGTAAAATGAGGACCCGGATTGTTGTTGGGGGCAATATGCTGACTCTGTAAACCGCTTAGAGAGGGCTGAAAGCCCTATGAAGCGCTATATAAGTCTAACTGCTATTGCTATTGCTAACAACGGCCTAATAAAAGTGGCGTCTCCGTTGAGTTCTGCATGGTGACAGTGGGTGTTGGTGGATCCCGACAACACATACATAGAAGGAGGGATGAAATTACAGGAAGCAGAAAGGAAGGTCAATCTCTACAGTCTTTGATTTTTCTAGGTGTTTAATATCTCAGTGGCTATCAGGTTTACCTCTGGGCTTACTTACTTGTTTGGAGTACAGGTAGAATGCAGGATCCTATCTTCCATCCTACCCCAAGACAGCAGATGTAGGCAAATGCCTGAACAGAGTTGAGATTGATTGCTGAGCCATAGAAACATAATTAAGCTCCTAATTCAAATTTTTATTATGGGTGATTGTCTTGTGCCAGTCATTTGCTCATATTTTCTTTTGGAAGTCAGAGACTTTCCAGATGCCACTCAATTTGTGTGTGACCCTTTCCTTCAAGTATTCAGATTTCATTCACAGCTTTTTAACTGAGCAGAATGCAGTGCATGTTGGGGCTTGTAGTTGCCAGAAGCTGGCATCTTGGTACAAAGTGCAGGGAGAACTTTGCAACCTGTTCTTTGTGCGGAGAAGCCACTGGCCACCCTTCTTGCTGGACATGGCAGTTCGCCAGCCGTGCCCTCAGCTGGAACTGGATGTGGCTGTGCCAAGACAAGGGTGACTCCTTGTTCCTGGGATCAGGTGACTTGGCTGCAGCTGTTGCCTGGCTGCCCATACTGGCGTCATCATTGCTTGTTAAGATAAGGCTCTACTGTTGAGACCAGCCTCTCCACTTAGGAAGTAGAGCTGTGAGACAGGAAAAGACTGGTTGGACATTTGGAAGCATGAGCGTTCCTTCAATCCAGCCCTCCATGCTCATTCTTTGGGGAACAAGACCTGTCTCCTTTCTCCCAAGCTGCAGAGCCAGAGCGATGTTCCAAGTAGTCTTACCAGATTAAGAGGAGAGAAACCGGGAGTTCTGCTCCCACTGAGCCACCCAGGGTGACTTCGGTATTTGCATAGGCTGTTGCTGCTCTGCTCTCACCCAACCTGATGATCTACCTTGTGGATAGCGTTGTTGTTTCTGAGAAGGAGGGAAAAGGAGGGAGAGTGAATCATTTATGCCACTCGGAGCTCCTGGGGGAGAAGGTGGAGACGAACATGTAATGCTTCCCTCTCGGCCAGAACTTGTTTGTCACACATTAGGCAGGTCTGGCAGGAAAAAGGCAAAGAGTATATCCCCTTGCATCTCTGTAAAGACGGGGGCACTTGCAGTAGAAGTATAAAACGACCTTAAATCAAAAGGTTGGATTCTTTCTATTCCTTGTATGTCCGCTTCCTGTACCTTTTACACAATTCCAGATTTCCCAGCTAACCTGGGAGCTGCAGTCTCAATCCGTCCGCCATGCAATTTTACATGAATTCAGTAATTAAACTCAGATCTAACTCTCTGCCTTTCCACGCTGATGCCTGATGGTGGGGGTGGGGTGGTAGTCCAGTGCGTCTGGAGGCACCGAGTCAGCAGAAAGCCTGCAATTCTTCCAGCAATCCCCCCTCCCCTTTCTTCTTCTTTTTTTTTGCTGATCCCAACTCTTCCCTATCAAATCCTCCATACTTTTAAAAGAAGTGTGTCATGGTTCCAGCAAGGGCGCAAGAGTTCCTTGATCCCTTGGGGGTTATTGGATCACACCCATTGCTATGAGCCCTCTTTGAAAAAATGTTATTCCCTCCCCTATACAATCATTCATTCCCAAACATGCACAGTGCTGCCCCCACAGCCTTGCTCTCCAGGGCGGAGGACCACCAGGGCCTGGCGCAGGAAGTGGCGCCTCTAAGGCACTTCCTGGCCAGTTAACCCTTTCCTCTCATTTTCCCTTCAGGGTAGCGAGCACAGTTTCATACTCTTTTAGCCAGTTTCCCCCAGTGAATCGGTTTCTTGCAGGAGAGAGATGCCAGGGGCGTGTTTTGCCTGTACATGGAATATCCATTTGCCAATTGCAGTCTGCCAGTGTCATCAAATGTTGCCGTAAAATATATCGGGGACCTTCATGTCTGCATTATAACTTGTTAAAAAGTTGGAAGCATTCTAAAGTAACTTTGTCTCTCAGCAGAACTTAATTACAGAAATCCCATGTACTCCCTTTACTTTGACAACTTTGACAAAGAGATGTGGCCTTCAACAACCAATGTTTGGCTTGGAATCTTAGGAGTTCACCTGTCTCAAAGTTGCCAAGGTTGAGAAACACTCTTCTACTTAAAAGAAAGGTAGGAAATATTGTCTACCATCAACCAACAATTCTTCAAGCATAGCCTTGTAATAAAGTCTTGAAGGACTCCATGGAAGGCCAAAAGACGCAACCCTCAACATCCTTTTCAGTTTAGAATGTTGTTAACCCACATCAAGTCAAGGGTTTGATTTCACCAGCTAGGATTTCTTTAGCCAGGGCTCAGCGGGAAAAAAACACACAGTTGGGTGCCTTGCTGACAAAGGTATCTGTCTCCTTGCACAGATGATGGCATCCAGCCTCATAGAGCACTTACTCCAAGCCTAAGCCATAAAAATTGGAAGGTGGTGCATTGCGATGCTGTAGACCCATCTGCCCAGATGGCGCTTTCCTAGCACAAAGGGACAGGGAAGATGGGGAAAAATGGGCTCTTGAAAAGGAGACTTGCTTTTCCTTCAGCCTTTACCCTGCAAAGCTTTCACATCGCCACTCTTGAGGTTAGCACAAACCCACCTTCCAGCAGAGGAAGTCACAGCGGTATTCAAAAAAGGTCTGGAAACTGAGACAAGAACCGGAAACCACCCTAACTCTAAGAGCCCGTGGGGGTGGTGGGGAGCTGGCTTAAGAGGAGTAAATACAAATAGATGCTTGGAGTAGGAACACAGAGCAACAAGAGTAAGTTTTGTTCGGATCCAAGGCCATTTTGTCCTAGGGAAGAGTTTTTATTTGGAGGTCTTCTCTGCTCTACAAGAACATAATGGGTGGTATTTATTTTTCGCCAGGCCAGGAGGAAAAAGTCCTCCTAGCCTAGAATCTGTTTATATGCCCTTTTGTAAAAGTAGGCAGAAATCAAGCACAGGGTTTAGTTTTTCTTGGTTGGATTTAGCTTGGAAAGGATCTCTCTCTCTCTCTCTGTCTCTGTCTCTCTCTCTCTATGTGTGTGTGTGTGTGATTAAATTGAGGAGGACATTCTTTGCTCCTGGGTACAAACCGCTGCTTAAGGAGCCCATCAACCCCAGCAGTGCTTAGTTCGAGGCTGCAATTCTGGGACAGAACAGTCTGTTTTTCTTTCTCCACAGAACATATTCAGAGAGAGAGAGAAGGGGTGGGGGAGGCACTCAGCCTTCAGAGAATAAGCGTGAGTACTTGCTGTGTCACACACAGTGCGTTGGCACTAGGCAGGCGGGTGGGGGGCAAGTGCAGCTGGACCCATCACAGTCTTGATGTTTACTGCTAAAATCTGCATTGCTGGACCTCCTCGGCCTTCCCACTGGGCTGGATTAGGAGGGGATCCAACCAACCCAAGGATTCAAAGCAAGCCTAAGGAGAATTTGCTTTCTGATGAGATCTTCATTTAGTGAATCTTGGATGGTGCCCATGTCAGCCAGCATTAATCCAGCTCTGGCATTGGTAGAGTGAAATGGGTGGGCATTTAAACTATCAGATCTGATTCTTTGCTCAGTGGAAGAAGCCAAGTACAATAAAAGCATTTTTCAGAGATGTCCAGCATCTCCTTTCATAATTGGTTCCGTAATGAAACTGCTCTTATTATTAGGTAATTTATTCTAATATTCAGCCAGAATCTTCTTGTCGTTTAAGGCTGTTATTCTGTGTGTAGCAGTCAGGGACAATAGAGAGGAATCTTGGCTGTTTTACAAGCCGCCCTTTTAGATGCCTGAAATGTATTATTATATCTCCCTTAACCTTTCTATTCAAAGCTAAATATACCCAATTTCTCAAACCCTCTTTATGGGACTCTTATTTTCTGCATTCTGTACCAGTTTTTCAGACTCCTGGATTTCTGGTGCCCAGTTCTGGTCATAATTCTCAAGGTAAGATCTAAGCAATATAAATGTTGGGAGGAACTGATTATCTTCTGCAATTTGGAAAGTACATTTTAGTTTCACAAATGAAATCCAGATTCCAGCATTGTTCTGCCTAGGCCATGCTTTCTCTGGGTGAGACCTACAGAAATACATGGTTCAGTTATGTTTCAGTCAACACTGCCTAAATGTTTTGAACATAAGAGGAAGGAAATATGCAATGAGCTGGGCTAACAGGAAAGAATAAAACATTTAGGTCAACGGTAGGGAGTCAGTGGCCCTCCTGATGTTTCAGAACTACAATTCTCAACCGTTCCAGCTGACATGGCCAATGGTGAGGGATACTGGGAGTTGTAGTTAGTCTTCCACTCCTAGCCTGGTTACACTTCCCCTTTGAATCATGCTGTATACAGCAGTTTTGAGCAATGATCATATCCTAAGCCTTTGGGTTTCTTTTTCTTTCTCCTAGCTAGCATTATTCATAAAGAGGACTCATAAGTGTTGCCTCTGTGTCAACTACAGGAAGTCCTAGGCTTACAAAAGTTCATCTAGTGATCATTCAAAGTTACAATGGCCCTGAAAGAAGCGATTTATGACCATTTTTCACACTTATGACTGTTGCAGCACTCCATGGAGACATGGTCACATGATCAAAATTCAGAGGCTTGGCAACCGACTCATATTTATGACGGTCGCAGGTTCCCAGGCATCATGGGATCCCCTTTTGTTGACCTTCTGGCAAGCAAAGTCAGCGGGGAAGGCAGATTCACTGAACAGCTGTGTTACCAACTTAACAACAGCAGTGATTCACTTGTGGTGAGAAAGGTCATAAAATGGAGCAAAGCTCACTTAACAAATGTCTCACTTTAGCGACATAAATTTCGGTCTCAATTGCGGTGGTAAGTCGAGGACTACCTGTAGTTGATTTAACAGTTGCATTTTGGGGACAGGAAAGAGCCGAGGTGACGCAGTGGTTAAATGCAGCACTGCAGGCTACTTCAGCTGACTGCAGTTCTGCAGTTTGGCGGTTCAAATCTCACCGGCTCAGGGTTGACTCAGCCTTCCATCCTTCCGAGGTGGGTAAAATGAGGACCCGGATTGTTGTTGGGGGCAATATGCTGACTCTGTAAACCGCTTAGAGAGGGCTGAAAGCCCTATGAAGCGGTATATAAGTCTAACTGCTATTGCTACTGCTAACTTGAGTTGGGGGGGGGGGTCTCAGGTATGCTTGTCCCTTTTCTTGAGTGATACAAAGAAGGGCAAAGGGGATCTGTCATTGCTGGGAACTAGTCAAACCTTTCATTGCAACATGCAATCCAAGTTTAGGCAAGTCTACCTACTCTAAATTTCCCTGAGGTTGTAGCCAAGCTTGCTGTAAGAAAACATGTATGGATGGCCACTTTTTAATCAGAGGAATATAGAGTAAGGAATGTTTTTATTTCAGGAATGGGGATTTCTGGTGTTATTTATGGGACAGACCCTGTTTTTTAGATCCTCATCTTCTTAGGACATGGCCTCTGAGGTTTTATGGGACTCTCAAGTAAATGTCTTTTTTTCTTTTCTTGCTGGATCATTTCTGGGATCCTCCCTTGCAAAGGATGGGTTAGTCTGCCTCCCATTACTTCTCTGCTATTGCAGAGCCCTCCCCCTCTTTCCTAGAAAACTCTGCATACCAAGTCCAACAGTTTTCCCCAAACTCGGCCTCTCACACCCAACCCTTGCCAGTTGGAACAGATCCAATTAACCCATGAAGCCCTGGAATTGCTTTGTGCTGCTCTATAGGAAAGCTTTGTGGAAGATCTTACAGGACCTCAAAGAGGTCCCTTTGTTCAAATTGGAGCCATTCCATCCAACAAGCAGCCTCCCCAAACACGCAGAAGGCGGGCAGGGGGGGGGGAGAAATCACAAATCAAGGACATCCCCCCCTTTCTGCTTATTTGACCAGTGCCAAAATCCAGAGAGCAGGCAATTAGAATTTAGTTGCATGCCATAACCAAGTCCAGATTTAGAAACCCACGTGGGTTTGTTTAGGTATTACCAAAACAGATCTTAATTCATATTTTCCTAAACGTTGTGCCAACCTACATAAGAAATGGCAATGGAATCCCTTAATGTCTTCTTTTTTTTATTTCTGAGAAGGGCCCTGTAGATTAGGTTAGGTTAGGAGAGAATAGAATAAAAACTTTATTGTCACTTTAAATGTACACTAATCAGCATACATTAAAATGAAATTTGGTGGCATTCAGCTCTCAAAAGACAACCAGTACTTTTGTACAACTGCAGGACTAACAAATTGGGGGCCTCATTGGCAATTTATTTGCCTAACCTTGTCAGGCTAATATTTTAAAATTCTCTTTTCCCAGCAGTTGTTCTAGGCCTCTGATGGCAAAACTTCTTCACCTCGGGTGCCAAAAGCACATCCATGCCCACCCACATAATTTAATGCCCCCGTGTGCTGTGCTCCCTTGTCCATACATGTGTGACACACACCCCCACTGCCCCACGCATGCGCACACGGCTTTTTTGGAGCCTGGGGAGGGCAAAAACAGCCTACCCTGCCCTCCCGGAGGCCCTCTGGAGGCTGGAAATGGACCATTTTCTGACATGGTGGGCCCGGTAGGTCTGTTTTTCACCCTCCCCAGGCTCCAGAGGCTTTCAAGGAACCTGGGGATGGCGAAAAACAGCCCAACTTACAAACCGGAAGTTCGGGAACTGACTTCCGGCTTGCTCGTTGGGCCCTTTTTCTCCCTCCGGAGGCTTCCCTAAAGCCTCCGGAGGGCAAAAAATGGCCGAAAATCAAGGCCTCGCATGCCCTCAGAAATGGCTCTGTGTGCCACCTGTCGCACATCTGCCATTGCTTTGCCATCATGATTCTAGGCATCTCATAAACATGTTAAAATAAGTCAGTCCAATTGTTATAATCAAAAGATGAATTTTGAGGGGATTCTGACCCCAGGCAGTGACTGGGTTCTTACATTATCAGTTGTAATGTGTGGGGGTATTTATTTTTCAATCTAGCATGTTTTGTAAGCGATTTGTGTATTGCGATTTGTAAATTCACATTATATGTGAACCTAGCCTCTAGCTGCTTCTTTTGTTGTTGTTTGCTTCTTTGGTGACCTTGGTTAAGCAAAACATTGTTCAACAAGAAATGGGAACTTAGCCTGTGAACAGATATGAGTGGGTTCTGTTTTGACAGCACCATCCAGAAAATAGCTTGCTGCATTTTATCCAGTAATCCATGGTTAAGCCAACTGTGCCCAGTGCAGTGTGAGAATTCAGCCTATAAAACACAGCCCTTGCATTTTCTTGTACAGCTCCTGTGTACAACCCACCTAAACAACCTGTTAATTAGATGAGTCAGAACAGGAGGAGGTGGTGGTGGTAATTCTCACATTGCATTAAATTAATACTTACATGTATTTGTACTTTTGAGTGACCTGAAGAGTACATTGGCAAAGGATTTCAGAAAAGGGAAAAAGCTAAGAGTTTACAGAAGACAAGGAATATTTATCTAGGTGGGGAAAGACTGGGACTGACCCTGGGGAAGAGTAGGGTATCATCTGGGACCTCTTCTGAAAACAAACAAAAATCTCTTTATTCCCTAGGTTGGAATCTATTATCCACCTTTGAATATACAATTCAGTTTTTTGCTTAGTGAGTTTCAGAGGCTTAGGATCATACAGTTTCTGCTTTTCCTGCCTGGCTTTTCACTGGTATTTCTTTTAGCAGGTGAGAAAATGAAATAAGGATTCTAAATATCTTCCTGTTGGGTGAATTGCCTCTAGCCAAGAATTAGGTGGTCTCTTCCAACATTTGTTTTATAATAGAATTTTGGTTTGTATCTCATAAAAGGGGAGCAATCATAAAACCTGGTTACTAGTAAAGATAAGCTCTCCGGTGAGACACTGGGTGTGCCTAGATTTTTGTGGATTTTGGTCCAAACTGGAGGATCCTTTCTGGAATACTGTAGACCTGATAGATCTTCTGTCTCCTATAAGACTTTATCTTGCCTCTCCTTCAACTTAATTAGAACCTAGAGGAGAGGCACCTCTAGGTTGCAAATGTCTTCTGGCTTCATTTCTGTTTGTCATCTGAGCCATGGAAGTTTATGAAATAGCTGAATAGATCCCTGGGATCGATAATATATTAGGTAGAAGACTTACCAACAGCAGCTGATCCAGATTGGTGGTATTGATGTTGGGGGAAGTAAGTATTTGGTTCTGGAAGTCTTCTGATGCATCTTGGAATCAAAGGAAATCTTTTAGATACATTGTTTATTCAATGACAGCTAACAAAAGTGTTTCTTGACCAGACAGGGGAATTATAGCACTTTGACAAATGACCTTTCCTGGAGTAAGTATTCTATAATATTAGGGTATCTCACACTCAGTTCAATATAATTGATTTCCAAGTATGTAAATGTGCTTGGGTTGCAACTGTAACAGTTATAAACTATGATCACTTTTGGGTAGGATAAATATCAGGCAACTTGTAACCTGGACTGGAACTCCTATAGTCCATAAATATTGACCATACTGACTGGAAAACTGTGATCTGAAAGATGGAAAGACCTGAAGAGGGTTGGGTAACCTGCTATATAGCATGTTTGGGTTCTAGACTTTATTTCATTAATGAATGAATCCAGGGAATGAGGAAAGTTAATTCATATTGGGATTATTGTCTTGGATGAATGGAGAAAAAAAGAGAGATACACACATATGGTGGTGCCAGAAAGCTGGAATTTTGGGGAGGTGACAGCTACCTGTGAAAAGGAGTTTACATGGAGGCAGGTTTGTCACATGGGGCTGAGAAATTACATCTCCCCCCAAATTTCCTTCTTCTGCATTCATTCCAGTTGCCCAGATATTTCCTTGCTGTCTGTCTTGTATAGATTACCTAGGTTTTGTTTTTAAACTGGTTTTAAGGCCCCATGAAAAGAATGTCTCCTAACTTTTTTCTAAATATTTTATGTCTTAAGATTCTCCATCCTGGAACTAACAGTTGCCAAGAATCCAGTAGTACATAAAACATAAATTTTAACCTAAGTAATTTTTCTTGCAGTGTTTATTCAATGACAGCTAACAAAAAAAGTTAGTTTCTCGACCAGACACGCCAGTTATAGCACTTGGATTTTTTTTCACTCATCCTCCCAAATACCTTTTTTCATTAGAGTCCATTAGGAAGCATTCTTTTGCAGTTTTGTCTAAGTAGTGACAAGAACCTCACCCATTTTTATATCTGTTCCATATGAAAAATCCACACAACTAGGGATAGTACAACAACTTGTTTCACTTGCAGAAGTAGATAACCTCCTCCTCCTCCCCCCTCCTCTTCATAATTAATTTTGGAGTTATTGATACTTAAGGCAATATTTTTGCTGATCTTCTTATTTACTTAATCCACAGTGCCTCCAAGTAAGAGACGTTGGTTTTGGTTTATTGGATTTATATGCTGCCCTTCTCCCAAGGACTCAGGGTGGCGTACAACATTAAAAAACAACAACACATATTACAAAAGTTAAAAAAAATTAAATAGAATATCCCAAACAAACCCAATTAGGATTAACATTTTTTAAAAAAGAATTCAATTAAAATTAACAATGATCAATAATTTATTTTGTTTTGTTCAGGCCAGGCTGGCTTGCTGGAAAAGCCAACTTTTTAGGGCACGTCGGAAGGACCGGAGGTCGGGGATTATGCGAAGCTCCGGGGGCAGCTCATTCCAGAGGGAAGGCGCTCCCACAGAGAAGGCTCTCCCTTTATTTAAATTAATGACATTCTATTATAGAATGTCATTAATTTCTTTATTTCTTTTTTTCAATAGATTTTAGACTGTGTTTGTTAAAAATCCATACCGTGTACGGGTTCTGGGAAGTCGGGGGGGGGAGGAGGAGGGGGTTGGGGGGAGGGGTATGCATTAGGCTAGACAAGAATTTGGTGGTAAACTAGAGTTATTTTGACATACAAAAAATTGTACTTCGATGTCTTACTGATTGATGAATGATGAAATGTTTGTTTTAAAAGAAATAAAACTTTTGAATAAAAAAGAAAAGAGAGAAGACTCTCCCCCTGGGGGTTGCTAGCCGACACTGTCTGGCCGACAGCACCCTGAGGTGGCCAACTTTGTGGGATCGCACTGGATGGTGGGAGGCTACCGGTGGCAGTAGGTGGTCTCGCAGGTATCCTGAGCCTAAGCCATGGAGCGCTTTAAAGGTCATAATTAGTACCTTGACTTTGAGGTGGTGGACAGCATTTAAGAATCCCCTGAGGCCATAATTTTTGCAATTCCATGCCAGGAGGTATAACTTACTATGGATTTATTTAGAAATATTTCTTTAAAAAAACCACAGTTGCTGCTTGCAATGGATAAATCCTATGGTTGCACCATGCTTTGGACTACGGTGGAGAAATATGCTTTGGAGAAGTGTTTGTGTATCTACTGAATCTGTCAGAAACACTGTCAAGCAGTGGGATCATGGAATCTTCTTTCATATTTGAAATATTGTATGACCTAAGACAGTGTTTCCTAAACTTGGCAACTGTAAGATGTGTGAACTTCAACTCCCAGGATAGCTGGCTAGGGAATTCTGGGAAGTGAAGTCCACACATTTTATACACTTGCCAACTATAGAAACTCTGTTACTTTAGTAGATGACCTGTGGACGTTATAAGGGACCTGGTTTTTTTTTCCCCACTTCTTCTCCAGGTTTCAAAAGTCATAGTTTGAATCTCAGCTGCTGTTATGGATTCACTAAATAATTGTGATGGCAGGTGCCATTTTCTCAGCCCCTCCTCCGCCTAGTTCCACTTTGCTTGCAGTATGGTGGATAGTAGCTTAGTTCACACAATTTACTTAAGAAGTTTGCTTTGTGGCTGAGCCTGTTGTGTGAATCCAGCCAGCTATGTGGTTTATTCAGCAAACTCTGTTTAAGCATTCTTAGTATCATGGAAGCCCCAGTCAAATTGTCACTTTATAAGATAGTTTGCAGCTCATGGAGACTATGTAATTCTGTATAAAGACAATAGCAAAAATGATGACAATAATCATATAAATGAAATGCTTTGTACCCCATTTAAAACATACATCTTAAGTGCTATTGCTTTGGATTCTAAAAGCAAAGTGGTAATCCTGCCTGATGACTGTTCTTAAGTATCTGAAGAGCTGTCAATCAGGAGATTGCTCTTAGCTAATGCTGGAAGATGCTTCCTATTGGTAAGAATAGGAAGACTAGAATAGAATCCACCAAGTATAGAATTGGTGGGACAAATGACCTCAGTAAGAAAAGGCTGGGAGTGTTTCATAAGAAGAAGCTGGAGAGTAGTCTCTCTCCAGGGGCTGGAGGAAGTAGATTCCGGGGAAGGTCTATAGATGGATTTAAGCATGTTTTTCTCCCTCGGATCTGTGCTGGAACATCCATTAAAGCTAAGTGCAGGACGATTCAGAATCACCTGAAAGAAAGAAAAAATATTTCCATGCTGCTTATATTCAGATATGAAATTCGCTGCCAGCAATAGTGGAAATGCAAGCAAACATTGATGGTTGGTTCATGAAGAAACAGGCTATCAGTAGCTGGTGAATGGTAGGTTGTTTAATACTTCTTGACTCATAGACAGCTTGATCCAGCAACATGATTCTGATGGTGTAATTATCTTTGGGATCACAGTTCTTGTGCTGAGTTGTCCTTTCTTATTCTTTAATATTCGTGGCCAAAGAAAGTAACATCATGTATTTCCATCATTATTGTAAAGTAAGAATATAAGAATTATATATGTCCCTTCAGCAATGAATGAGCGATCTTAGCAATAAATAAGTACTTCAGAGGAGAATAGAATACTTCATTGACCACAGAGTAGTCATACTGTATGAGTTGAAATACAGTATGATTGTATATTATTTTCTCTAAACAACCAAACATTTAAAAATAGGCACTTGAAATCAGTAAACAGGCAAATTTGTATTTTGCTCTCTCTCCCCCCACCCTCCAGGCAGTGTTTATAAAATACTAATAAGCCCACTCTAAAACTGAAAGCCTTTACTGCCATCGGGGACTAATCTCATGGGGGTAAAAACTAGAGAGAAAAAGCTGTGAATGGACTAAAGCATTCTGGTCTTGATGTTTCAAAGGGGAGGAAGAAATGTCACTGCAAGCGTGCAAGAGACTCTTATGCAGGCTTCCTTGGAAGTCAGCATCACTTAGGCCAGTGGTTCCCAAACTTGGCAACTTTAAGACTTGTGGACTTCAACTCCCAGAATTCTCCAGCCAGCTCTGCAGAGTCTTAAAGTTGCCAAGTTTGGGAACCACTGACTTAGGCCATCAGATTTATTTTCAAGTAAATGCACATAGGATCTCAAGACACCTAGGCAAATTGCATTGAGCATATACCAATCCCCCACTGAATTTGGTGGAATACTACTCTGAGTAAACTATGCTCAGGCTTACACTTCTGATTATTGTAGACTTGACTCATGGCATGAAAAATAGTTCTCTAAGAACGGTGGTTGTGCTCTCCCTGGCCCGTATAAAAGGCAAACCCACTTTAGATTGTATTAAAATTAAGGGGAGGGTTTGTCCTGCAAACAGACCAAGCATAAATCAGTAAAGCTGCAAATTCACTGGGGCACAGGAACTGAGCAGAGTGACCTTTTCGTCTTCTGTTGTAAGATTTAAAGAAAGACCGTTGTGACAAAGTCAATGTTATATTTTAAGCCCAGGGCATTTGAGAAAGCCTTCAGCCACCAGTGACCAATCTAAGACAATCTAGGACAGTATTTCTCAATCTTGGCAACTTGAAGAATTGTGGACTTCAACTCCCAGAATTCCCTACCCAGTTTTGCTGTAGCTTTGATTGCCAAGGTTGAGAAACTGATCTAGGAAATTCATGTTCTCTCTCTCTCTCTCTATCTCTCCCTCCCTCTCTCTCTCTCTCTCTCTCTCCCTCCCTCCCTCCCTCCCTCCCTCTCTCTCTCTCTCTCTCTCCCTCCCTCCCCCCTCCCTCTCTCCCTCCCCCTCCCTCTCTCCCTCCCTCCCCCTCCCTCCCCCTCCCTCTTTCCCTCTCCCTCTCTCTCCCCCTCTCCTCTTGGACTGTCTCTCATCTGGAATGTCAGTCAACTCCTGCCCATCTCATTCTTGCTTTGAATGTACCGGGTAGCTGTTGCTCCTGGGGGTGGGGGGCTCTCACTTCCTTTTGGATGTCGCTGTCTGGCTACCTGGCTCCCCGCAGCTGGAGCAGGCTGAGCGAGCAGGACGTGCTGTTCCACTGTCTGCCTGATGCTCAGGCTGGAAGGAAAAGGGGGGGGGGGTAGAGGTGGAAATGCTGTGACACTGGGTCACTCACAGCAGCGGAGAGCTTTGCATAGGAATCAGATTGCTGGAGGAGGGAGAAGAGACACAGAGAGATACACACACCCTACCCTTTACAGTTGTGCCAAAGATGAACCTGGTGCACATTGTGTGTTCCTCTCTTTTTTCCTCTGCCTCTCTCCACAAAATAAAATTCTGTTCTTTAAAGTAACGTGATTTGTAAATGAAGTTTCAAAGTCAAAATTGTGCTTCTTGGAATTTCCTCTCTTATTCCTCTGTTGTTGACCTAAGAGGCGACCAGTTGCCTCTGGCTACTGAGGCTTCCACTGGGCACCTCCTGAACTATCTGTTGGCCTTTCTAATCTGCTTGACTTTTCAATATTGATTTGCTCTTGAAAAAAGAAGCTGGCATACCACAGAGTCAAATGACAGCAGCCTCTGGAATTATCTTGATTTGCAAGAATGTTCCCCGAGCCCAGTAGGCATTCCTGGAAAAGAAAGATGACAAAGGATTGCAGCCCAGAGAGATGGGAAAAGGCATCTCTCCTGGGGGGGAGAGAAAAGGATTTTAAAAGATTTATAGTGAGGCTCTTGGCAGACTAGGGGGGGGGGGGTAGCAGGGGGCAATTAATCAGTTATTTTCTAGAGCAATTGGCATCTGCCAGATTTGTAAATAGGCAACCCTTGTGAGTTGTGACCATGATTCTGACTTACAGATAGTCCTCGGCCCACGACCACAATTGAGTCTAAAATGTGTTGCTAAGTGAGACATTTGTTGGGGTTTTGCCCCATTTTATGACCTTGCCATAGTTGTTAAGTGAATCACAGTTGTTCAGTAACATAACTTCCCCATTGGCTTTGTCGGAATGTCATAAAATGTGATCATACGACCCTGCAACAGTATAGCCGTCATAAATATGAGTCAGTTGCCAAGCATCTAAATTTTGATCCCATGCTTGGGGAGGAGGCCACGGCAGCCACCGTAAATATGGAAAACGGTCATAAGTCACTTTTTCAGTGCCTTTATGACATTATCACTAAACAAACTGTTGTAAGTGGAGGACTACCTGTACTTTAAGAATTGTACTCCAACTCACAAGATTGCTAAACTCTTGCAAGGAATCTTTGCCAGAGAGAAAAAGCAAACTTGTTCTGCAGCATCTTTTGATGGGTTTCTTGGGGAATAAGCTTCCATACATTTTAGCACCGCATTTGCAGATTTTCTCCAGAGAAGGCTGTGCTTATCCGCATTTCTTTGGATGAAATGGACCCTTACCTGGGACTGTCTTAGTTTGCTCTGTGATCCTGAGAGTCTCCCAAGTTGCAGCAAAACACAAAATAACAGATAAAATGTATTCAGGGAACACATTCAGCAGAAATATCTTGTTGCTATGGTTGAAGGCAGTTCAAAAGATCTTGAATGATTTATTGTGCGTCCTTTAGAAGTGATTTGCCAATCTCCTTTCCTTCCCACTTGAATAAAAATAAAGTCCTGCTGAAGAAATCCACCAGACTTTAAAATCCTAGATCTTAGTTAACGATACCAGAAGCATCCTGCAGTCTCACACTTCCAGAATGAAAAATGTTTGAGGGAGGATTAGAGTGTTTTTATAACGCCCATAAGCGTGTGTGTTACACTACAATGCTGTTTATGAAATGACCATCCTTGTTCCCTAAACTGAAGTTCTTGTTTCTGCCTGCATAGGTTGTTTCCTGATAAAACCCTAGATTATTCCTCTCTAGAGAAACACCCAAATAAAGGGAAAACAAAGAACAAATAAAGCTTCATTTAATTAAATTAATGGGAGAGAGTGCCAGACTTTGAATACGGAGCTGCTAAGGGCTGTGTAATACTTTGGACTCAGATATATTTGCCCCAATTAACTCCCTGTTGATTGTGTCCCTCCTCCTGTGGGAAGGGGGAGAGAGATCTAAGCAATTATTTATTGTGAAAAGCATTGTATTGTTTGAGTTAACATGAGATGGCATTTCATTTTGCATTAAGATTGGGAAGATCTACTCCTGTTACCCAAACAGAAGTAGCTCTGCCAAAACATGCAGGGTTAATGAAGTGTCTGCATTCATTGAGCAGAGAAAGACGCAAAAGGGTAAACTAAAGAAACACCAGCCCTGCAAGGTAGGAAAGACTAGGTAACTAAAGTCATGCGTGCTAATATTACTTTTATTTTGCAGTTATAGTCATAGAGACTTCCAAGTCTAAATATGTTTCCCCACTTCCTCCCTTTCTCTTGGTGAGAACTAGGGAGGGTTTTGCCTGGGACATTTATTCAGATTGCAAGTCTGTTCCAGACACAGGTTCCTTTTTATCTGACTGTTGTCTTGGTTACAACTCTTCCTTCTGTCTCTAAAAGTCATTCCTTCTGCCCATTACACGAACACAGGGCCTCCTAGCAAGTGCAGAGTGCCACTGTCTCTCTGTGATATATAATTACTCATGATATGTTTGCAAACAGAATAAGTGAAGAATTAAGTCCCAAAAGGTTAGCTTTCTACTATAACCCAGAGTCCATGAGAATCAGGCAGCACATACTTTGATTAAATTATGATTGGTCATATAGTCAGCCAGATGTTTAGACTGGATTTGGCATTTTTATCAGCCTATCAAGTCCTTCCTCAGGACCTGAGACAGATAGGTGTTGTTCTTTGATTGTGTTAAAATATTGTCACAAATTGAAAGCTGTTCCAATAAAGCTGCTGTTTGCAATTAGCAATAGCAATAGCAGTTAGACTTATATACCACTTCATAGGGCTTTTAGCCCTCTCTAAGCGGTTTACAGAGTCAGCATATTGCCCCCAACAACAATCTGGGTCCTCATTTTACCCACCTCGGAAGGATGGAAGGCTGAGTCAACCTTGAGCCGGTGAGATTTGAACCACTGAACTGCAGATAGCAGTCAGTGGCCTGCAGTACTGCACTCTAACCACTGCGCCACCTCGGCTCTTACTAATTGGCTGATAAGAGATTTTGCCAACGCATATGGTACTCAAGTGGTGCTCTGGTTGTTTTGGGATTGCACCCAGGGAGCCCATGAATGTTGGTACTACCTTTCCTTTCTTTTGCCAATTATTATTATTCATCCAGGAATGATACTAAGCTGGTGGCCTTCAGAAGGAAAGTCCCGTTCCCCCTCTCCCCCTTGTGAGAACAGAAGACTTAAAGGCCTTCATGCTTTGTACTGGTTTTCTGCCAGTCCCCACTGGCAAATGAGAAGAAGACACTTTTTGATGATCCTTATTAAATTTTTTCAACCTTGTGGCAGATTAAATGGTGTTTTAATTACAATATTCATTATCTGAAAAGTTGCAGGCAGTGCAAAGTAAACTAGAAAAATGAACTATTCTGTACTTCAGAACAAATTCAAGTGAACAAATGCTGCTAAGGGGAACAATAAGCCAGGATCAGTTAGAGTGGTTTGCTATCCACGTAACAAGGTCCATGCCTCCAGTCTGCTTTTTGTCTTCCTTTGCCCACTGAGATGGATTCTTTGACTCATCTTCCACGTTTGAAGGTATTACAGGTAACCCTCAACTTACAAACCACAACTGGCACATGGTTTCAGCTGCTAGAATTTAGAATTTAGAATTTATTAGAATTTGTAGGCCGCCCTTTTCCCTGAGGGGACTCAGGGCGGCTCACACAAAAACTGGGAAGGGGAAATACAGACATTAGGACAAACAAGTAATAAAATAGCAAGCAACATACATTCATCATTCGGGAGGGGTAACTATCCTATCCCCAGGCCTGACGGGCGAGCCAGTTCTTCAAGGCTATGCGGAAGGCTTGGACGGTGGAGAGGGTACGAATCTCCACGGGGAGCTCGTTCCAAAGGGTCGGGGCTACTGCTGAGAAGGCCCTCCTCCTTGTAGTTGCCAGCCGACATTGGCTGGCCGATGGAATACGGAGGAGGCCTAATCTATGGGATCTTATCGGTCGCAGGGATGTAATTGGCAGAAGGCGGTCTCTCAAGTATCCAGATCCACTGCCATGTAGGGCTTTATGGGTGATTAATAGCACCTTGAAGCGCATCCGGAGATCAACAGGTAGCCAGCGCAGCTCGCGGAGGATAGGTGTAATGCGGGTGAATCGGGGTGCACCCGCGATCACTCGCGCGGCTGCATTCTGCACTAGCTGAAGTCGCCGGATGCTCCTCAAGGGCAGCCCCATGTAGAGCACATTGCAGTATTCCAGCCTAGAGGTCACAAGGGCCCGAGTGACTGTTGTGAGAGCCTCCCGATTCAGGTAGGGTCGCAACTGGCGCACCAGGCGAACCTGGGCGAATGCCCCCCTGGTCACAGCCGTCAAGTGGTGGTCAAATGACAGCTGTGGATCCAGGAGGACTCCCAAGTTGCGAACCCTCTCTGAGGGGTATAAAATTTGACCCCCCAGCCTGAGTGGTGGAATAGCAGCCAAATCTTTGGGAGGGAAACACAACAGCCACTCGGTCTTTTCTGAAAAAGAAAAGCTAAGTGGTTGTTAAATGAGTTATTTTATTACCTTTATTGCCACGGTTGTTAAGTGAATCACATGGCCATTAAGCAAATTTTGCTTCCCCCATTGACTTTGTTGGAAGCCAGCTGCAAAGGTTACAAATTGTGATCACTTGAACTCAGGATGCTATAACATTCGTAGTTACATCCAATTGCCAACACCAAAAGTTTGATTACAAGACCATGGGGAAATGCTGTGATGGACAGAAGTGTGAAGACCAGTTGTAAATTACTTCTTTTTCAGTGCCACTGTAACTTTAGTCACTAAATGAATGATTGTAAATCAAGGACTACCTGTAGCTATTTGCACCTTTTATACCAGGTTTTCTAAATGAAAATCACTTCTCCACTTACAATCTTGTTAAAGGTTTGTAAGATTTGCAATTTGTTAAATGTTTAAATGCTACCAGTCTCAGATTTAGATAACACACTCAGCCAGTATTCCCCAACCTGGATGTCTAGAAAAAGGAACTTCCATAGTACCCAACCAGAATAGTCTTTAGGTTTAACACATCTGACAGAGATGTCCTTGAAGAACAGGTGATGGTAATTGTTGGGAAAACATGAACTTAACCCCGGAAAATAGGAAAGTGCAAGAAAGAAGCTCAAAATTCTCCTGGCTTGATTGATTCTCTTTGGTGTAAGATGGAGGGATATCAGATTTGTAAGATTCTGTTGTTATAGATTTTATTAATAAATAGCCTTCTTATATTTCTTATGGTGCCTATTTCCTGATCTGGCTTACTCCTAAAGATTGACAGAGTCCAAGAAAGATTCTAACTGAGCAGAATTGGCCTCTTGTTCATTTGTTCACTGTGTATACACAAGAGTGGGCTGTTTTACTCCAGATTATATTACAATTGCCTGATCTGAATTGAAAAAATCCGAAGAGCCTCTAGATAGCAGCAAATTGCAACTGTTTGCTGCCATCTAGTGGTCATCTGCATTTTTGCAAGCATTTGGCCTTTTTACCTTTATAAAAATATTTCCTCTTGTTGCATCTCCTTGTGACTAAAGGAAAACAAGAGAAGTAATAGTGTAATAGAGATTTTGTTTTAAAGAGGGGAGGGATTGAATATGATGCTGTTTGAATACAAATCCGAAGTCCCTTCATGTTTAGGTCAGCTTCCACCACTTAGTTTAGGAGATACACATGAAAAATATAACCTGTACCCACCTCAACCCTTGTTTGCTGTTTTTAGATGCCTTTCTTAGAACTAACTAAAAGGCTATAGAAATTCTTTGAATTTAGAAGAATATTTAGCGTACTCTATCAGATGTCGACTTTCCCATCAGTTTCTGTTTCTGCTTTTCATAAAATGTGAGTAACAAAGAGATTAATTTTTTTCCAAGTATGCATATCTTTTTAACCTGCATATCCTTTGGATAATGACCTGGTTGGTACTCCTTCAGGCCAGGAGTGGGGGGGGGGGAGGAAGATTAATTTATTTAACAGCTGCTGGTGGGGGGGAGACAACTTATACTCCCCTGCTCTGCCCCCCCCCCATGCTTGCACAGCTAGCTAAGACTGCCAATTCATTTTGAAACCACTTGTGGGATGCATAGACTTGCTTTGTTCTGCAAAAGAAGCATTGTTTCTTTATCGTAATTTGAAGAGTTCTTAATTTTTTTGGGTGGGGTGTGTGTGTGAACTCAAAGTTTAGGTTTAATTTAAAAAGAGATGCTTCCCCCATTGATTTTGCTAGCTGGAAGGCCATGGGGAAGATTGCAAATGGCGATCACATGATCCTGGGAGGCAGCAACCCTTATAAATACTTGCTAAGTGTCTGAGTTTTGATCTCGTGTCCATGGAAATGGTGTGGTGGTTGTAAGCTCAAGGATGAGTGGTAAGTCACTTTTTTCAATGCTGCTATTGTAAGTTTTAATGGTCACTAAATGGATGGCTGTAAGTCAAGGACTATCTGTAAGGGAAGGCAGCGGTCTCAGTATTATTTTAGGAAGGGAAGAAGATAGCTCCCTCAAAAATAGCAAAAATGTATCTTGCCCAAATGTAGTATCCCACTGCCTGGGGTGTGTGTGTGTGTCATAGGCTTGCAATTAGATTAAAAAAAAATAATTAGAATAGCCCCACTATTGCAGCCATCTTCTCCCAAAGGACAAGCGTGGTTATTACCCAAACACATGATGTCCTTTTCCAGAATGTCTGCAGCTTTTAAGAGTGGCTTGTCTCATTTAATCATCATTAGGGTAAAGCTTGTCCCTCTCAAGGAGATAAACATGATCACCCATTAACGTTCAAAGTTAGTGGGGGGGATTAAGGAAGAGGAGCTGGTTTTATTTAAAATCAAAATTGACATCTAGAGCCGAGGTGGCGCAGTGGTTAAATGCAGCACTGCAGGCTACTTCAGCTGACTGCAGTTCTGCAGTTCGGCTGTTCAAATCTCACCGGCTCAAGGTTGACTCAGCCTTCCGTCCTTCCGAGGTGGGTAAAATGAGGACCCGGATTGTTGGGGGGCAATATGCTGACTCTGTAAACCGCTTAGAGAGGGCTGAAAGCCCTCTGAAGCGGTATATAAGTCTAACTGCTATTGCTATTGCTAACTTCACCAGGGGCAAAAGCATTACGCTTTTGGTGGGTGGGGGAGGTAGACTCAGAGAATATGTCAAACCTTTACATTCTGAAGTGTAGAGCTGCCACCCCCTGCCCCCAATATGGGGTTTTTTGTGGGTTTATGGTAGTTGTGGTCTCACACCTCACACAGGCACCAAGGTGGCAAATCTGTACTGTGTTATTATAACTGGGGAAATTATCAGAAATGACCAGTTTCTTCTCTCCTCGGCTGTTGTTTAAGTATTCATAGGCGGAGTCCTTTGTGTTCTCTGAATCTGATGGCTTGTTTGCAGATGTTTCACTATCCAACTAGGTAACATCATCGATGTCCACTGATGACCTTACCTAGTTGAGTAACAAAACAAATGTTTGCAAACAAACAGCCAAGCTCAAAGATAACCCAAGAACTCCACAATTCAACCCTGGGTTACATTTATTCTTTAGAGCAGTGGTTCCCAAACTTGGCAACTTTAAGACTTGTGGACTTCAACTCCCAGAGTTCTCCAGCCAGAAGAGCTAGTTGGAGAATTCTGGGAGTTGAAGTCCACAAGTCTTAAAGTTGCCAAGTTTGGGAACCACTACTGGAGGTGTTTATACCTTCCCTTCCTCTCTTCCCCTCTTTTTCATTAACTGTTTATAGTGGGAAAGTATCTCTGTAGCTTCCTATGAAAACATTGGAAGGATCTCCCTGTAGACCCGGGTGCTCCGCTCATGTCACCCCTTTGTCCTAGACCCCCTAATTGCCCCCCCCCTCGCTCGTTGCCTCTGCTCTTGCTGTGTTCTCTGCCCTTCCCTTTCACACACCGCATGAGTGTTTCTGTATTCCCCTTCTTGGCACACCTTCCCACACTGCACTGCAAAAGCAGCAGCCTTTTCTTTCTTCTTCTTGAAATGCAGAGAAGAGCAGTTAGAAGACTTTGTGGCCAGTTCCAGATGAGGCAATGGCTTTGTCTGAGGGAAATGGGGTTTTCAACTGGCAGTTGGAAGCTATCAGATTGTATGTTTTGGTTAGCTGAGAAATGAGCCCCCTTTTTTTTCTTCATCCTCCTCCCTTGCCCGTTTCCTCCCCACAAGCAAAACTTTCTTCCAAGCTGCTATCAGATGTTTTATGGGGAAGGGTCACACCTTCCTCAGACACTCCCCCCCCCCCCAATGTCCTCTGCAAGCATTGACCCTGCGTTCGCAAAATCTCTAGCCTTGCTGGTGAGGGATTATGGGAAGTGAAGGGCAGCATATCTGCAGGGCAATGTTTTTTTGGGGGGGGAAAAACACCACATGAGATTTAAGTCCCTTTTTTTTCACCCTACATATCTAAGAGAGAGGTTTTTTTTCTGTTCTGTCTGACACTCTTTTAGTAGCTAATTCATTTTGGGGTTAAGCATGGTTTCCTTCTGAAGAAGCTCTGTGTGTGTGTGTGTGTGTGTGTGCGTGCATGTGTGTGTGTGTTTTCATTGTTCAGAGTCTCCTAGCAATATATAGAGCAGAGGATCTGTTACAGGAACAAGAGGAGAAGGATATCTTTAGTTGCAGCAAATCTTATTCTCTTAGGCTCAACGTGCTTTGGTTTAGGATGCAGCAAGATAAATAAATAACCGATAGCTTTCGAAATAGTTAATAAGAACAGTAAAAGATTACCGGTAATGGGAAGGAAAAAAAAGCCAGAAAACTAAACTAATCCAGAAGGAGAATATGTCCTTGTTTAAATTGGGTGTCCCAGCTGATCAGAGGTATACAGGCAAAGGAGGATGGCCTGCTTTTCCGCTTTCTCCGTCACCTAACACGGAAATCCCACTTTTTGTTTCTTCTGCCCGTCCCTTGTTGAAAAGCATACTAGCAAGTAGTACTTTAGGGCAACGATGGCCCTTTTATGACCTGTGGACTTCAACTTCCAGAATTATTGAGTCAGCATGAACATGGATGGCTGCATTTTGCATTCTACTGAGCATATATTTTCCAAAATAATGTCCTTGAGATGTGTGAGCCTCATGGACATGAAGGACTGGGGGGAAATGGGCCATGTGGTATACTGGGGTTTCTTCTTCTTTTTCTGTGGGTCTTCCCCATCCAGCCATTATTCCCTGAAATGATTACTAAGAATTATGCAATAGGAAGAATTATAAGAAGACTGTTTTAAAGTCCAACCTTGGCAACTTTAAGACTTGTGGACTTCAATTCCCAGAATTCTAGAGCCACCATGGTTAGTTAAAGTCCCCAGATCACAAAGGGGCCACAATTGCCATGTCCTGCATTATGGCATGTTACCAAGGCTTCTGTGTGCCCTTATGGATGGTAACCCTGATCTAGGAAACTGCAGTCATGTCAAGCAGGCATCTCCATCCTTGTAGCATCAGCACAGGATTGCAGTTCAGTGGATTAGCCACACTAAAGGGGAATATACAAATAATAGCACTATAGCAATAGCCCTTAAGACTTATATACTGCTTCATAATGCTTTACAGCCCTCTCCACGCAGTTTACAACATCCCTTTATTGCCCCCAAAAATCTGAGCTCTCATTTTACCAACCTTGGAAGGATGGAAGGACGAGTCAACCTTGACCAGTCAGGATCGATCCTCTGGCGGTTCAGCATAATTAGCTTGCAATACTGTATTCTAACCGCTGCGCTACCATGGCTCCTGTAATCCTGACCACAAATAGGGACCAGAATTTTCATTGCAAAGCAAGGTGGTTGCTAAGCGAATCATGCCTGATTTTATAAACTTTTTTGCCACAGTTGTTAAGTGAATCACTGCAGCTAAGTGAATAATTGCACAGTCGTTAAATGAATCCAGCTTCCTTGTTGACTTTTACTGGTCAACTGAGATGGTCACAAATATCGATCACATGACCCCGGGATCCTGTAACCATCGTAAATACATACCTGTTGCCAAATTTTGATCACATGACTGTCGGAATGCTGTGATGGTTGTAAGTCTGAGGACCAGCCATAAGACACTTAGTGCCATTGTAAATTCAAATGGTTGTTAAACCAACGGTCGTAATTTGAGGACTACTTGTACTTCTCGTCAAGCACCATGGTCCTTGTTCCACCAGGCACTCCGATGCTGTTAAAACTAATAGAAACACCTCTTCTATGTGGATTTATATTTTTCCCTAACCATCAACCTGTTAAAGGCAGTCCTGAACAAAACTGGCTGAAGCTTGTTCCAGACGTTCTTAAGAATTGTGTCCCCCCTGCCCTCCCACAACTGATCTTTGATTTACGCCCAATGGGACATCAGTGGGAGCTGATCAGTGTGTCAATGAGACTCACTCAGCCAAAAAAAAAGTCCTACAGCCTTACTTTGCTCTAAAAGCAGTGAGAAATCTTTTATGCAGGATGTGTTTCTATTCTATTCTTTCTACCTCCTGCTTCACAACATCACAATCCCTCTTTTGGGGGGAGGCTGTTTTGGTTCCTTTCCTCTCAAACCAAACTACCCTAGGGGAAAGAGAATCAGTGTGCTCACACATTATGTGTGATCTTAGGGGAGGCATGCTAAATATCCAAGTTCCATGTGTTTCCTCAATAACTCATCCATCAAAATTTGACTTCGATATAACTATCAGTTTGAGGTTATATCTCATGTTCTTGATTTTTGCTTAATATTGAAAACATTGCCCTCTGGAACCTGGTTCACACAGTTTAGTGGCATGGTGGTTAGAATGCATTATTGCAGGCTGATTCCGCTGACTTCCAGCAGTTCGATCCTGACTGGCTCAAGAGTGACTCAGCCTTCTATTCTTCCGAGGTCAGTAAAACGAGGACCCAGATTGTTGGGGGCAAAGATGCTGAGACTGTAAACTGCTTGGAGAGGCTGCAAAGCACTGTGAATCAGTATATAAGTCTAAGTGCTATTCTGCAAAGGATGAGTAATAGGAAGAATGGGGGGGGGGGGGGCGTGGCGTTTCTCTCCCTAAATTTGACTTTACTCTTGAAGAGCAGGTTGGGGGTGGGGAGGAGGGGCTGGAAACATAGGGTTTCCCATGGTTCCTCCCCAAAGCTAGGTGGAGTTAATTAGATCTGCCTGGACATGTTTTCTATACTATTCTTACTATGTCATTCCCACTATCTAGACAATCTGGGAGGCTGGGGTGAGGGGGAAACAGCAGAAGAAAGAGATGCCTGTTTCCTAGAGTCTGGTCAAGGAGATTGGGCTTATTCTAGATCAGTGTTTCTCAACCTTGGCCACTTGAAGATGTCCGGACTTCAACTCCCAGAATTCCCCAGCCAGCATTCGCTGGCTGGGGAATTCTGGGAGTTGAAGTCCGGACATCTTCAAGTGGCCAAGGTTGAGAAACACTGATCTAGATCCTCCTCCTCCTCCTCCTCCTCCTCCTCCTCCACCACCACCACCACCACCACCACCACCACCACCACCACCACCACCACCGTCTCTTTCCCAGCAGTCTCTTCTCTCTTTCTTAACATATTAAACAACTCTTTGTTACCTATGTAAAGCTAAGGGTTCTTATTTCCCGTAAAACCACTATTTTATTCTGACCTACCGCCCCGACCCTGAATGTTGAGGCAGCTCTCTTTCTGCAGCCATACAGACTTCTCTTTACAAGGTGCTCTAACCTCATGGGGTGGTTTACAAACAGCTTGTTGTCTATACCCAAATGTCTAGGTTTGCACCTTAGCTTGCACACCCTAAGTCATAATCAGACCAAGTTTGACCCCATGAGGGCTGGGCATGTTGTGTGAACTCAGCTGATATTTTTAATGATAGAATGGACAACTTGTGATCTTTTGGAGGTTTCTGCTCCCAGGTTCCCTCACCAGTGACCACGTTATCTAGCCAGCACTGTTGGAAATAACAGTTCAGCATCATCTATGTATGGAAAACAGGTTGCAAAATCTTGACTATTGAGTGGATAAAACTGCTTTTCGTGGTGTCCCTCCCGTGAATAGTGTCTTCTTCTGTTTGGCTCCGTGATCACAAGGAATGTGTTGGCACTTTCAGGTTCCAAGGGCCAGATAGATGATCAGGTAGAGTGAGGGATGTGCATTCTTGAGTGGGTCCGGAAGCTGTGGGCAACACAGAGTTAATCTGGTGTAACTAGGCCAGCTCGACAGCTTGCTCCTGCCAGGACCTTGTTTTGCCATATCTGGGCAGTACGCCAAGTTCCTTCTGGCCGCTGTATAAAGTTGACGTAGTCAGAGCCGAAAACCTATGCTAAACAAATGGGGCCACTTCCCCTCAGGAAAACTAGGGTGGTGGGGGGGGGGGGGAGAGCCACAGACAAATCATTGTGGAAGAGAAGACACGAGAGGTGTGCATTTGGCTTCTACCTGCACTGCCTAGAAATTAAACATGGCATCTTGGAAAGGGGCGGGGAGATGTTTTCTGCTTCAGAACAAAAGAGCTCAAAGTCGTTGGGTTGACTGGGTGCCAGCTCTGCCACCCACTCCTGGCCTTGACTCTGTTGGAGGAGAAGAGGGTATCTGAGGACACAAAGGGAACCAGGGAGGGAGGCCCTATCATCAAGGCCAACAGAGCACATGTTTTGAGAGAGGAGCTCTGTATATTGGCATGTGTCTTGGGGCAGTCAGCTCCACCCAGCCACCTTGGTTTGGAGAAGTTGCCACTTGAGGGATCAGTCATAAATTATAAGCAAGGGTGTTGACCTTGGTGGAGGTAAAGCTCAAGTATCTTCATTTGGGCACTTTGCCCTGGTCTCCACCTTCCTCAGTCCCACTTTCTTTGCAAGTGTGTTGAGAAGATAAAATGGATGGTGGTGGTGGTGGGAGAAATCTCACCCTCTGGACTATGACAAAAGGCATGGTTTGGCTACTTCATGCACCCAATTGCTCGTCTAGAACCCCGGGTAGATGTTGCCCATTGGTTCATCACAGTTTTTCCCCAACCCGCATAGCTTCCAGAAATATGGGTATGGGCACCTCAAGTCCCAGAATTTCCCACCAGCATGGGAATTGCAGAAGGCCACATCTCTGGAAGCTTTCCCAGGTTGGGAAATACTCTGCATAATTCTGGGACCCACAGTCCAACTTCGAATGAGAAACTTCCTGTGTTTCTGTGCAGCTGCTAACATCTTGCTTCCTGCCTGCTTCCCTCTAGTTTTATCTGCTGCTGTGACATCTGAGAGGCAGTGACCGGTCTCCCTGCGTGGCCTTGGATCCTGCACCCAGCCCCTTCACCTCCCTGTAGCCAATGACCCACATGAACCCAATGAAACAATCGCTCCCACCCACCCCGCATGGGTGAGTATGATACAGCTTGCCTCCTCTATCAGCTTTCTTCCCATGCCTCTTCTCATCTGATCCTGTAGGTTTGCTGTTTGACAACTTTTGTAATGTGGGCACAGGGCTTAGCATCCTGGCCTCTTTCCTTTCGTTAAGGCCTCCAGCCCTGAGGGTTGTAAAAAAGCTGGAAATATAATGGGGCTCTTGGGTGGAATGCAGAGTTCCCCATCCCTGAGTGAGCAGCAATTCTTGTTTTCCATTCGAAGTAACCACCTAATAAAAGGGGGTACATGCAGTCCTCAAATTGCAGCCACAATTGGAACCAGAATTACTGTTGCTAAGCAGACGTGCACAATTTTGCAGTTGTTAAGCAAATCACTGCAGCTGTTAAATCAGTCGTGCAATTGTTAAGCGAATCGAGCTCTCCCCCCCCCCCCCCTTTGACTTTGCTTGTTGGAAGTCAGCTGAGAAAGTAACCAGTGGTGATCGCGTGACCCCAATGATCACGTGACCACCACCACCCCCAGGATGCTGCAACTATCGTAAATACACATTGGTTGCCAAGCACCTGAATTTTGGTCACATGACTGTGGGAGGCCTGCAGTGGCTGTAAGAGGACTGGTTGAAGTCATTGTAACTTCACACAGCGGCTAAACGAAGGGTTGTAAGTTGAGGACTACCTGTGCGGTGCACTTTCAATTGGCCTTTAAGGAGATTACCGGTGTCATAGCGTAGGGATAAACCAGAATCCATTGCTGTTCCTTGAAATTTGGGGTGAGGGAATGGCTGGTTTAAGCTGCAGACTGGATACTTCAAGGTACTGAAAGAAGGGGACCATAAAATGGGCAGGCGGCAAAATAGGGCGTGGAGGGGTGCTGCTTACCTCCTAGGATCTGCCCCACCCTTACCTATGAATCCTAAGATTCCTCTCCTCCAAAGGGTTTAGGCTGCCCTGTAGTAAGCCTGTAAGTGCACAGAGCAAGAGTCAGCAGAGGTTCTGGAAGACACACGTCCCCTCAAAACTGCCTGCAAATTCCTCTGCAATTTTGCTGTCTTCCTCCTGCCTGGAATTTGCTGAAAACGGAGGCTTCGTTTTATGATCATGACCCATAACTATGTAGCAATCCAATATATATATATTTTAATCTGCTCAGGAGGGTTTGCTTGCTGTTTCCTCAGATCCAGTTGCAAATTCCACCCGTTTCCCCCTGCGCCCCTTCTCTGAACACTTCCCCAGAGGTTCCTAATTGCTGACATGGCACATCATCCGTGTGTTGTTTTGTTCTCTAGTGATGGTTCATATGCCTACGAGTCAGTTCCTTGGCAACAGAATACCAATCAGCCTGCAGGATCTCTCTCGGTGGTAACCACTGTTTGGGGCGTCAGCAACACATCCCAAAGCCAGGTACCTTTGCAGTCTTCAAAAGGGGGTGGGTGGGAAGAGGACTGTGGGTGGGTGGGAGTGGATACGGGGCACCCAGTTCAACCCCCCGTCAAATTTTGCTAAAGTAAGAGCCTGGAGGAGATGTCCTTGGACTGTTCTTTTCTACAGGGGGTGGATCAGAGAATTGGTTTTCACTTAAAATTATATTTGAGCTGCCCTTAAAATTCCCACTCCAAGCTTCATGCAACTCCGTGCAGCAATACATGGGGAAAAAAGTGAGTTTTCACAATCCAAATCTTCTTTCTTTCCAGTGGAGGGTTTTCTCCCCCCCATAAATACTCTTTTCCTCAAAAAGGCACCTTCAATCCTGCAGATAAAGAGGAGGGCAGTGAAAGGGTCTTCCCCATCTCTGCTGAAAGGAAGACCGGGAATGAGTCGTCTACATGACAAAATTCCCAGTGGGCCCTTCTGCCAACCCTGTTCAGTTTGATCCATGAGGTTCCATGTTAGCAGAGAGAGCTGGTAGATAATCTACCAAGAATCACACAAGGGACTTTCCCTGCCAAGCCCCACCCCACCCCAATTCCTGATACAAAACAGGTAAAAAAAAAGAGAGAGAGAGAGAAAGTTTGCTTCCAGGTCTAGCACCAGTCTTTCCACATAAATGTTTTATTTTTTTTTTTATCTAAAACTCATCTACTTGAGCTTGAGGTCTATCTTCTGGTACATTTCAGTCTTCAACTGTTTTGCAAGGAAAGAGGCCATACTATGCAAAGTGAAAGTTTCCAAAGGAAGTAGCTATGTTAATTTGTTACAGTAAAGGCAAACTGGCATTTAGCATTTTAGACTAATTAGTTTTCACAGTTTCATTTTGGTAAAGCCAGAAGCTCAATCCACAAAACAAACTGAAAACATTTGTGGCTTAAGAGGAGATAAAAAAATTATTTGTTTATAAAAGCGAGCTTAAAGGCGAGCAAGCAATATGTAAAATGAACCATGTATAATTCCAGCTCTGTACCTTGCAAGTTTTACAATTTAAACTAATAACACAATTCTAAGCATTCCCTCCACGTTCAGTAGGTCTCCTTCACACTTAAAAGCAGTAAAAATTGCCACCGTGAATGTGCTTTCCTGGGAAATGAGTTTCTTCAAATTCATTTGGGACATGTGTCTGAACAGGCCTGAGTTGAATGTTGATTCAACATCGTTCATTAAATGTATATTCTACTTTTCCTCCAGAAGCATAAAGCTGCATTTTAGTAGCCCTTCCTTCCATTTTTCCCTACAACAAGGCTGTGAAGTAGGCTTCGTTGTGAGATAATGTCTGGGCTAAAGTCCTGCAGTAAACTGAGAATGGACTTCATTGGGCTTAACCCAACTCCTTGATTTATATTACTCTGATTCTTTTTCTGACATCTGCTGGTGAGATATTAGACTGACCAGGAATTACCAAACATTCTCCACCAAAGTCTCATCTGATGAGGAAGAAATGTTGGACTTTTCACAAGCAACACAATTGCCTCTTTCAGCTTTGAGGCCTTGCAGGGAAGAAAAAGTCTTCACATGTTTGCTTTTGGGGGGGGGGGGGCGCTGTTTAAATGGAATTGGATCTCAAAATTACCCGAGTCTCATCTGATTTCAAATGAAAGGAATTCAGAGAAATAAGATTTGTAAAAATCAGAGTAATGTAAATTAAGGTGTTGGGTTAAACCCAAAGAAGTTCTTCTGAAAAAAGTCAGGAAGCAAAACCTTCCTGACAGTCTACCTAGTTGTTTTCAGGGTTCCACTCTTTACTGATTATTTAACTTAACAATAGAAGATATTTGTTATTTACTCCAGATTAAATAGCCTGAGCAATTCCAAAGTTTGAGGTTTGGTAGACACGTTGGCCGCAGGTATTTGGCTAGGATGGGCCATTCCTAATTTTTCTTTGTCCTATAATTTTAGGTGGTTTTTTAAAAGCTCAAAGAAGCTCTCTGTTTCCCCCTCCCCAGTCCCCCATACACACCATACTTTTAGGGGTTGCAAGCCTGAATTTACTTAGCCTACAAAGAAATAAAAGAGAAATCCAGTTGAGCTCTAGTGCTTCTTGCAGCAAGTTGCTGAGATTCTCTAAGAAAAAGAATTGTCAGTCCTCCTCATATATCTGGGTGTTGATAGATGCATTGTGCAGAGGAAACTGATGGGACTGGATGTAAACTCAGTTCTGATACAAAAGGAATTTCTGGACCTAGAAACCTGATTCTTTTAACTGTCTGGATTCAGATCTCCTATCTCATTCCTCTGCACATTTGCTGGACCACAAATAGATCCTTGCACTGCTGATCTAGTTGAACTCTTTCGCCTCCCTTTACCTTTGCAGGTTTTTGGAAACCCCATGGGTCCTGGAGGAAACACAGCTGGCAATCCCATGATGCCCAGCGTGGCCAGCAGTGGCTCTGGCATGAACTCACCACAATTTATGGGACAGCAGCCTTTCCCTGAGGGTTCCACAGGCAAAGGTTACGTGCAACCTGGGATGTACAGTCGCAATTCGTACCCTGGAGGGCCAGGCTTCACCACAAGGTAGGTCACAGCTGGCAAATTGGACCAGCAGATATGGAGTCTTTGATGGGAAGTTATTAACAAATTGTTAATTTGTTGAAACAATCACAGTGAGTAGAAGTCACACAACACATGATGCCCCTAGCTTACCTTGGATGAGTTACGCAACATGATGTCCTGCTAGGATTTCATCTGGTTGATTGTTCTTGGAACTACTAGTGTGCAATCAACTAAACAAGTGATTGTGCACTGAAGAGAGGTGGTTCATTGGTGGCGTTTTTCTCTTCCTGCGGTACTTTTCATTGAGCTGTTGATTACCCATTTGTGTTTTATTTCTTTGTTTGGTGCTCACTTCAAAACTGATGGTCTTCTTGAAGGCAGTAAATTTGGTTATAATCTGAAAAGATAAATGTTCCTAGCAAACAAACTGAAAGAGGCTTCTCAGGAGGTCCTCTGTGCACATCTACAAGGGAGAGAGATCTTCCCCTTGTCGGAAAGTTTCTCATATCTCATTCTCTCTCCTGCATGGAGACTTTAGCTCCAATCAGCATTTTTCAACACCAGCAGTTTAGTTAAATCAGGGGGCAGTGCTATGCCTGTCTAGGAATTAATCCTCCTCAACAGCTTATTTTTGAACAAAATCATATAGCACTACATTGTTGATTAAACATTCACCCATTCAATGATTGTCATATCTGGGGTTTGGAAGGAACTTCTCCCTGCTTCTCTCACTCATATCTGGCAAAAGACGGCCTTCTTAAAGAGTTCACCTCATTGGAGCCACACACTCCTTATTTGAGTTTTCTCGTTTTACATTTCTAAGCTGCTGTGCCTCAACAAAGCCAGAGAATGAAATTCCCAATTGCTTTTCAGAATTTAATGTTCTCTATTACACATGCTCAATAATTGCCCAACCTTGTCTATAAAAGCTGTCCTATGCTAAAGATAGAAGTCTTGTGGTGTTCCAGCCTTCATAATTTGACAAACGTACCTGTGGTGCAGCCTTCAAAAATTACTTTTGATGCACCCTGGTTACATCATAGACTTGGCTCAAAGACTCCTGGAGGACATGCCATTCCATGCAGTTCCATGTACAGTGGAACTTGGTATTCATTGTTAATTGGTTCTGGGAGGCATGTTGAGTACTAAAAATGATGAGGGCCAAAAAAAACCCATGCAACTAATATGTGACCCCTTGTTTTGGCTGGAAAGAATAGTGAGTCATGAGGTAGCCGACAATGACAGCTTCCAGCTTGTGCATCAAGAACCAAACAAACAACAAGTATTGGGACAAATATTTTGCACCAAAATGCATCAAGTACCAAATCCAACAACTTTTAGAAGAGTTGAGTAATGAGGTACCCCTATATTTGTTTTCCTCTGGCTGGTTGGTGTGGTTTCTGACTGACCATGAATTCACAGAGCTTAGGGGCAGAGCATAGGGGAGTACTAGGGTTAAGCAAATAGAGGCTCCTTTGCAGGAGTTGCAGGAATATTTCCTGCGATTTGTAAACCAGAGTTTGTGTGGCTAAGCAAACCATGGGTTAGTGGGGAACCCATTCTGAGAATCTCCCCAGCTACTCACCCCTGTCTATTCTCTCTTTCTTTTTTCTTTTCTTTTTTCCCTGGAATCCTAAAAGAGTTATAACATTCCTTCTTTAATGATTCCATATAATTAGTGAATCAACCCCATGTGCAGTGAGAGGAGGAGAGTCACCAGAGAGATAGGAAGAGATGAGCTTGTTAGTGATTGCACCCAGAGTCAGCCCCTTTCTGCTATGCCTATTGCCAAGTCAGTGAGCAAAGGGTGTGTAGGTGTGATGCCATAATCTTGCCTAATCTCCCAGACATTTTACTTGTACATCGTCATCTTCCCTTGCCTCAGTGGGCATCTCAGCTCCTTCCACTGCATGGAAGCTGAAGATACAATGGGAATTCTTACTGCATCTCCAAAATATTTTACCAGGATGTAGAAATCCACCCTGCCATTAGCATCTGAGGAATTGGGTTTGGCAACCAGCATCTGGGAGCCTAGAAAGAAACATGCTTTCTCTGTCTCTCCCTTTTTAATGCTGAGCATCCCACATCTTAATTATATTTCTTGATTTCCTGTGATCTTTTACTTGCCCCACGCATGCACGCATATCTGTCCAACCACATTGCAAAACAACAAAAGAAGTTATCCCAATGTCTGCAGTTATAATTTGGACAGGAATCTCAGAAGCTGAGAGCGATGTAGTTTATGACCAATGTATTTGAGATTAAAATATTCGTAGCCAGTTCCTTTAAAAAAAAACAAAAAACAGGACACAATGCTTGCCCTTCTCTCCGTTCCATTCACGTTTCCTAAATGACACAATTCCTGTACTTGTTTTTCCTCCACTTAGCAGCAGTTCTGAGATCCCTTAATTCAGGGGTCTGTGGACCAGCACCAGTCTGCAGCATGCCAGTAACCAGGCCGTGCAAACAAGCAAAGCCCCATCCACAGGATACAGGCAGCATGCAAACCCACACCTTCTCCAGACTGCGGGAGGGGGGGAGGATTTCCAATACTAGATTGTGGCCATCATTAGAGTGTACAGAGCATGTGCCATCTGGCTATAAACCCTGTCTTTTCTCTAGTTATGCA
Organism: Thamnophis elegans; assembly: GCF_009769535.1. Lineage (NCBI taxonomy): Eukaryota > Metazoa > Chordata > Lepidosauria > Squamata > Natricidae > Thamnophis > Thamnophis elegans. Next base: position 34,919,355 of record NC_045553.1, read on the forward strand.
GGGAGCCCAAACGGCCCAGGGGGAATGGGCATTCCTTCTCATACTGGGAGACCCCCGTCAGACTTCACCCAAGCAGCCGCTGCAGCCGCTGTAGCAGCTGCGGCTGCTACAGCCACGGCCACGGCTACAGCCACAGTTGCTGCCTTGCAAGAAAAGCAGAGCCAGGAGCTGAGTCAGTACGGAGCGGTAAGCTGAGCATGTTTGTTTAATGTGGGATAAAGAGTGATGGAAAGTGCTAACCAGATGGAAGAAGAGACACATGATGGGGGAGATGTGCCATCTATTTATACTTTGTGATACAAGTCCAAGAGGCAGAATTATGAAGCATTCAGTAGCACCTACCCAAAGATGGTGCCACTTCAGAAAGTCAAGGAATCACATGCAGCCAGTCCACAAGTCACAGGTTGTCCATTCCTGGAATACTCAATGAGCATAAACTCTCTCCTCCTCTTTCCGTTCTCTGGCCAGAATATGGGTTGAAGTCAAATAATGAAATTGTGTGAATAATACAGGGCAGCAGGGCTGTGTGTTTTTTGGGAAGTAACAGGAGTTCCTGTCACCATGAACAATGAACAGAATAAGAGTTGGGAGGGACCTTGGACCCCCTGCTCAAGCAAGAGACTGTATACCATTTCAGACAAGCGACTGAACAGTCTCTTCTTTAAAGCTTGCAATGATGGAGCATCCACAGCTTTAGAAGGCAAATTAGGAGGTAGATTTCTTCTCTTTTCCTGCAGAGATTAGACACAGGGGTGAAAGCCATGGCGAGAGCAATTAGGTAGAAGGAAATTTCATTCGATGTATCCATAGAGAGATGTTCAGCCGAGAGATGATATTCCCTCTCATGCTTAGAAAATCAGGTCTTTGTAGTCATCTGCAAGCAAGTCAGGATCACGGCATTCTATAATGTTGATCAAGGTGATCTTCAAACTTTCTATATGGCTCCCTGTGAACATCTGAAACCCGGCTGCACAAGTGTCAACTCTTTCAGTTTATTGTTCGTTTTGACCGGCAACTACGCTACATCCCAAACTATTTCTCCTTGGCTTTTATTTGGCTTTTATCTTCCTTTACTGAAGTGCCAGAGATCTTTTGTGTACGATTGGACACAGGGTCATTCTTTGGATCTAGCCTTCAGCAGCAGCTTCAGGGCATGGGCTGTGCACGTAACAAGGAGACAACCACTGGTCCATCAAAGCTAGCATAGCCGATGTAGAAAAATAATAAATCCTGGTAGTCAGAATACACAAAAGGGAAGGGTCATTAGCTGTTTGGCCCCAAATCTACGCATCAAAATGAGGGGCCTGGTAGTTGTTCACTGTGAAATGAGCAGAGTCAACTTTGCAAGGTCTTAGAGTTGAAACAATTGTGAGCCCAAAGTGAGGAACCTGCAAATGAGACTCCTGTGGCTGACAATTGATGTGCCATTTCGTGTGTCTGCCTGGTGCTGAAATGCCAGCTGAATTGAATAGAAACATTAGAATTGTGACTACTGTAACATCCAGCGTGGTGTAGTTGAGCCTACATACCCATTTCCCTAAATCTAGCTTTGGGTTGGATCCTATTTAACTTCTTCCCCTTTTCTTTTCCTGCAGATGAGTGCTGGGCAGCCTTTCAACAATCAATTCCTCCCTCATTCGGGGCCTCGAGGACCAACCGGGATGAATCCAGCCAACATGTTGAACGCCTCCGGGATGTCACCCATGAACATAAACACAGCGAGGAGTCCCGCAATGAGCGCCCTGTACGCTGGGCAGAGGATGCCACAGCATGGCTACCCTACCCCACCACAAGGCCAGCAGATACCCCGGCAAAGTGTCAAGAGGACTTACTCCAACGAGGTGTGTATCAAAGGTGGAAGGGTTTTTGGAGCTCAAGCTTTGGAGCCTAAAGTTATACCTGCATTCTTGGCCAAGGAGTGTCAGTTTCCCACACATCTGAATGTCACTCCATTGTGCTGTCATTCTAGAATGTCTAACCAACCTGACCTTTGAGGACTGGGCATACAATTCCAGTATGCCAAGGGTGAGAGGACAGGAGCGGGGTGATTGTGTTTGAGAAAGTAAAATCGCTGAAGCAGCCTAAGACAAATAGAAGACTTATTCACAAAAAGAAGTAGTGAAGGAATAGGAGTTACACTAGAATTAAGGAAGAGTGGCGTAGTAAACAGTGAATACTAGCTTTTGAGTACTTGTGGGTGTGTTGCCTAGAGACCAGGTCACAGAGCGCAGACTTTGCAGAAACTAGTCAAAATCTCCCAACTTCCAGCTACAAGGGCTCAGTCGAATGAAAAGGATAAGGCGGAACAGGAAGGGAAGGAACCTGGGATTCTTCCTATCCAAAATTATAGCAGTCCTCGACTTACAACAGTGACATTTAGTCGCTGTTCAAAGTTACAACAGCACGGGAAAAAGTGACTGATGACCATTCTTCACAGTTACAACCTTTGCAGCATCCCCATGGCCATGGGATTAAAATTCAGGCGCTTGGCAACTGACTCATATATATATGACAGTCCCGTGTCCCAGGGCCATGTGGATCCCCTTTTGCCACCTTCTGGCAAGCAAAGTCAACGGGGAAGCCAGATTCACTTAACAAACTAACGTAACAACTGCAGCGATTTACTTAACAACCATGACAAGAAAGGTCGTAAAATGGGGCAAAACTCACTTAACAAGTGTCTTGCTTAACAACAGAAATGTTTGACTCGCTTGTGGTTGAGAGCTACTTGTACTCCCAGTTTTGGAGCTCGCTAACCTGGGCTCCAACCATAAAAGAATCCGTGGCATCAAAATAGCAAGAGATAAACCGAAAGAGCGAATCTCAGGAAAGTATGTTAGAATTATTAAGTATTTTGGGCATTCTGGGCTCCCTCCTGAAACATTGATAACTGCCAATTTCCTGGGTCTGAAGATTTCATTCAGGCTAAAAATGAGTGAAAAAGTGTGACCCGTCAAAACCGCGCTCGACTAAGCCGCGCCCGATTAAACCGCGTCGCTGACGTCATCAACAGGGCGACAACAGCCAGCGCGGAGAAAGAAGGGCGCTTTAAATAGCGCTTTGAAAGCAAGCCGATTCAAGTTAAGGTAAGGGTTAGGTTAAGGGTTAGGTTTAGGGTTAGGTTTAGGGGGGGTTAGGTTTAGGTTTAGGGGTTAATTTTAGGTTTAGGGTTTACAGCGTGCTTCTGTCTCTGCGCTGTTGTCGTCCTGTTGATGACGTCAGTGACGCGGTTTAGTCGGGCGCGGTTTAGTCGAGCGCGGTTTTGTGGTGGAACCGTGAAAAAGAGCCTAGCAGTTAACATTCTTGGTCTGATTGGGCTACAATTAGGAAACTTGTTAGTCTCTTAACTGGCTGAAGCGGTGCCCTTGCTGAGTCGTTTAGTCTCACTGACAGTACCCCGATACAAGATGGCAGAGACCACACCTGCCACCCTCCAATCAAATCTAGAAAAGAAATTAACGCCAGGAGATGTGGGGCATCCAGCAGAGTTCCCCATAACGTTTCAGCACAGAGGTGAGCCATTTGCAAGCTACCCAGGGTCCCCCCCACCCCACCCCAGCATTTATCTGAGGCTCCCAGAGCCAGGGAAGATTGGGTGGGACAAACATTTTTCCAGGATTTGATGGGCTATGGGGCCAGTGGACAGCAGAGACACAAGACACCCTTAAATCACTCCCAGCTGACTTTCCCAGGAGGTGCCTAAACTCACTGAAACCTTGATGTGCTTCTTGTTAATCCCTTCCTCGATTTATTACTTTGAAAGCAGTTTACAGATTTAGGCAACGTCAATGTATGTGACTATCACTCAGCTGCCTTTTTTTTCTGGATCTCTTCCAGGGTTATCCAGGACAACAGTATATACAAGGTGGCCAGTATCCCTCTCAAGCCGGACAGTATGCCACGAATGTGCCTCAACCATCTGCTCCATCCCCCTCCTATCCTGGTCACCGGTTGCCACTGCAACAGGGAATGAGCCATTATCTCTCTGCCTCCAGTACTAGCGGCCCATACTATAAGGTACTCCGTTGCTATGGTAACAGCTGTACCAGATTCTCAGTGAAGGTGAAAGAGACCTACAGACATTCATTCTGTAAGGAGAGAAAGCAGATTCCTAATGGAATGATTAATGCATCTAGAGAGCATCTTCCTAAGGAAGGAGGGAGATCTCTATATTTCCGCTGGCTTCTCGCTATTATTCTGATGATTTTGTAAGGAAAGCCACCTCCCTCCTGGATGGCCTTCAGATGTGGGATCTTCAGCTCCAAAAATTCCGGGCAATGATCTTGGAGAATTCTAAAGCGGGAAGCTCACAATCCTGAAAATAGTCAGTTGGGGAAAGAGTGGCTTTAAGGTTCTAATAAAATATTATGTTCTAATCCTCAGCTAGCAGTCGTAAGAACAACTCTTCCCAACCAGAGTCAGTGCAGGTTGATTGAATAATTTCACAGGGCAGAAGAAAATGTTCTCTCAAGGTTATACAGCAAGCCAGCAATAAAGGAAAAAAAAAAAACACACCACATTGTTTCTTGGGACTTAAGCCAATGCAGTCAATTGTGCCTGGGGAAACTGGATCTAGATCCGTTTTCTGTTAGTTCACTTAACCCCATCTCACACCTCTTGAATCTTCAAGTTGTGCTGAAGTATAATTTAGGGTTGTTGGTTTTTTGTCTGGTTTACTGCACTGTATGAATCTAGCCTTTTGTCATTTGAAACCTTGGTTGCAGCTTCGTACAACCGTCCTCAGTCTGGCTCTCTTTCAAATAGATTTTATTTCCCTTCTCCAAATCCGTAGCCAGCATAGTCTTTCGGTAGAAAAGCTGCATCCCTCTGCAGAAGACCCTGTTGGGCAAGGCTATCTTTCCATACTGTGTGAGCCCAACTAAGGACACGTTGGTGTATTGTATAGATGCAGATGAATGGATGTTTCTTTAGTACAGTCTCAGTCCAACAATAGAACAATAATGCTATAGTATATACTGTACAGGTAGTCCTTTACTTACAACTATTAGTTTAGTGACTGAAGTTACAATGGTACTAAAAAAAGTTACTTAAACAGGTCGTCACAGTTACACCATCACATCCTCCCACAGTCACATGATCAAAATTCAGGCACTTGACAATTAGCATATGCTAACAATGGTTATTTACAATCTCCCCAGCTGTTGTTTTTGTTTGAGCAAAATCGATAAGGGAAGCCAGATTCATTTACAGGCCATTTCATATGCTTAACCCTGCAGTGATTCACTTAAAACTGAAGACAAAAAGGTTTTAAAATTGGGTGCAACTCACTAAATAGCCTTGCTTAGCAGTGGAGATTTTGGCCTCAATTGTGGTCATAAGTTGAGGACTGCCTGTACTAAGAACAAGAGTTACATAAACATAATATGGGTGGAAGGACTCTAAATCAGACTTGAGAGAAAATTCTATAATGGTTAGGCAATTCCAAGGTGCTGAGATGTTTAGCTGGCTGCATGCTCCACTCGCTTCCCTTTTGTTAGGGACTTGATTCATCTTGTTTGCTGTTCAGTGTCCTGTATTCAACATTTAAGAAGCACACAACTTGTAGAATTGGCTCCTAACAATAGTTCATGCACATCAAACTCTTTGGACAGAGATTTCAAGTCAGCAGTTCAAGGCAGCTAAGCCCTCTTTTGGGCTGAAGAAAATTGATCAAAAAATTACTAGTGTGGGTCAGACTCTAGAATAACATGAGAATTCAGCAATCTTCTGTTTGTCATTGTTTGCTCTTGGGATAAAATGAGGCTAGAATTATGCCCTACTTAGTATCCTTTGGAGAAACATTTCTCAACTTTGGCACCTTTAAGATATGTGGGCTTCACCTTCCATGCTGGCTGGGGAATCCTGGGACTTGAAGTCCATCCATCTTAAAGTTGCGAAAGTTGAGAAGTACTGCTTTGGAATCAAGATGGGATGGAACTGGATTGACGGATAACTCCTGCCTTGGGAATCAGGGCCCAGATTACTCTAGTAACAAATGTTTTTGACTTTTCTCTTTTTAGCCTACTGATCAGTTCAATGGTCAAAATGCCAATTTTAATGGTGGAAACTTCAATACCTATGGACAAGCTACTATGAATGGGGTGAGTTCTATTGTTTGCTCCTGATGAGGCTTTCTAAGGTATTTGGCAATAATGTAGCGCCGTGGTGGCACAGTGGTTAGAATGCAGTATTGCAGGCTAACTCTGCTGACTGCCAGCAGTTCGATCCTGACGGGGCTTGAGGCTGACTCAGCCTTCCATCCTACTAGTAAAATGACGGCCTAGATAGTGGGGGACAATATGCTGATTCTGTAAACTGTTTCGAGAGGTCTGTAAAGCACTGTGGAGCAGTACATAAGTGCTATTGCTAGATTCCAGGTGTTACTTCTCTGCTGTATTTCCACAACTTCTGAAGGCAAACTGTTCCACTGGTTGGATTCCAGGATGGCTTATTCATAGGTTTTTCCATAGATTCACAAAATTCTTCCACCTAGAAGATACCTTCACACCTTCCCTCATTCGTGCATTTCTCTTTCCTTTTGCACACACACAAAAATGACACATTGGGTCATTTTTCTTGTATCCTAAACAGAATTGAAGCAAATGGTGCATCATGTAAGCAAGACTTCGGCTTTGCGTATTTTTATATTAGCTTAGAATTACCATCAACCTCTTGCTGGGTTCATTTCTTGATTGGCATCTTTTCCATTCTTATCCCACTTTAAAAATAAACGGAGAAACACTTTTGCTGAGTTAAAGAAAGGGCATAATGTGTTAACAAGAGGTTGCACTCTCTTGCATCTTTTTGCAGGTTATTTTTGTCCATTTTTAATACTTTTCTCCTGGGCCCATCTCCAGGAGTTAGCTCCTGTTCCCCATTATGGGTTAGAGTTGCCCTTTTCACTCAAAAGAGAATGATGTTATATTTTAACTTCCGAGAGCCTCCCCTTGGTGTGGCCAAAGTTGGGTGTATTTTTCTAACTGTTTTTAACTGGAAAAAATGGACATTTGTGGGGGGGGGGATTGAAATATATGCAGCAAGGGAGATGGTTTTCACATGGTAAAAAGCACAGCCTGATACCAGATTTTACAGTCCCCAAAATAAGATACAGGTGTAAACTTTCTCTCTCATCTACAAGAGAGTAGTTTCTAGTGCTTTTCATAAAGTAGGAGAGGGAAAAGGCAAGACGTTGCACATTGATTGAAGTATAAATAGAACTCTTATTTGGTACACAGAGATCACAATGTGACTGACAGTAAATCAGGAAGTCTTGCATCCTTTACATCCGTGTTTGCACCCACTGCCAGTTCAGCTTGAGAAGGCTGACATGCAATATTTTTAAGGTGGTCTATAAAGGTAAAAGGAAATGGTTGCTTCTGTAAAACAAATGGCCCATTCATAGGTGGTTGAGGACTAGCAAAAAATGAGAACAGGCCGACCACCACAGACTACAATAGAAAAGTCCGAAAGAGGAAACCAGCCATGTAAAAACAAACTAGGTTCTGCTCACTATTGTGAGTGAATGAAACACTGCTTTGATCTTGCATCGAGAGTTAACATTATTTGACCAGTCCTTGCATGCAAGATTGCAAGGGTTTGATACTTTAAACTTTAAAACTTTAACTTTTGCAACTTTAAGACCTGTGGACTTCAACTCCTGGCTAGGGAATTTTGGGAGCTGAAGCCCACAAGTCTTAAAGTTGTCAAGGTTGGACCCCCCCCCCCTTGCTTTAAACAGTTTTCCTATAATTCTTCCTATTGCATAATTCTAAGTGCATGTAGTCCTCGACTTACAACAGTTCATTTAGCGACTCTTCAAATTTACAATGAGAAAGGTGAAGCCAGATTCACTTACCAACTGTGTTACTTAACAACAAATGTCTTGCCGGTCCTGCCGATTTTCCCCCACTCCTTTTGTATCCATGAGCTCATCTCAAGGATGTTAGTTTGGAAAATATGCACTCAGTAAAATGTAAAGGCAGCCCTCTTTTTCCTGGTTCAATATTCAGAGGACTTTCAACTTGAACTCCACTGTGTAAAGTTTTGGGATTATTTTTACTAGAAAATGGGCTGAAGCTTCATAAGAGTTGATAACGTCTGAGTTATAATTCTGTTCTCTTTTTAGCCGGGAAGATCTATGCCTGGTTATCCAAGCTCTCCTTTACCTGGTAACCCCACACCTCCAATGACCCCTGGAAGTAATATCCCTCCCTACATGTCCCCAGGACAGGATGTGAAGTCACCATTCCTTCCAGACATCAAACCTAATATGAATTCTCTGCATCCTTCTCCATCTCCCAACATGGGTTCTTTGCATCCTTCTCCATCTGGTAAGTCTTAGACGCTGAGAAAGCCCTTCCAACCTGGCTGGTTTATGGGTTCTCCCAGCTAAAGAGGGTATGAGACATCATTTAGTAATGACAATTCACTGGTTAATTGATTTACTCCATTTACAATATTTGTAGATCATCTCAGTTGTGAAACGTGGGGTAGCACACAATAAGATAAGAAAACCAACGTTCAAGTGGCAAAGCTTTTCTTGACTGTACCACTTCCGTTTTGCAAAACACACATTTTTTTTTTAGCAAGAAAAAAATCATTCAGGATGTCTCCCTCATTATTTTTTTAAGGAGCAAGGCACCTTTCCACAAAAGATATTTGAAAAACGAGGCACCCAGTTCACACAGGTGTGTCTGTACAATGCACCCCTCAACTCAAAATGGTTGAGTCCTGGAGAGAAATTTCCCCTCTGGATTCTACATATTGGCTGGGCTCTCTGGACCAAGATTTGAATTTGGGACCACTTGCAGAGCAATGGAATTTTGGGGGCGAGGCGTGTTCCGTGGCAGTTAAGGAATGGCAGTTTGATGCTGGGGGAGGGGGAAAATCTTGAGGGACTTCCTTAACTTGCAGTGGGAATAGAAAGGAGAGCGAATGCCAAAATCCGTTTCCCAAATGCTTGCAGAATTCAACAGGATTAGGGGGAGGAAAGGAAACGACAGCCCTGGTGGGGTCACGGCAGAAGCCAGGCCCGTTCTTCACCCCACCTGCGGCACTTTCACACCTGGCTGCCCCTTGCCATGCCCCACGGCCCAGCCAATCTCTTACTACGTCCCCTGTTGCTGGGTCAGCCTGGCTCCCTCCACGCCTGCCTTGGCTCCTCTGCCCCATATCATCCCTGCACCTATGGCTGTGCACCTCCCGCTCATGATCAGCCCACTCTCTTTTCTTGTCCCACCAGGAAACCCTTGCGATGAGTTGCGTTTGACCTTCCCTGTAAGGGATGGTGTAGTGTTGGAGCCTTTCCGTCTCCAGCACAACTTGGCGGTCAGCAACCACGTCTTCCAGCTCCGGGACTCTGTTTACAAGACCCTGATGCTCAGGTGAGACCCTGTGATGATTTCCCTAAGTCCATGCTATTAAGTAAACGTATCACCTTGTTCCTTCTCTAACCTAGAATTGGCTTCTGCCGCCCTGATCGTTAAGTAATAGGCAGCTTTTGAAAGATAGTCGAAAGCCGAATCCAGAATACTGCATGGTTCTTTTTTTTAGTGGTGAGCTGGGAGCAGGGGATAAGCTAGAACTTACTCCATTCATTGCTTTTGAGCCCACATTGGAACAATGCAAAAGAGCAAAGCTCTGAACTGTGTTATTTGCCTCCTAACGTCAACAGTTCTGAAAAACCACAAAAGGTTCTTTGAACGGGACCTATTTATGATCTCAAGTCCACCTTTCTGTACAGTAGCACATTTCCCCCCCCCTGTTGTTTCTACAGCGTTGGTCCATATCTTCTTTCAGGAGAACTCTGAGAATCATCCAGTTCACCTTTAGGTGGAACATTTTAATTGGCTGTTTTTGCAAAAAGCAGCAACAGGTTCTGCTTTATTCTGAGTCTCTGGGCTGTACCTGGCAATCATTTGAACTCCGTTAGATGCTCTTTCCCAGATAGATGAAAGTTCTGGGAAGAGATGAAAATATTCTGGAGGGGAAAAAAAACCAATAATGCAAGTGAGGTTATTCAAGGATTTGCTTTGACAGCTGAGAAACAGTGGATGAAAAGCAGTAGCGAATCGAAGGGAAAACAGCAGTAGCTATCAGCTAGTTGTTAACGGCTTCATTTCAGTTTATTTGTTGAATTTATGTCCTGTCCATTTTCATACATCTTAACCGATGAAGGAGGAACTTCCCTTAGCTGGGAAAAACAACGTTTTCCCTGTCTCTTTAGGGAAGTGTTTCCCACCACTGGCAAATTAAAGGTGGGAGGAGTCCAACTCCCAGAATTCTCAGCAATTGCCATGCATTCCCAGGGAGAACTCTACAATAGGGTTGAGGAACTCTGCTGTTGAGCCACTGCAGTTCTCAGCACCCATCGCTTTTGGCAGTGTTCTTCTCTAGGGCTGTTGGGTCCGCAACTTGGGAGTCCTCCTGGACCCACAGCTGACTTTTGAACACCACTTGTCAGCTGTGACCAGGGGGACATTTGCCCAGGTTCGCCTGGTGCACCAGTTGCGCCCCTACCTGAACCGGGAGGCTCTCACAACAGTCACTCGTGCCCTTGTGACCTCTAGGCTGGAGTACTGCAATGTGCTCTACATGGGGCTGCTCTTGAAGAGCATTCGGCGACTTCAGCTAGTCCAGAATGCGGCCGCGCGAGCGATTGTGGGTGCACCTCGGTTCACCCACATAACACCTATCCTCCGCGAGCTGCACTGGCTACCTGTCGATCTCCGGGTGCGCTTCAAGGTGCTACTTGTCACCCATAAAGCCCTACATGGTAGTGGATCTGGGTACTTGAGAGACCGCCTACTGCCAATTACCTCCACGCGACCTATTAGATCTCATCAATTAGGCCTCCTCCGAGTTCCATCTGCTGGTCAATGCCGACTGGCAACTACGCGGAGGAGAGCCTTCTCGGTGGCAGCTCCGACCCTATGGAACGATCTCCCCATGGAGATTCGTACCCTCACCACCCTACAGACCTTCCGCACAGCCCTCAGAATCTGGCTATCCCGTCAGGCCTGGGGCTAAGATTGTAACCCGCCCGAATGGTATGAATGTTGTGTTTTTTTAATTATGTATTGTCTTATATGTTAAAAGTTTGTCTCCCCCTCCCCCTTGGGTTGTGAGCTGCCCTGAGTCCCCCCAGGGAAAAGGGCGGCATATAAATAAACTCAAACTCAAATTGCGCCCCAGCAACACAGTTCTCAGCAGGAATTGAGGACCACAGATTCATGGCCAAAAGAGATGGGACGAGAGACCATACCAGAGTTTCCCCCCATTGTAAAGTTCTTATCCCAGGGTCTCCATGCCTTCTCCGAGGCACCATGAGTATTTTCTTTAGAAAGGCATTTTGTGGTTCCTCTCTGCTTCTCAGGCCTGACTTAGAGCTGCAGTTTAAATGCTACCATCACGAGGACCGACAAATGAACACCAACTGGCCAGCCTCAGTCCAGGTCAGCGTGAATGCCACCCCTCTGACCATCGAGCGGGGAGACAACAAGACTTCACACAAACCCCTCTACCTAAAGCAGGTCTGCCAGCCCGGCAGGAACACCATCCAGATCACAGTCACGGCTTGCTGCTGTGTAAGTTCAACTTCTGTTTGTTTGGGGCTGGTCGTTAGAGTGAAGACGGCAGCTTCTCCGAGCCTCTGTTTTGCTGTGATGGGTATTGATACTCCAGGCTGCCTCGTAACAGGTGGCCATCTGGTTCTCCATTGCTGTTTGTCCTAATTCCCCAAATTCCTGTATCGGCTTTTTCCAATTTGAGGTCTGTTGTGTAGGTGGAAACGGCTACTCTCAAATTCCTTTAGGATACAGAATTCTACAGGACTGCAGTCCCAGCATACTCAGAGGGCCCCAGATCAGGGCCTTCTCTTGGCCGGATGCATTCTGCCTCTTAAGTCCACACAAGTGCAGGAAGTCCAGGATAAAGGGGATGTTTCCTCTATTTTAAGCCAACTTGTGTTACCTTTGTCATTCCTTGCAGCAGCAAATTCACAAGTGGGTTGTGCGTTACACATGATACCATTTCCTTGTGGAGCAGCTTTTCATTACTATTTTCATTGATTGATCCCGGGGTTCAAATACCCACTTCTCTTTGTTCAGAAGGGCCTTTTTGTCTGTGTGTCAGGCTTGTCCCAACTTGGACATTTAGGAAAGACCTTCAAACTCCCATTTCGTTGAAGTGAAGGGTTCAACATAGTCAAGCAGCTACAGCATAAGCAAAGCTGAATCTGATGATATTGTCATGCAAAGCCCACCCTTTTCCCATCTCCCTGGCCCTCCCCCCCTTGACCAGTCCATCAACGTCCAATTGTATTTCTCCAATGTTTTGGAAACAGCTTTGGAGTTTGGCACCTCTTTGGTAGAGTTTTGCATTCCGCTCTCATAGCTCCATCCTTGATCAGCCAGGTCATTCCAGATTGACACCTCTGGTTCCTGCCACCCTGTCATCCCTTCCTCCTTACTTCCCTCCTCCCTCTGTTTTATGGCGGGAAGCAAGACATGCCGAAGATGGCACATCTGACACTGCTTTGTCATGCAATACAAACGGTGAGGGTGCTTAGCCCTGGTGACTTCTCTTCTTTCTTTTAGTCCCACCTTTTTGTCCTGCAATTGGTGCACAGGCCTTCGGTCCGGTCCGTCTTGCAAGGCTTGATCAAGAAGAGGCTGCTGCCGGCTGAGCACTGCATCACCAAAAGTGAGTATCTCTGCTCTTCGGCATCTTTCCCCACTTCTAAAGTCTGGCCAAAGAGACAGAACTGCCTGGCCCAGGAGAGTCAAAGCCACCAGCAGAATTCCTGCAGAGTTCCATTGGGCTGGGATCAGAGATGCGTGGCACAAATGTATAGCTCAGGAGGAGAAGGGTGGGAAATCTCCATGCTTCCCTTAAGTCAGGGAAGGCCCAATGAGAATGCGCTGGATTGGAAAAGGCTGTTCTGAAGCCCAGACTGGAGAGTGTAGAGCAGGGGTGTCTAACCTGACAACTTTAAAACCAGTACACTTCAATTCCCAGACTTCACCGAGCTGCTAAGCAAATCTGACTTCCCACATTGACTTTGCTTGCCTGGGGAAGTCACAAATGGAGAGCATGACCCTGGGATGCTGCAACCATCGTAAATACCTACTGGTAGCCAAGTGTCCAAATTTTGATAATGTGATCACAGGGACACTATGACGATTGCAAGTGTGAGGACCAGTCATAAATAACATTTTTCAGCACTTCCTAACTTTGAATAAATGTCTGCAAGTCAAAGGCTACCTGTAAGGAGGGCCACATTATCAGATGGGTCAGGGAATCTCTTACTATTGTTAGCTGAGGTTGGAATACTGTGTGTCAGGTTAGACCCGTGATTGTGAACCTGTGGCATGCAGAGCCATTTCTGAGGGCACGCGAGGAGTTGCCCTGTCAGCTCCAGCGCACCTGCGCCTGCTGGCCAACTGATTTCAGCCGGCTGTTTTTGAGGCGTTTTTTTTGTCCTCCAGAGGCTTCAGTGAAGCCTCCTGAAGCCTCCAGAGGGTAAAAAACAGCCCAACATGCAAACTGGAAGTTGGAAAATGGGCCATTTGTGGCCTCAGAGGGCTTCTGGGGGCGGGGGGAGGCCATTTTCTCCCTCCCCAGGCACCTAGAAAGCTTCCGGAGCCTGGGGAGGGCAAAAAGCAGGTCCGCCATGCCGTTGCACACCAAAAGTGGGGTGAGAACGGGGGGGGCGCGCGTGCACGTGCGCGAGGGGTCATGCAAGCATGTGCGGGAGGGAGGGTGCACACACGCACAGCTCCCCCCCCCCCATGATGGCTAACCTAACAAAAAGGTTAGCCATCACTGGGTTAGAGCATGGGCAATTTGTAGAGGTGGGAAAAGCCAAAACTTTGGCTTTCAAAGGAATAAGAAAAGGCCTCCCGTGTCCTGATTTCAACCCTTTCCCAACTCTGCTGGCCATCACCGCTCCCAGCCCACTGAGTTGCGTAGAAACATAGAAGCAGAAAAGTGACATCATAAAAAGTCCCAGTGGTCTTTCAGATTTGCTCTTGGTCCATTTGGTCTGCATTGACACCTCGTTTTCCGCTTTCCATCCTTAGTCAAAAGGAACTTCAGCAGCGGCACAATCCCCGGGACTCCGGGTCCAAATGGTGAAGATGGTGTGGAGCAGACGGCCATTAAGGTGTCTCTGAAGTGCCCCATTACTTTTCGGAGAATCCAGCTTCCCGCCAGGGGTCATGACTGCAGGCACATACAGGTGAGTCTCTGATCAGCTCCGAAGTCTTGCTACCCTCTGGCCAACAGAGAAGGGTAGGATCAGAGACCTGCAGTAAGAATGATGAACTGCCCAAAAAAAAGGAGATGGGCGGTTGAAGGAAGAGAGGGAGAAAACCCCAATCATTGGTTCTTGTGGAAGGGGAAGCTTTCAAGGGATCCAGTACAGGTTGGGTTAGGGTTAGGGTCCTTTCCTGAAATTGGACAGTGGCCTGAACAAAACAAAACAAATTATTGATTATTGTTAATTTTAATCGAATTTGTTTTTAAAAATGTTATTGTTAATCTTAATTGGGTTTGTTTTGGATATTCTATTTAATTTTTTTAAACTTTTGTGATATGTGTTTTTTTAATGTTGTACGCCGCCCTGAGTCCTTGGGAGAAGGGTGGAATATAAATCCAATAAACCAAACCAAACCAAACCAAAGCCTTTGGAGTTGTTTTCTAATGCCTTTTGCCCAATGGAGTCCTGCTTTCTTTCTCTCCACAGTGCTTCGACTTGGAATCCTATCTGCAGCTAAATTGTGAAAGGGGAACGTGGAGATGTCCTGTTTGCAAGTGAGCATCTATATCGGAGGCAGCTGTGGCAAAAACAAAGACATTTGGGATATTAAATCCAAGAAAGGACTTTCGTTAGGAAAGCAGCATACAAGAGAAAACCTCTGGACTAGTTTTTCCCAACCTTGGGAACTTTAAGATGCGTGGACTTCAATGTCAGCTAGGGAATTCCGGGAGTTGAAGCCCACACATCTTAAGGTTCCCAAGGTTGGGAGGAAATGCTGTGGATTTTTTTCTGTAGCTGTTTATTGTGGCCAGTCTGGGGTGGACACTTCTTAAAACAAGATCTAAAAGCAATAGTTCTTCCATTCCTCTTCAGTGGCACGGCTGTCTACTGGGCTGAAGTCAAGAGCTGCCGACAAAACAGAACACTTTAAGGTTGGCAGTTGACTGACAGAAACACCAAGGCCCAGCATTAATTCTTGGGCTGGGCTCTACCTCCCGACAAAGTCCCGAGGGGATAAGAGTCTGTCCAAGATCCTTGCCCTTTTTACAATTATAATCAGGTGTCTGTCTGACTATATACTCAGTTATTGTTCTGTTTTTGCCTTTAAAAACTTCCACAGCCAAAAGTTGCACCCACCCACACCTCCCTCCTCTGTAAGGTTTATGCTTTGAAATTTTGCAGCTGCAGCCTGTCAGAGCATTGCATATGGTTACTCCCACCCCTCTTATTTCTTCTTCTTTCATTCAGTAAAACAGCCTTGTTGGAAGGGCTTGAAGTGGACCAGTACATGTTGGGAATCCTGATTTACATTCAAAAGTAAGTTTCTTGGATTTGCTGATTTTTTTTCCACTCTTGTGAAAGAGTAAAAAGAAATGGGATTGGACAGGTATGGTGATGCTGTTTTATGGCCACCAGGGGGCAGGCAAGGGCTATAACCCATCCACCCTAACTCATAGGTGTTTCTTTCACTGTGATGTTTGAGATTAGTTGAAACCTAAGATTTTAGGAGAGAAATAGAATCTCTGAAGGGTAATCAGTTGTTCTGGAGATGGGATTGGTCAGAAGGAGGTAGACCAGCCGATGTTAGAAAGAAGGCCTTTGAGAAGAAGGTCAAGTGCCACTCTCAACCCATAACAGAGGTCAAACGGGGTTCAGATCCCTGCCTGGGATTCCCTAGAGCAGCAAGACACCTTCACAAGGTTGTTGTGAGGTTATTATGAGTTCCTGGAGGGGGAGGGGTCACTATGCAGCTGCTTTTTGTGCCTTGAAGGAAATGCTGGTCATCCTCATAGCAAAGTTGAGGGAGATGCCATCGCAAACGGTCCCTTTGAGCAGATCTGAATTAGACACAAACCCCCAACTCTCCCTTCTTGTCTGCATGGTAGCTGAACCACATCTGAACTAGCTGCACCCTATTCAAGTATTTGCTTTCCTTCACTTGGCCTCCTTCCACATCTTTTCCTGTCTCTTCCCCCACCTCACACACCCCATTCTCTGTGAGCTACCCCAAGAAACTGGCAGTTAAACATAATCCAATCGACACTCTTTAAGAGGGTAACTCTTCAATCCTTGGGGGCTGGTTGGTTATACTAATGTTCTTCCACTTCCCTGTTTTCAATCAAGAGTATTTAGCCAGATGCTAGCCAGCTTCTCTTTCCCCAACCGGGGTTGTCCAGGAATGCATAGCAAGTGCATCTAACACGCAAGACTTCCTTCCCATCATTTGAGGGCCTCCTGTTCCTTCCCTCCCCCCACCCCTAGCTGAACAAAAGACTGCATTGCTCTGCATGAAGGAGAAGGGACGAGATACAGCCAGAGAAGGCTCCAAGGAAAGGCAGCCTCCTATCTTTGTGTATGATTCCCTTCCACGGCTTTAGCAAGGACAAACATCATTGGGGAGACCTCGGTATTTGCAAGCTGTTTGAGAATTGCAGGAGTCCAAGCGAAGACTCTGACTGCTCTCTGAATGTTGCATTGCATCAGTCCAAAAAAGAGATGGCCAGGCTACAGTTAAAGCAGACTGTTTGGGAAGTGGTTGTCCTTCCTCTGAAGACTGTAGCCTGGAAAAGCTCCTTTGCATCCCATTGTGCCTGGAACTGGGATTGGCAAGCAGCCAATTGCACAATCAGTTAACTGAGGGATGCCCTCCTTTTCATTCAGGTGCTTGAGTGCTACTTAGCACGTCAGCTGTGATCAGCACTGAACTCACCTACCTTGGTAATACAGGTAGTCTTGGACTTAACAACCAAAGTGGGAGACTAGAATTTCCATTGCTAAACAAAGCAGTTGTTACATGAATCATGCCTGATTTTAGAATCTTTTTTTTTTGGCTGTGATTGTTAAGCAAATGACTGTAGTTGGTAATCAAATCATGTGATTGTTAAAGCAAACCTGGCTTCCCTCCATTGACTTTGCTTGTAAGAGGCCATCTGGGAAAGTGATGAATGGTGATTATTTGTGATTACCAGTCAACCACTGCCCAGATTTTAATCATGCGGCCATGAGGATGCTGGGACAAGAAGTCACTTTTTCCAATGTCATAATTTTAAGCTGGCGCTAAACGAACCGTTGTGAGTTGAGGACTACCTGTACTTATCCATACAATGGGTTGCATCGTATTTGGACTACTCTGAAGGACTTGAGGAGGGGAGGCTAAGCTCAAAGAGAAATCAGATCTTTCCATTGCAGCATAATATTCCATCCTCCATGCTGCTGGCTCCCTTATTTCCCCTAGAGTCACAGTTCCTCCTTTGAATTCCCATAATATTGTCAGGCTTCTGTTTTTTAGAACAGTGCTGGTAGAAAGAAACGCTTCTCCAAGGAAGTCCATCTGATGGCCGCCCCATGGAACACACTAGAGCAGCGATGGCAAACCTTTTTTGGCTTGCATGCCATAAGTGGGAGGAGCGGGGTGGTGGTGGTGCCGTGTGCGGGCGTGCCGCACCCATAATGCAATGTGCAACCCCCCCAATGCGCATGCGTGCACTACAGGCACGACCCCTATTTTTTTGCATGCTTTTTTCACCCTCCCCAGGCACCAGAGGCTTTATAGGAGCCGGGGGGGGGGGCAAAAACAGTCCCCCAGAAGCTCTCCGGAGGCTTCAGGGACCTTCAGGAGGCTTCCCTGAAGCCTCCGGAGCAATCAGAACGACCCTCCGAGCAAACTGGAAGTCCGGTTTGCCCGTAGGGCTGGTTTTTTGCGCTCCAGAGGCTTCAGGGAAGCTCATGAAGCCTCCGGAGAGCCTCCGGGGGGAGGGGAGGCTCTTTTCGCCCTCCCCAGGCTCCCATAAAGCCTCTGGAGTCAGGGGAGGGCGAAAAATGGCTTTTAAAAAGGGTGAACTCATGCTCGCGCTGGCCAGCTGACAGAGCAGCACCCCAGGTGCCCTGACAAATGGGTCCACGTGCCACAGGTTCGCCATCACTGCACTAGAGCTTGTTCCATGGGTGGAGTAACAGTAGCACTCCTAGGAGCCATTCTTTGCCTAATAATGCAATCAGCTTACATTCTTTTTCAATGAAGAATAGAACAAGCAGGGCACTGTATTCTGCAGTGTGTTTTTCCAAATGAAATAATGTCTCTTGGTGAGCAAAACAACATTGCTAAGAACAGGGGCAACTTATCCATGTAGCCCCAGAAATGTAAGCTGGAAGCCCCTCAACATCAACCCCTAAATCTTTGTGAGGCCTTTTTACCACTGGTTTGCAGAAGTTAGACATCAGCTCAAAGCCATCTAGAGATTTTCTTTCTTAAGAGCCCTTTGGGATTGTTTATTTGTTTTCCTTTTCTATTTTCCCTTTTCATCCTTTTGGGCTGGGACAATGACCTCAAATAGCCGAAATAATGAAGGATCCCACCTAGTGTGTCTTGTGGGCAGTTCAAGGTCTCACGATCAAGAAGCCCTTGTAGAGGCCTAAAATTCTAGGGTTGGAGGAGGCCATGTGAGTCATTGAGCCGAACCCCGTGCTCATCCCAGCATGCTTTATGACATGTGAATAACTGGGTGGTTGTATAAATCCATCGTGTGGGGGGGGGGGCAGGGTCGAGTGTCATGTGCAAACATCCCATTTACCCAGCTCCGAATATGAAGAGATCACCATCGACCCGACGTGCAGCTGGAAGCCGGTCCCAATCAAACCTGACATCCACATCAAGGAGGAACAGGATGGGCCTGTGCTGAAGCGTTGCCGCACCATGAGCCCCACCCACATGGTGATGCCCAGCGTCATGGAGATGATCGCAGCTCTGGGACCGGGTCCCTCACCATTTGGATCTTTGCAGTCCTCTTCTGCTGGTGGTGGCACCAACGATTACACCAACCAAAGTGAGTCAGCCTCTGAGTCCTTGGGGGGGGGGGAAGAGGGGGAAAGACCCAGATCTTGAGGGACAGCAGTAGCACTTAGACTTATATACCGCTTCATAGTTCTTTTATAGCCTTCTCTAAGTGGTTTACAGAGTCAGCCTATTGCCCCCAACAATCTGGGTCCTCATTTTACTCACCTCAGAAGGTTGGAAGGCTGAGTCAACCTTGAGCCAGTCAGGATCGAACTGGCTATGGCAGAGTTTGCCTGCAATACTGGACTCTAACTACTGCGCCACCATGGCTCTAGAGAGGGATATAGTCTTCTCCTCCAAGAGAGAGAGAGAGAGAGAGAGAGAGAGAGCCTTCCTTTAGACCTCACTGGGATCTCATGGATCTACTTTGTGTATGGTGCATGATCACCATTAAAAGGCACAAGTGTTACATTTGTGTTATCAAGAAACAAGATATACCCATAATTGCTGCTTAACCATTGCAGGGGATTAGTATGAATTCTATTGATATGATGACTTGCTTGGTCCCTGCCCTACTTACCTCCCTAGTTTACCTTACATGGGGTTAGAACTAACTTTCATTCACAACATTCATATATATGTACAAGCCTTTTCTGAAAGATAACTTTCCTCCCTGACTACTACTATTTGTTCTTTCAGATTCAACCTTTTCTGGAACTTACTCAGATTCATTCCCCACTGTGAACCCCGGCACCCCGACGTTAAATGAATTCAACCCTGGGCCTCCTCCCATCTCCTACCAATCTGACATTCCGGGCAGCCTGCTGACCCCCGAAAAGCCAACTTCCATTCCTGGACAGGTCAGTGAGACGTTCTTCCTGAAAAATATTGGGAAATGGTCCTTGTAAATGGGCTATGGGGGGTAACCGGTCTACAACTGTTCTTCCTCCTGGGATCTTCACTTTGTAATGGACAGTTCCTCTTGGTCTTCTTGAACAGGTACATAAAATTCCTCTCCCATTTCCTCTTCATGATAGGCAACAGTCCTAGCATTGGATTTTGATAAGATTCCATAGCTTCCAGAATTTACATTGCAGATCCTTGAAAGATTTTGTGGCAGTGTCTTAAATCTGGGAAGTTGGGCAGCAAACGATGCTCTGTGGAGGTTTTCTCCTGACCCATTTAAAAACTCTTCATAAAAACCTCACAAGCAACATCACGATCAGTTACTTGGCAAGCCCTCCCATTTCTATAGCTTCTGGCTATGAAGTGGCAATTTTCATAAAACTCCCATCATGCATTTATCGGCAGCGTGTGAATACAGGAACAGGACTGTATTCTTTGGGTGATTTTCCGCACCAGCTGCCAGGAGGCCTTGTAAAGGCAGCTGAACAAATGGCCTCTTTCTCCCCTATGACGGTACAGGCTTTTCCCCAGCCTTACGAGGAGAATCCTCAAGAGAACATCCACAGAAAGCATTCTCTCGGGAGTCAGCAAGGCAGGGATGATCAGACAGCTTGCTCTGCTATGCGAGGCACTTAAAAACAAAGAGAAAGAAAGAAAACACAATATCTTATTCCGATCCACTTTTGTAGCAAGAGCATCTCATTTGAGTTCTAAGCTTCTTCCGTAGTCTTCACTCTGCAGAATATCTGTCCTTAACCTCAGATCCTTGAAATGTATATTGGTTTGTACCACCCATCTTATCCCCAAGCATGGCCATTCATGGGAATTGTAGTCCAACATCTGGAGAAGTCCTGAGAAAACAGCTGCTGAGTTCGCAGACACCAAGCAGCTGCACTTGTCAAAGTGGATTCAAAATAGATATGTCAGGAGGAGATGAAGAATTAATACTAAAGGTTTGGTGTTTAAGCAACTAAAAGAGACTAGTGAGACATTTCCCCCTTTCCTATAAATGTTATTTTGGTGAAACTGACTTTACTATAATCTGAGAAAAGAGCTGTATACAAAAAAAGAGAGGAAGAGCCAGGCTGGGATAGATTATTGGTCCATCTAATCAAAAACTCATATGTCATTGTGACAGGAAGTGGTGTTTATTAGAAGCTTCAGTGATATCATTCATTAGGGCCATGATGTCATCACGCAGGTGATGCAAGCTGCTTAATTTGCATCAGTCACCTAAGTGTCATTTGCACAGCAGTAACACAACATAACATAGGAATACAATCAAGATCAAGGCAGGTCCTAATACCACTCTATAAAGCCTTAGACCTCACCTAGAATACTGCATCCAGTTTTGGTCACCACACTATAAAAGAGATGTTGAGACTCTAGAAAAAGTGCAGAGAAGAGTGTTGTGGCCCACCAGCAGCTGGCAGCAGATTCGGACAGTGAGGAGGTTGGGGAGGAACCTGGGCCAGTTCCAGAGTCTGGGGAAGCCTCTGATGAGGGCTGTGTGTCGGAGGCAGAGGGGGGGGGGGGCAGAACCATATGCCAGTTATCAGCTGCCTTCAGAGTCAGACATCAGTGAGGCAGACGAACAACTGGATCCTGTTCCCAGTGTGTGCATGCACAGAGTTGCCAGACGAAGGGAGCAGTTAAAGAACGGGTTGACTTGGGAGTAAGGCCACAGCTGGACAATGAATGACCCTTCCCAGAGGAAATAAATGAGAAGCAAAGATATCAGCCTGTCAGTTCTCCAAGCCAGATAAAGTTTGTGGCTGTAAATCCTCCCTTAAAAGACTTTGCTGGATATGAATGAGCAGAGTTCACAGTAAATTAGTAAAAGGGGTTTTTGTTGGTTCAAGGCGTTTGCTTCATGCTGTTGGGAAGCCTAGGTCAGAACAAAGAGCAACTAAGCTGATTAGGGAACTGGAAGCTAAAACATACAATGAATGGTTGCAGGAACTGGGCATGGCTAGTCTAGTAAAGAGAAGGACCAGGGGAGACATGATAGCAGTCTTCCAATATTTGAGGGGCTGCCACAGAGAGGAAGGAGGCAAGCTATTTTCCAAAGCACCTGATGGCCAGACAAGGAATAATGGATGGAAACTGAACAAGGAGAGATTCAACCTAGAAATAAGGAGACATTTTCTGACAGTGAGAACAATCAACCCATGTAACAGAAGTTGCCTTAAGAAATTGTGGAAGCTTTCAAGAAGAGACTGGACTGTCAGAAATGGTGTAGGGCAGGAGGTTGGACTAGATGACCTACAAGGTCCTTTCCAACTCTATTATTCTGTTATATGTTGTGTCATCACTTACTCCCTTGCCTTTCCCACACCTATAAAGAAGTTGACTGTTATGCACGCAGCACACCAACATACAGATAATCCTCAACTTATGATCACAAGTGAACCCAACATTTCTGTTATTAACTGAGACATTTGTCAAGTCACACTTGACTTGACGCTGGCTGGGGAATTCTGGGAGTTGAAGTCCGGACATCTTCAAGTTGCCAAGGTTGAGAAACATTGGTCTAAATCACATTTTCCAGTGCTGATTATCACTAAATGAACTGTTGTAAGTCGAGGATTACTTGTACTTTTGCTTTTTAATACCTTACAAAAGTGTCCCCTCCAAGGCACATTCTTTCTCTCCGAGCGGCTTGTCTCTCCTTTTAGTGTACAAAGCAATGAATGCGGGGAAAGCCTCTCATGCCTTTTGTGTCTGCTTTGAATCAAGCTGACCTCCAGCTCTGGCATCATCATGGCAAAGAGAAGAAAATGTCCCAGCCTTCATTTTTTCTGCACTAAGGATTTTTCCTCTCTCAGCATCCTTATCACGAAGTCCCTGCCCTGCCTTGCACAGGAGAGAGAAAATCCAGCCAGCTACCAGTAGGTGGCTCCACAAGAGTCACAAGAGCATAGAAAATACAAAAAAAATCTGAAACTCCACCACCTCAGTTATTGTCCACAATGACTGACAGCCAGTCAATGGAGTTTTAACCTGTTCTGCGGGACAGCCTATTCCCCAAAGCACCGGAGGGCAGGACAAGAAGTAACAGTTGGAAGCTTACCAAAGAGCGATCCAACCAAGAACTAAGGTTCCTGACAATGAGAACAATTAACCAGTGGAACAGAAGCTGCCTTCAGAGATTGTGGTTGCTGCAATGCTGGAGGTTTTTAAGAAGGGATTGGACAACCATTTGTCTGAAATGGTAGAGGGTCTCCCGCTTAAGCAGGGGGTTGACTAGACGACCTCCAAATTCTCTTCCACCTGTGTTATTCTATAAGTAGGACCACTCTCCAGTCCATGAACATTGGCCTGCAAAGTGAGCCTTGATCATCAAGCTACAATCTTGTCCCTTCTGCCCCCCTCAAGCCCAGGATTCAACGACAAATATTTATTGGGTTTAGACTTTACCCTCTGCAGGGTGCCCCAATTGAGTTATCAGCTGGGTAGCAAAACTCTCAGCTAAGGCTGAGAGCTAATCCAGACTCGAGGCTCTACAGGGGTGCTGGGCGTGACTGGATCTCAGCACCACTTGAAGAATTGGCACATTGGCTGTTGTGATGTGTCACTTCCGCTCTTACTAAGCAGCTAATTCCCAATGCTGTCATGCACAACTGTGGGAGAGACACATTTTGCATGGCGCAAAGTGTCTTTCTTGGGGCCAGTTCTGCTCATTGTGTCACCAGCAGATTTCCTCTGCATGGGATTCCAGGGTGGAGAAATGAATATCGAAACAAGCCAAAACTCCCCCCCAAAAATCACCCAAAGTTCCGTGTGATTCAATGCATCAAAGAAGCCTGGTGCTAAAAACATTCCCTTAAGAATAGCAAGTTTGAAAGACTGGCACTTCTCAGCCTACTCTGTGTAATTTTGAGGAGAATTTAATTTCAGGCAGCCCACTGAGCTAGGAAGGGAAGAAAAGGGGGGGACTATTTGCTTCATCAGCAGGGGGGCCTCGTCGGATTATCTCCAGGGGAAGGTGCTTTCTGCCAAAAAAAAAAATGTCTTTTGCGCCTCTGCCAAAGACGGTGAGGCAGTTCCTCTTTCAGGCGACAGAAGTACTGAAGCCGTTTAATGCTGGAAGAAGTGCTAGGTAAACATTTCCTAGACGTGGGTTATTTGTGTGTGTGTTTGTGTGAGTCTGCACCTTGTTAAGGTGATGGATGAAAGCATATCCCAGTCAGAGTAAGGCACTGCAACAGAACCAGAAATAAATCTCTGCAGTGCAGGAATGATTCCCAACATCCTGAAGAAGCTTAGGTAACTTGCACGATGGAATGGAGTGTGAGGGTGACCTTGAAGGGACAATGGGCCTAGAAAACAGATAAGAGAGGAAGGATCCCCCCCCCAGTGGATTAGTGATAAAGAGAAGAAACTTAGAAAAGGATGGGAAATGTGCACCTTCGGACTTGCTGGATACGGTTGCTGTAGTCTTACAATAAAGTAGAATTAGTTTCTTTGGTCATGTTTTCTTTCTGGATGACCAGGAAAGTTGATACGCCTCAATCCTTGTGGCTAACACAAGACATGTCTACAGCTGGATGCTTATTTTGCTCTGAGCCAGAATGTGTAGCATAGTCCTCAACTTACGACCACCATTGAGCCCAAAATACGTGTTGCTGAATGAGAAATTTGTTAAGTGGGTTTTGCCACATTTTATGACTTTCCTTGCCACAGTTGTTAAGTGAACCAATGCACTTGTTAAATTAGTAACATGGTTGTTAAGTGAACCTGGCTTCCCCATGGACTTTACTTGTCAGGTCATAAAAGTTGGTCGCATGACCTGGGGACACAGCACCCGCCATAAATACAAAACCAATTGCCAAGCCTCTGAATGTAAATCATATAACTACGGGGATGCTGCAATGGTCATAAGTGTGAAAAATGGTCTAAAGTCCCTTTTTTCAGTCCCGCTGTAACTTCAAATGGTCACTAAGAAAACTGTTGTAAGTCAAGAACTATCTGTATTTGGCTTGTGTGATGAGAGAGCCTTATTTATTTTATTGTATTTATTTATTTGCCGCACATCTTACCACAGGGTAACTCTTAGGTGGCTCACAGGTACCTAAAAGCTAAAACAGAAAAAGTTAAAAACAAACATTAAAACACGTGAGGTGGGGAGGGGGGGACTCTTATTACTCAATCAACCACCCCCATTGACTGGGCCCCAACCCTCCTGTCTTCTCATAAGGGCCTGAAGACCTGACTCGGCCTGGAGGCCCAGTGGGGGCCCAGCGCAATGGGGTGGTTGATAAGAGACACCCCCCCCTCTGGCCCTGCCCTCCTCATGTGTCCTTGTTTGTTTGTAACTTTTTTCCGTTTTAACTTTTATGTAACTAGGCTGCCCAGAGGAAATCCACCGTTGTTGATCATTGAGGCTGGTGTACAGATCCAACCAAGTCAACAAAAGACTTGTCTTAGCACTACATGCGGGGGGGGGGGGGACTCTCCTGGGACGGTGCACAGGGTGGGATGGGAGAACACTGGGGGGTGAAGGGGCCTGCCCCACAGAAACAGCTCTGCCCGCCCTCCTGTTTCTCAGCAGTTTTGCTTTCCTTTTTTTGCAATTGCAGATGCCTCCATCAAACAGGATGGATCCTTCTTCACACAATCCCATGCAACAGGGCCTAAATAACCCCAACCTTGGCAATCAGCCAGGCCAGCAGCAACAGCAGCAACAGCAGCAGCAGCAGCAGCAACAGCAGCAGCAGCAGCAACAACAACAGCAGCAGCAACAACAGCAGCAGCAGCAGCAGCAGCAGCAGCTCCACCATCGGAATCCCTCTCTTCCTCCCCCACCATCACGCCAGGCACCGGGACAGTCAGGCACTGGAGGCCCAGCACATGGAGGGGAGCTGCCTTTCAATCCTGGGATGGGAGGGCCACCTGGGCCTGTGGATGGGCCTGAACCTTCTCTTGACGTAAGTAGCATGGGGCTATCCCTCCTAAGCTCACCTTCCCCTCTTTTTCTGGATATGCCCGAAGCTCCAAATTCCCTCTCCCTCCCCCAGCTGCGCCCATGTGTAGGAATACAACTGGTGTGATGTACCTCAAGACAACTGGACATCAGAAGGTCTCCCAAGAGGCACACAAAGTGGAGGGAAGGGACCCAATATGCTGCCTTGCCAGCATATTCTCCTCTGCTCCCTCATTGTTGAATGGTA
Source organism: Thamnophis elegans (assembly GCF_009769535.1). Lineage (NCBI taxonomy): Eukaryota > Metazoa > Chordata > Lepidosauria > Squamata > Natricidae > Thamnophis > Thamnophis elegans. The sequence continues at coordinate 34,945,468 of NC_045553.1, forward strand.
CTATGTAAATCTTAGTGGCTTGTTAGGAAGGCTAGAAGCTTCCACAAAAATTGGCCACCTGGGGGAACATCCCTTTCGAGTTTCTCCATCACCCAGGTCATGTTTGTCCCAAAGGTGCTTTTTCAAGAGGCAACGGAACTTCATTTTTCTTTGAAGAAGCTTCTTGAACTCAGAATGGAAAGATTTATATTCCTTGCAGGCATTCGCATTCTTTTTATCTTTCCATTCCCTACCATCCCGTGGGAGCTAAAGAAGCTTCTTGGATGAGAAGTGAAATGTCTTCAAAGAAAAACAAGAAAGTCCAATTGCCTCTTGAAAAAAGCACCTTTGGGACCCACATGGGGGAGCAGACTAAGGAATGAGATACACTTAAGTCTCTACAAGGTCTGTTTAGCACCTGGAGCCACACCAGGGGTGGGTTCCTGCCAGTTCTAACCTCTTCTATAGAAGAGGTTCCACAAATCTACAGTGCCGTTTAGAACCGGTTCCAGCTGCCTCCCCCTGCCCGTCTGCACATCATCAAGATGAGGAGCGAGAGGAATTCTGGGAGTTGAAGTCCACAAGTCTTAAAGCTGTCAAGTTTGGGGTTTTTTTTTTCCCTAAAGGGTTAGGCGTGCAAGGGTCTTGTAACTTGACAGTTTTAAGACTTGCGTGCTTCAAATGCCAGAGCTTCTGAGCCAACATTTTGGTTGCTAAGCAAGAGTGTTGCTAAGTGAGTTTCATCACATTTTACAAGTTGGCCACGCCCACCCAGTCACATGGCCGGCAAGCCACTCCCACCTGGTCACATGGCCGGCAAGCCACTCCCACCCAGTCACATGGCAGTAAGCTACTCCCAGAAGGCAAGCCACACCTACAGAAGAGGTTTTAAAAAATTTTTGAAACCCACCACTGAGCTACACCCACGTACAAAATAAATCTTTGAAAAATTCAATAGTTCTTGTTAGTTTGGGAAGCAGAAAGGGCTTGTTTGCCCACCTTATCTCGCAGGTAGTGCAAAGACCTTTCCCTGCAGACTCAGGGCAACATTGCCATGGTTAGGCCACGGCCTATTTAAAAAGACAGTTAATATTTATGCCTTTCTTTCTGCCATAGGCTTTTAATATAATTGCATCCAATTTAAAATGCAAGTCAAATAATAAAATCAGACATACGAGAATGAAAAAGATAGTAATCCACACAAGACTTGCATCAAGGTCACCAGATGGGAAACATGATGGTGTGGTAATACTATTAATAGTCCAACGGAAGCCCATCGTCTTCACCTTTGGTCAGAAAAGGGAGAACTGGGTGTAATCTTTGGAAGAGGGCATTCCAGCACATATTATTATTTAGCGCATGGCAATGATAAATTAGCCAGGAAGCTACAAGGCTAATACAGAATAGTAGGTGCCTTCCTTATTATTCAGCGGAACTCCCGCACAGAGAGGTCCCATCCCACATGTTGGCTAGTTCCGTATATTGTCTTTGTCACTTATCAATGGCAGACAGACCCACATCTGACAGTCAAGGCAGAAAAACAAGAGTTGGATTTAAATATTGTTTATATTGGTGCTGAGGGTTCAGTCCCAGAATTACAGGTCTCCATTAAGGTGAAGTGCAAAGGCAAGAGAGCCTCAACTTGGCCGTTAGAAGGTGACACCCTCAGATTTCCCCTGTGGGGATGGTCTCAATCTTTCTCCAGGTCTCTTGCTTGAGGCTTTCTTGTCCTTCCCCCCACACCCACCCCAATATCGTTTTTCTTGATTGTGTATGATTTTGAACCTGCAACCTGGTCAGGTTTGTGATGTTCTACCACCACAGAGCTAGCAAATAACCCTGATTATCTCTGTCTTGTCCTCAGCTTCTTCCTGAGCTGACAAATCCAGATGAGCTGCTGTCCTACCTGGGCCCCCCCGACCTTCCCAATAATAGCAACGATGATCTGCTCTCTTTGTTTGAGAACAATTGAAGCCTCCCCAGATGGAACCCTGGCATCATGCTCCACCTGCCATGTTCTCTCTCTCTCTTTCTCTCTCTCTCTCTCTCTCTCTCTCTCTCTCTCTCTCTCTCTCTCTCTCTCTCTCTCACACACACACACACACACACACACACACACACTCTTTCACTTACAATTTATCCCGTAGCTTCCCAGGCTGTCATCAAGAGAGAGACCTTGCCTTGTATCCCGGTGGTAGCCATGAAGCCCTGCTAGTGAATCAGTGCGCGGGACCTTGGCCAGGCAGCCATCTCCTTTTGCTAGGATTGCCTTTTGTCTATAAAAGGGCTCCCATGGGAGACTAGGAAGGCTTGTTTTACTTGTTTTGATAAATCCTTCCAGCCCAGGAGAGATGGCGCTGCTGCTGCTGTTGATGGGGACTGAAAAACGGCTTTTTATCATGTTACTGAGGCCAGATCAGGTAGAGGGCATTGTCTTGCTTCTAATAATATTCCCAAGATAGCTCTACAGCCAGGGCAGGAAGAAATGCATCTGGTTAGCCTTTGGAAATGTGACTAGAATTGACAACTCCCATCATGTGCATCATTCTTGATAACTTGAGATGAGTATGTCTGCCTGATCATCTGAAGCTATGGAATGAAACTGACACCTAACACTTCATCCACTTTCCTCGTGGATTTTAAAGAACAAATCCCAAGGAACATCAGAGCTCTGCTACATCTAGAGAAAGCAGATCAAGCTTGCCTGCTCTTATCTGTCCCTGGATCTGGAGCCCTCCTTCCCATGAGCTACAGTAGTTCTCCCTGTCCATCCTCTACAGCCTTGATATGGACAGAGCAGCAGTTCCCCATGTGGTTTCCAGCATCGTGGTGAGAGCATCCTCAAATTCAGATGAGCAACCTGCCCGCTGTCTCTCTCTTCAAAAGGAGGCTATTCCCCGCAGAAGGACCCCAGGCAAATTCCAGCTAGGAAATCTTCCCCTGTGACTTCCTGCTGACTGTGAAAGTGAAGAAACGCATCTCTGACTGAAAGAACCAAAGGTTCCTCAGATATAGCCTGACAGATCGCCTCCGTCAGTTGATGGATCCATCTACAAGCACAACAATGTACATAATGTAGAAACACTAAAAGAAACAAACAAAAAAGAAGAAGCGAGGGTGGGAGGAAGTGAAAGTGGGAGGGATGGGAAAGAAAATGTTTTAAAAACTCATCACACTTGTTGTATAGTCTCATGGGGCTCCCCAGGCATGGGGCAAAAGGTCCTCTGTATAAATGTGCATAAGCTTCCTAGATTGTAATATAGACCATTCCACATGAGACAGAGTGCACCATCCAGAGACGTGATGCTTTTAGCCATAGCCGGGGCTTGTCCCTTGCATTTGATCTGTGGGGATCCCGCCAAAGCAGAGTCTGGATGCTGAGATTTTACTCATTTTAATCCCGAGCCCCCAAAAGTTAAGTGGCAAACGAGACAAATCCCAAAACTTAAGTTTTAAAATACGTGTGTGTGTTGGCCTTCCTTTCCCTTCCATCCTGCCCAGGAACCTACTTTGGTTAAGGGTTGCACTTGGGATGGTGGTGAAGAGATCCCAGGTGTGATCTGTCTGTGAAAAAATCAAAGCCATTGTTTGTGGCCAGGTTTCCTGAGCCAGGGAATCCCTGAGTCCCAAGTGCTGACAGCTCTGTTGACTTTCGTGTATCTTGTTTCATTATTGCTATATATTAAAGGATTCTTTTTGGTGGGGCTCACCAAATATCTTTTGTGGGCCGTTGACTTTCAGGTTTGATTGCTTGCAGCCTTGAGGAGTAAAAGGGGGTGGGGAGGGCAGATCACACGGTGAGTTATTTTCTCCTCCTAGAATATAGGAACTCATTTCTTGAAGAGAGAAGTCAATGACCAACCCAAGGCCAAAAAATATTGAAATTGGCAACCATGTCACAGAAACCAAAGAATGACTAGGAGCATAATTTTGATTAGGGTATAACTATAATAATTTGTGTGGTTTGAGATGGTCCATTGTCGCAAGAGGCAAAATTAACCTTGAGGGCAATAGAATACAAGCACTGTAGAGGATACAACTTTGGAAGCAGAGAAATATTTGGGGGCCATGCTAAAAGGTTAAAAAGATGGTGGAGGCTGAAAGGGTGCCACCCCCCATAAATAGCTATTTAAAAAATCTCTCCCTCTCTAAAACTGATCGATGCTTCTCCTCTTTTAAGAGAACCTGGTATTCTTATATGTTCCCAGCAAAAACATGAATCTTATCTCTTCTAGGCGTTTGTGCTAGAATTCAGTAAACCTTGGCCCATTTTCATTCAAATCTGAGTGATGGAGAAAAGGAAACTCGGCTACACTCTCCTATTACTATTATTAGAATCACCCTACATGAAGCACCCCAAATCAGCTACTATCCTACCAAATTAGAGGTTGCGGACATCTCAGAGGCAGATAGGGTGCTGGGATTGTCATGCATGTCCAGGTTAAGCCTCTATGTTAAGTTGTAGGACTTTGTGCACAACAAGGAAATAAATTACTGCAGTGTTAGTTGTCCTGGTATGCCAAGGAGAACGGAAAGTTACAATACTTCTCCCCCAAAAAAGAGAGCAGGGAACATGTCACAAGTAGCACTGCCTCCTTTGTACTAAAGAAAGTCCATCAATCAGTGATATATAGCCCAAGTTTTGATGGCCCCAGAATAATTTCTAAAGTCTGCTGCAATTAGAGATTTTTGCAACCTCAGGAAGCATGTTGATGGCACTGGGCCAGTGATTATAATGGCAGTGCCTAGTGAGCTGGATCTTGATGTAGCTAGAGACAACTATTAAAATTACTGAGATTTTGGTCATGTCTAACTAAACTCCTATTAATTTCAGGTATGACTGAATCTGGATCTAGCCTTCCTGTGGGCATGCATGTTCCTGTCCCTTTCAAGTCTAGGAAATCTACCCTACAGGTTTCCTTTGAAGTAGTCCAAAAAGTTAAGAATGACTGAATGAAGAATAATTGACGCCTTTGAACTGTAGTACTGGTGTAAATTATTGTGTATACCATGGATGGCCAGAGTAACTAACAGAGGTGGTTAAATCGTTTTAAACCAGACACATCACTCTAAGCTAAAATCATAAGGCTACGTCTGAGTTACTTTGGCCATGTCATGCCTGCAAATTCATTGAAGAAGGCAATGATGCTAGGAATGGTTGGTGAAAAAAGAAGAGTCAAGCAAAGAACTTGCTGGCTTGATAACATCAAATCTGATACAAAGATGAACATCCAACAACTGAAAGCTGCTGTGCTTCACAAGGTCCCATGAACAACACTTGCCTATAAAGTCACCAAGAGTCGGACACAACTAAATGGTTAAAAGAACAATTCCAAAAGAGAAGAGCTTTTAGCAAGTTGAATCTCATTCCTAGACCAAGTCCCAGAGTTCAGCGGTCAGACACTTTGAAGTCGTCCTGGTGCTGGATGTTAGAAGAGTCTGAAGGTGCCCTGCATAATGGGAGAAGGGTCACTGGTGCAGCACCCATATCAAGGTTCGATCCCCCATCTCCAGTTCAGCAGATTAGGTTGCGAAATGCATTTGTCTGACATTTTGGAATGTCTCTGCCACTTTTTATAGGCAGTAGTTGGGATAGATGGAATTACAACCGGTCTGGTAGACTGCAGGTTCCTAGTAGTCTAGGAGAAAGTCCAGGGTTAAATATACTCAAGGCTATTTCTAAGTAAAAGAGAGAGAGGGAAATCAGGCAATAGACGACCGGAATTCCTGAATCCCAGATGGTCTCCAGGAAATGGAGGAAATTTCAAAAATCAAAACTTTGGGAAGGGAACGCAGTATGAAAATTTTCCTGGAGCGTTAACCAACAAGGGAGATTTGAAAGGCGCTTGTTTTGTACCCCAAGAAAAGTTTTGGAAGGAACAAAAATAAACTAAAGGCAGTTCTTCTTGCTTACAAAACAACCTACCGCAAAGCTCAAGGAAAGCTTTTAAAACAAAGTGGAGAAATCATTAAGGGCTAAAGAGATCTTGATTGCTTAGAATTAAATCTCCAAAAGGAAGTGTGAGACAGACAGAACAGAATCTACTCAACATAAAACTAACAAAATATAGGAAGCACAATAGAATGTATAATTGTCAGCAAGGACATCATTCTTCCGGATGATTTTGCCTGGGGATGTTAATGATGTCAGGTCCTTTATACTGAACTTATGCAGATTACTGGGAAAAGGAGACAGCCAAGATGCCACCTTTAAAAAAAAATAGCAAGTCTTAGAAATAAATTGATTGAGCCTCCCTCTCGTGATATGTAGAAAATTAATGCTAAGGATGATAAGAATTCCCCTACAATTTACAATTAGGTAGTTCTGCAGATTCTGAATGTCCTCCCCAGGCCCTTCAGACGTCCCTTATCACCAACGCATGCCCAAAGGAATACCCCATTCAGCACTTTTCTTGATTTACAGACCATGAGTGAAAGCAAGAAGAGGTCATTTTGATTGATAACTCATAGCTCATGAGTTCAATATCCAGGTAAGACCATTGCTAGGAATCACATGCCTGCAATTATGTAGGCTTACTGGTTTTCACCAATTAATAATGTACTAGATTATAATATATTATTCAGAATAAGGCTCTTTTTTCTTTCTGCATTGCCAAGTATTTGTTCTACTGATCACCACTATCACCCCAGGGGGCATCCCAATAAACATATTATGGGTTTCTAATGAAGGAGTGCTTGCTTTTATCAGCACACCAGGAAGCCTGAGCTCAATTTTATCCTAAGACCGCCATACATTTTTTTTCTTTGGCAGCTCTGAATTGTCAGAAAAAACGTCTGTATAAATGTTGCTGCACGGTTGTCATCCTTTTCTCACTAGATTATAATAAATAACTGAAACTCAGCTTAACTCAAGGTTATTCCAGGTGAAGAACACAACTGACCTTTGATTTTGAAGCGGGCCGTAATGAAATGAAGACATGGTGGGAGGGGGTGAGGGGAGTGAAACTGAAAGAAACTGGTCCATTTTTACCCACAAAATAATCCATCACTTATTACCATTGATTTTAATTCTTATTCATTCTTTCTCTGGAGAGATATAATTGGGCTCATTTATTACCTGGTTGACACAGACATATGCATGCCCCATTGGGCATGTAAACAAATCCCACAATAAAGAACTATTTTCTCATATTCTCAGCATCCAGAAACTTCTGACAAGGAATAACATAGGTTAATGAATGGCTGAACATCTCTCTCTTCCTGCTATTCCCTCCAATGGCATTTCACTGGCAGAAATAAAAGCATAAACCAGCCTCCCTCAACCCCGCCTCCATCCCAATTGTACTCTGGATGTGCTGGGCAACAATTCTCAGAATCTCCATGTATGGCCAATGGGAGTCATAATTCAGCACATCTGAAGATAACCATGCATAGCAATTACATTCCTGGAGAGGACAATGCAACAGACCAAACCACTCTGAAGTCTTCTAGCTCAAGCAGGAGATCCTATATACCAATTCAGACAAATGGCTATCCTTGAAAACCTCCAGTAATGGGGCACCTACAACTTCTGGAGGAAAGCTGTTCCACATATTAATTGTTCTGTCGGGAAATATTTTCTTAGTTCTACCGATAGGTTGGAGCAGCTCTCTGATATTCTCGCCTTAATTCTAGATTGGTTCGCTCCTTGACTAGTTTCCATCCATTGCTTTTCCTGCCTTCAGATGGAAAAAATAGGTTCAATTTCTTCTGTCCCACAAACCTATTTGGCTCCTATTTCCCTATTCTAGTCATCCAGGTCACAGTTGTCCCAAACGTGCTTTTTCAGCAGGCAACTGAACTCTCTTGGGTTTTTTTGAAGACATTTAGCTTTTCATCCAAGAAGCTTCTTCAGCTCTGACTGGATGGTGGGGAATGGAAGGATTGATATTGGACAGCTGGTCATTTGCATCCTTTTAGAGGGTCGTTGAAGCACTTGGAGGTTGATCTGTATCCTCAGGGTCACTTGAGTCGTGCTCCTGGATCCTGAAGTCTGCAGTTTTTTCTCTGGAAAATCCATTCCCACATGATTCAAAGGGTGTTCATTCCTAATTGTATAGCTAAAACGCTGTAGAGATTCTCAATCATCCAGGTCATGGCTGTCCCAAAGGTGCTTCTTCTGGAGGCAACTGGACTTTCTTGTTTCTTCTTTGAAGATGTTTTGCTTTTCATCCAAGAAGCTTCTTCAGCTCTGACAGGTGTGGGAGTAGGAATGGATTTCCAGAGGGGGGGGGAAATTGCAGACTACAGGAACCAGGAGCACTACTCAGGTGACCCTCAGATCAACCTCCAAGTGCTTCACGGCCACCTGAAAGGATGCAAATGACCAGCTGTCTGCAAGGAATATAACTCCTGCCATTCCCAAATATCCTGTCAGAGCTGAAGAAGCTTCTAGGATGAGAAGCAAAACATCTTCAAAGAAAAAACAAGGAAGTCCAGTTTCCTCCTGAAAAAGCATCTTTCAGACAATGGCTGAGTTCAGACATTCCACTCTATCCATTTTTTAAAAATGCAAGGCAGTTTAATATAAAAACAGTAGTTGACAGGATTTGCACATCATACTAAGTGCTAAAGGATGATTTAGAAACCAAAATGATCGGTTTTCACACTGCATGCTAAATCAAATCACATTAAAGCTTAGCACAATGTGGAAACGCAAGTAGATGTTTCAACACTCTGGTTCAGGGTGTGGACGTTTTTCTGGATAGCCATCCTGTGTTCTGAAGTGTTCTGAAGATTGGTCTGAGCTCAAATTCATTCTGAAAGCTTCAAGGAATCTATTTTAGCCACAGAAGGTTGAACACTCCTGAAATTTTCACACAGCCCCACTTGAAAAGTGTTCCCTGGAGATCAAGTTGAAGTACTTCCTGGGTCTGCAACTAAGAAGCATAATGCGATCTTGGCAGCTGTTGGGTGAATTAAATCAGGAGCTCGTGCTTTGCATAGCAGGGAGGCTGAGCGTGTCTGACAGTTGCGCCAAAAGTTCCCCGGGGAACAGATGGCTCTTGCTCAGCTTCCAGTGACAGGTACAGGACAGCAAAAGAAGGGGGAAGATGAGGGAACAGGTGGGGCCTCAAGGTCTAATCCCCAAGGATTATTCTAGAATCTCTCCCAAGAAATCCATCTTGCTGGAAGAACCTGCAGCTCTTCAGTGTTAGGCGTAAGCATAACAAGCACACCGGCACTGCTTTTCCTTGACTTCATAATTAGTGTGAACACAGTGGTGCAACCTCCTTGGCGGCTATTTGGAGCATCTCTAGAGGCAGTCAAGGAGATGCATCAGGCTGCGTTTCCTGCCAGTCAGAATTGCAATCCTACCTGGGAATGGGTGGAGATGGGAGAAATTGCCCCAAGGAGCTATTTAATGTGCTCAACTTTGGTGTTGGCTTCCAAAGCAAAAGCTATAAATATTTTTCACTGGTGGGGTGGGGGTGGCTGATAATTTTCCTTTTTCTGAGTTCAATTTTTTGATTGGATTAACTTTCTTGGTTTATTCCCTCAACCTCTTATACATTGCAACTGTTTAATTCTGTTGCAAGAGTAGACCAAATCTTCTCTTGCCTGGCCTTTTGGGGTAGCTTTCTACCGATTAAATGGGTTTATAACATATATCTGAAGATTTGTTTCTGCAGCCATTTTCAGCTGAAAAAGAAACGAGTTGATAAAAATAATCCATTGCACCTTCCAGTCTTAAGGATAGTACAATCTTACAGAGAAAACTGCTTTTGGTCACGTCAGCTGATGATGGGAGGTTGCATCGCAGCTGGTTATCATTTTGTTCTCCATCATTTGGTACTTGAGAAGGCTCTCTTGGCCAAACAATCCCATTCAATGGCAAACCATTCCTTTTAACTGCAGAAAACTGAATGTAAGGGATTTTGTCCCTATAGCAAGTGTTTGCACTAATGAAATAGTTTCCCAAGTTGCAGGTGTGGTAGATAGATATACTTACTTAGGGGAGCAGCAGCAATAAAAAGCTACCCAGGAGGAATAGAGCCGAGGTGGTGCAGTGGTTAGAGTGCTGCACTGCAGGCCACTTCAGCTGACTGTTATCTGCAGTTCGGCTGTTCAAATCTCACCGGCTCAGGGTTGACTCAGCCTTCCATCCTTCCGAGGTGGGTAAAATGAGGACCCGGATTGTTGTTGGGGGCAATATGCTGACTCTGTAAACCGCTTAGAGAGGGCTGAAAGCCCTATGAAGCGGTATATAAGTCTAACTGCTATTGCTATTGCTATAATATCCTGTAAAAGTGGTTCTACACTTATGACCATTATTGAGCCCCACATTTCTGTTGTTAAGTGAAACAGCTGTTATGTAAGTTTTACCCCATTTTACGATCTTCCTTGCCACCGTTGTTAAGTGAATCACTGCTGTTGTTAAGTTAGTAACACAGATATTAAGTGAATCTGGCTTCCCTATTGACTTTGCTTGTCAGAAGCTCACAAAAGGTGATTAGATGAGCCCAAGATACTGCCACCTCCTTAAATATGAGCCAGTAGCCAAGCATCTGAATTTTTGAACAAGGGACCATGGGGATACTGCCACAGATGTAAGTGAAAAATGGTCATAAATCACTTTTTTCAGTGGTGGTGTAACTTTGAACGGTCACTAAACAATCTGGTTGTAAATCAAGGACTACCTGTACATTCCAGGCTTCTGATAAGCATGGGCCAATTGATGGAGCTTCAAAGTGTCCTTTATTCTTATTTTTTCCTCACAATCTAGGTTCGCCTTGTGGCCTGCAGGCCAGTTGCGTCACACACTGGCCACATCCACCCCTGGTTTAGTGAAAGGGGGGGAGTTGTGATATGTCACATGACGTGTCATCGTGAGTTTGACACCCTGTCATAGGGTTTAAAAAACCAAATGGAATTTAAATGGCACATTTGAGCAGATTCTAATCATTGTTCGCTTGTAAGACGCCTTTCCGCATGAAATGCCTATTGAAACCCCCATTTTGTGCTATCCAAGGAAAGCCATAAAGATACCCACAGGAAGCACCACCTGCCAGTTAGCTTCTACCAGGCGTCCCAGGGGGTCCTCGGGCTGCTGACAAAGCTTTTAACATTTCTCACACATCTTACCACTTTAGCTAATTAAATACAGAGCTGCCCGGAGCAGGGCCAACCAATGAATGCCCTTGTTTTGCAGCCGTGGGCTTGCACATGGAGATGATTAATGCTGAATGCTGTTTGTGCTAGAGATTGAAAACGCTCTGCGGGCAGACAGAGGCTTCCCTGGCCATAGTCATTATATTTTCTTCAAATCTGTAGGGGAACAGAGATCCAAGTAGCATGGGCTGCATCCTGAATAGGTCAACTCAGAGCAGAGCAGAGCATGGCTTAGTCTGATGACCAAACATCATCACTGCACTGCCCTCGGTACTCTCAACATGTAGGGTTCTGCTAAACGAGGACGAAAGATGTCGTCTCCTCATGGCCCAGCTGCTTTGAGGCATTCCTGGACAGTGCTTTATGGACACTCATGTGTGCTCCAGATAGTTTTGCCCTTTTGAATCTAGTACATCGTGGACCGTGATTTGGACCCTCACCCATCTGTTAAGGGAAGTGCTAAAACAGACCACTATTGGTCACTATTTTGTAACAATCTCTAAGTATGCTCAGTGTCCCAAAAATATGGGGATCTCTGCATTAACCCTAGTAATCTTTCCTCTTTCCAAATCTGGTCTTTTTTTTTGCTACAGTAGTAGAAGTCCAAATCTTTTTAACCTCTCACAAAGCTTACTTCTATGTTAACTATATGACTATCATGTTGTTGTCATTCTTTTTTCCCTAGTTCAGTTTTCTCTGGTCTGGGGCCATTCACATAAATGGAAAACCACAAGTTGGATGGGAATTCTAAGATTTGTGGGCCCACTCATCTAATAGCAACAAGTTTGTTTATTAAGATAACAGATGTGGCCACCCAACTATGTCGGAAGTAAAACCCCAACTACAAAACTCAATAAACACTCACTCCCATGATGAGAATAATCAAACCATTTGATGAACACTGTATCACCTCCAGGGCTTTTTGAGAAAATATCAAGGTGGGGGCCAATCTTATCTCTGTAGGATGGTGTTCCACAAGGAGAAAGCCCTTATTCTTGGTCCCATTAAATGGACCTCCTTAGTAGTGGAGATCCTAAAACTGTGCAGCCTTGATTTAAAAGCTTGGTTGCTCTTGGTTGAAATCAAAGATTTCAAAGAAGAACAACTATGATTAAAGGCCTGGAGGCTAACATATATGAAGAAGTGTTGGAGGATTTGGGTTTGGCTAGTCTAAAGGGTTCAGTGGCTAAGACACTGAGCTTGTTGATCAGAAAGGTCGGCAGTTTAGCGGTTCAAATCCTTTGCGCCACGTAATGGAGTGAGCTCCTATTACTTGTCCCAGCTTCTGCCAACCTAGCAGTTCGAAAGCACGTAAAAAAATGCAAGTAGAAAAATAGGGACTACTTTGGTGGGAAGGTAACTGCGTTCTGTGCGCCTTCGGTGTTTAGTCATGCCGGCCATATAACCACAGAGACAGCGCTGGCTCTTTGGCTTTGAAACAGAGATGAGTACCGCCCCCTAGAGTCGGGAACAACTAGCACATATGTGCGAGGGGAACCTTTACCTTTAGTCTAGAGAAAAGAAGAACTATGAGGGAGGGGTCATGATAGCAATATTCCAGTATTTGAGGGGCTGCTACAAAGAAGAGGGAGTCAAATTATTTTCCAAAGCGCCAGAGGGCAGGACAAGAAACAACGGATGGAAACTAATCAAGGAGAGAAGCAACCTGGAATTGGGGAGAAACTTCCTAACAGTGAGGACAATTAACCAGTGGAACAACTTGCTTTCAGACATTGTGGGTGCTTCATCACTGGAGGTTTTTAAGAAGAGACTGGACTGTCATTTGTCTGAGATGGTATAGGTTCTCCTGCTTCTAGTTCAGCAGGGGGCTGAACTAGAAGACCTCCAAGGTCTCTTCCAGCTCTATTCTGATTCTGATTCTTACTGATTAAAAAGATCTCATTCTAAAGCAAATAATAATATGGAAACAGAAATCAAAGAACAATCCAGAAAGTCAAAGACAGGCAAAGGTATATCTTACTTAGATCTGCTTATACCACATGCCATGGCTACCCTCAAGTTAGGATAAATGGACACATGATGTAAAAATCCATGCAAATAAAGTGATCCTTGGGGATTCACACAATGAGGAGGAAGAGGCAAGGCACACACAGTCAGCAGCCAAAGCATGTACAATCTTTTATCATGTCGTTGCTAAATAAAAACAGTTATCATTGAGTTGGCAACTCATTGCATGTAAAAAAAATACAAGATCTTATCCAACATCTTGTTTTCTTGCAACTTGAAAAAATTAAGAGTCGATGGGATAAATTATTGTACTGGAAGGACAAAACGTGAAGCACTTTAGCAAATCTGACAAGGCAGCTTCCAGGGCCAGGATTTAGAATCGGTATTATTGGGCATTTGTGAAGGTCCAACTTTTAGAAGGGAAGTTGATGTTTAGTGGCACTGGCTTTGATCCATCGCACTCTCTTTGTGATGATTGCTTATGCACAGGCCTACTAAGTATAGGAGCTGGTGTATTAGCAACAGGCCTCATTTATCTTGACCTTTCCTCTTGGGTATTTAGGAGGGCTGGGCACATATAAGTTAAGATCATTGTGATAAAAGAATATTTTATAGCTAAGGTGCAAATGCCTTAGTGTTGCAAAGCACTTTCCCTTAGCATCTTGATCCTTTTCTCAAATGCCCATGAATGTAAGACTACATGCCATGTGATCAGTGACAAAATAGCCGTATTGTCACTTTAAAGAAAATAACTGGGGGGGCGGGTTAACTGTAAACGTTTGCTTCACTCCTGGAGCATGGCAAGGTATCCCGCTGCAGCAGATAAATCAAATATTTTCCCCTTTCTAGTTCCTGATTTCTGACATGAGACAAGATAAATCAACCCAAGTAGTAGTGTTGTTTATTTGATTGATGCTTCTTTGTCAAATGTTAGAATTTTAGATATGTTCTTGCTTGAAGTAACAAATCCACTCCATTATGGCATGACTTGATCCTTTAATTTTTAAAGAGGAAGAATAAATTGAAATTATTTCCTGGGTATGGGAAATCCTAATCCTAATTTCAGGATATAACAGTGCTTACCATTTGAAATAAGGGAGCCAGTGATCACTATTGGAGGAAAGTCAGCACTTTTGCATCCATATAAACATTATTTCCTGCCTTATTTATTAAGCTAAAATGCAAGGGGAAGGGGGATTAAGGATACTTGAATTGCTAGACCTGAAACTAAAAGAGCAATGAAGTCGTAGGGTAGGGTGGGGGGGGGGGGGCAGGCAAGAAAAAGGCCAAAGTCCACTTCACAACCATCCAGGAGAATGTCCAAGTGCACCTAGGATAGGGCTACTAAAGAAGCTAGATTAACAAGAATTCTGTTCCCAACTGGGATTATTAATCTTAAAAGTTTCCAACCAACTCCACAATATGCATTTAGCTTCTGGCAGCTTGTGGAATTGAAGGAACATCAGGTATTATTGCTGAAACTAACTAGGTTTGTTTCAAGGTACAAGAAGGCATTTTTATCAGTTTCAGGTTGATACTCATGCTAGACATTCTTCCTACTTCAAGGATCACAAAAGCACCCTTTACTCCACTTTTGCAGTTTAAGCAGCTGATTGCTTAAGGCTTTTCTCCAAATGTTTACCATACTTACATTGAAAAAGATTCCTTCAGAAGGGAGTGCTTCTAAAAAAAATTTAAAAAGTGAAAAATGTTTTGAGATCAAAAATCTTGATCTCAAAATTGCCAGAACCACGTAATGGACAGCAAATGAAGCTAAAAGATGTTAGTTTTCATCTAAACCACCAACTCATCTGAATCCATATTCATGGTCTGATATTTGAAGGATATCTGTTAAGAACATACAGATAGTCCTCGACTTACAACCAATCATTTAGTGACCATTTGAAATTAAAGGATATTGAAAAAGAGAGACTTATGACCAATCCTTGCACTGTCACAGTATGCTCATGGTCCTATGTTCAACATTCAGGCGCTTAGAAACCCACATGTATCTATGACGATTAAAGCATTGTGAAGTCACCAGATTATTATGTGGCCTTCCCAGCTGGGTTCCAACAAGCAAAGTCAATGGGGAAGCTGGATTTGCTTTACAACCATGGGACGAAAAGTCATAAAATCAGGTGCATCTCCTTTAACCACTTTACTTAGCAACAGAAATTCTGGCCCCAATTGTGGATCATAAATTGAGGACTATTTATATCTAGGCAGAACCCTCATAAATTGGACCTAGGTTTGGAAATTTCAGCCACTAGGTTATCATTAGATTCTTTGGAGTCCATCCCTGCTGAGTCTTCCTTAAGCAAGTGCCTGTCTCACAACTGAAGCTTTAGCTGGTCACACATTTGTATACTGTGTCTAAATTCACTCCAGAGAAGCAGCATGAATTCTGTGCTTCCTTTTAGTGGAACAGGCTGAAGGACTCTGGACTGTGATTCCCAATATGTTATCTTTTACCCAAAGTAGTCTTTGCAGAGAGATGGCAGAATAAATTTGGCATCTTTTTGTAATTTGGAACCAATGGCTTATCTATTGCTGTTAACCCACATGCCAGTTGCTATTACTATAACTCAAGTTACATCTAATACTATGTATCGGGATATAAATCTGGTACCTACTGAAGGGGGAGAAAAAGAACAATAAAAGGCAGATTCCAAATCATTTTGATATGCTGCAAATTATGACCAATTCAACTAATGAGGCACTTAATTCATTTTTTCTGAGCAGTTTGTTCTAAATTTATTAGATTGCCATGCAAAGTGTAAAGATTACAATTGGGGGTGGGGTTGGGGAATCCTAGATCAGCCAGAATGATGCTGTAAAACAGCCATTCGTTGTGAACAGATTTGACAACTTTTGTGGCTTAATCCACTTAACAGACTATAGAGGTGGCACTGTGTAATTTTCTCTACTCCTGGAGAATGGGAATTTTAATTATTATTTTATTAAGGGGAAACATTACCCAACCTCAGTGGAATCAAAGCCAGAGGGTGTCAGTATGCTCATAGCAGTCAATCTGAATCAAATCCTGACTCAGCTAATTTGCACTCATAATTAATTTTGCACCAAGGGCTTGGTTACAATCGGGGCTAGTTCCTCAATTGAACCCTACTCCACAGGGTAGTTTGTGGGATTAAGAGAAAGAGAGAGAGAGAGAGAGAGGGAGGGAGGGAGGGAGGGAGAGGGAGAGAGAGAGACTTTTGAATCCCTTGAAGAAGAAGAAAAGGGTGGTGTCAAATAAATCAGCTTCCTTGGCCTGGATTCGGCACACAGGCTGCTTTCCTAGGCCTGGTCGCAGATCCCAAACCCTCGCGTGTTCCTCGCCCTAGTTTTCCTAATTAAAGGTTTGCTTTTCATGCCTCTCTTGTCCCCTTCAGGGCATCTCCCCATTTCGGCTGCAACTCGTGTGCCAACCCAGCTCAAGACAGATTTCTCTCTCAGACAATGGATGCGCGCTCAATTAAAAAAAAAGGCAATGAAATTAATGGCAAACAAGCAATTCCTTCAGGAAATAATTTTAAGGATAAATCCTCCCCCCCCCCCCCCCACCAACGGCTACGGCCCCTCCTCCTTCCAGCCATCCTTCCCCTTTACTCAACGCATCCTGATACCGCGCATGCGCTACGTGCTTACCTTTCTACAGTTCCCGCCTCTCGTTAAGGCCACACCCTTACATTGAGGCGCGGGAGGCGTCGGGCCCGCCTCTGCCCGTCAAGAAGCGCCCGGATTAGCCGGCGCTCCTTTCATTTCGCCATCCTGCCTTTATTGTGATTGGCGGAAGGTCGCGTGAGGGAAAGTCCGGACGGAGGGGAGGGGGCGTCGTCTATATAAGAGCTGCGAACAGGCGCTTTCCTTCCCGCTGCGCCGCGTTCGCTGGTGTGGACCTGTGGTTGCTGGTCCTTGTCTGTGACTGGTGCCGCTTTTTAAAAAAAAAAAAAACCCTTACATTTCGTTCACGCGGTGCGTTTCCCCCAGCTATGGCTAACCCTCGCGTGTTTTTCGATATTACCGCCGACGGACAGCCCCTTGGGCGCATCACCTTCGAGGTAGGGAGGCGGGAAAAAGACAAAAAGACCGTCTCGGTGGGAAAAGCACGATCTGAGGCGGACGCGCCGCCATTTCCTGTCGGGGTGGGAGCGCGGGGGCCATTTTGGGACTTCGCTGAATGCAACGGGAGGGGAGGAAGCAGAAACAGGCGGGTGAGGGGGGGGGGAAGAGAAAAAATGCAGGCACCTCACTGCCTCGCCGGAGGGGCTGCGCGCGCACCTTAGCGGTGTGGGAGGAGGGAGGGAGGACGCGCGAGCCAGGAAGCGGGAGCGCGCACGCGCGAGCCGTTGCCGCCTCCACGTGGCCGCCGCCCTCCTCTTGCTTCCCTCCCGTGCTTCGGAAATGGAGGCTCGGCGGGACTTTTAATGGAGCCGCGCGATCCTCCTTCCGTTTGGGATTTCCTTCTCTGCTTCTGCACTGTTCCAGCTGCGCTTAACCGCGCCCCACCCTCCCATGCAGCGAGGGAAGGGAGTGCCCACGATGCGGGAAGAGGGGATGGCTCCTTCCGCCTCTTAATCGCTTTTCTCCTATTAACGGCGGGTGGGGGAGAAGCACTTCCCTCCCATGGGATGCTTGCTTCTTCACTCTGCCCGGACAAAACGAGCAAGGAAGCGCTCTAGTGTAGATCTAGATATTAGCAGAGAGGTATCGAGCCGGGTCACGACTTTTTGAGACGTCCTCTTGTCTAGATTTTGTACGGGGAGAGCAAAAAAAGCAAGCCTCAAAAATAAAAGCTAGCAGGAGGTAGTTTATATACTTATACCCATCTCTGTATAGTGTTCTGTACCTAGATGAATGGAGATGGGTGAGCTTTGGTTAATTTCTATGGCTTGGAAGGCTTGCTTCCTTGTTACCGGGAGAATCCACAGTTCATTCCTGGAGCAGTTCTTTATTCCTTTTGTATTACATTTGTATGGTTAAAAAGCCATAAATGAAGAGAGAAATTCTAGGTAACTTGTAAAGGAAAAACCGTTGTGAATGTAACTTAAATTTGCCCTCTGTTAGGAGAACTTAAACTGATTGCTCCGAATAAAATTCTTGTATGCTGAAAACTTATAACCTCCAAATATTAGAGGAAGGACATTTTAAGTTTTTCAATACAAATTGCTGTGCTTTGGAAAATTTGCTTCTCTGAGCAAGGGTCTATATTACTAGGGTTGACAATGTAATTAGAATTCCACAAATATAGTTTTCTCTTGGTACCTGCCTGAGGTCTGGTAGATCCAAAAAATGATTGGATATAATTTGGATTTCCCCATATTTGCACTTTTGAAAGTGCACACACATTATTTTCTACTCACCACCCTGTTTTCTGGTAGTAGGCCAATAAACCATTTGCTTGTATTTCTCAATCTAAGTGAATTGCACCAATACACTTATTGATCATAGTTCCTTAGTGCAAAGTATATAAGATTAGTTAATGGAGAGAATACTTCTACATTCGTTGGAGAAGTATGTGCACTTTAGTGTAGCAATGAATTGCATTAACTATTGTCTCACTTTTGTTCTACAGCTGTTTGCAGACACAGTTCCAAAGACAGCAGGTTGGTAAAGAAATATTTATTGACATGTTGATTTCAATTTATATATTGTCAAAGATCTAAACAAATTCTGCAATTTCTTTAGAAAATTTCCGTGTGTTGAGCACTGGGGAGAAAGGTTTCGGTTACAAGGGATCATGCTTTCACAGAGTCATTCCTGGATTCATGTGTCAGGTATATAGCTCCATCAATTTAGTAGCATGTGTTATGATCGGTGTATGTTCTTAGTTGCTTGAGAAGCCTTGTCATTAATGTGATAGCAAGTGGTTTTAAAGTCTCTCCGATGGATTTTCACCTAGCCATCTTGGCTGGAGGTAATGAAAAACAATGGAGAAAGCCTGTCTAAATTGCTGTTTCAGCTGTACTTGGGATGTGTTTCTGCAGGGTGGTGACTTTACCCGCCATAATGGAACAGGCGGTAAATCTATTTATGGTGAGAAGTTTGCAGATGAGAACTTCATACTCAAGCACACAGGCTCTGGCATTTTATCTATGGCGAATGCTGGTCCCAATACAAATGGGTCCCAGTTCTTCATCTGCACCGAGAAAACTGAATGGTAAGTAAATCTTGGTTTGAGATTGAATTGGTTCACTTGACTTGTTTAAGTTTTAGAGAATTGTCTGAAGTTGCACAAGTAACCATCAGTGTAATTCCTGCTAAAATAGCTGTTGCCATGCTCTGAATGCTGACAGGATATTCGTTTGTGGGATTGCAGGTTGTATTTACCATAGTATTCATCTCTACTTCCTTAGGTTGGATGGGAAACACGTGGTCTTTGGCCAAGTCAGAGAGGGAATGGACATTGTGAGGAAAATAGAGAGCTTTGGCTCAAAGAATGGCAAACCAAGCAAGAAGATCATCATCTCTGATTGTGGAGATTTGAAATAACATTCTTGTTGTCTTAACAAATCGACCATTCCTTCTGTAGCTGGGGTTAGTCCCCTCTGAATCTTTATGCTCCTGACTTACTGCTGCGTTTCTATTGGGTTTCAATTTGTGCTCCCTCACAAGTCCAGCTGGACTGAAGACAAATTTGTTTTCAAAATGAAATAAAACAAGTTAAACCATGTGCTGATTTTGTGTTTTCTTCCTGCAGGCAAAAGCTCACATTGGCAAATCTGATGAATTATGCCAAGAGCATAACAAATATTAGATATTGGGGATAGACTACAAGTTGAGCAATAGGAGATAAAAAACAGTTTTATGCCTGGTGTTCTGGAGGGCTTCTAACCACATGGCTATAGAGTGCTCTGTGTCAGTTTACTAGCAAATCCTTGCTCTGCTGATACACAAATAAGTGAAAATTTGAACCGATTTAAGATACTGGCTGTGAGAGATTCCAATTCACACTTGGGACAGGCATTATGAAATGGGATGCACTTCTGTAATTAGGCTGGTTAAGCTGCATATCTTAGAAACAAGAATTAAAGTTGAAACAGTGCTGTCCCAAAAGTTTGATGCATTGAACAAGCAAATGAGAAACAAGCTTTTCCTCATAAAGTATCCATTAGTGGATTTCTGCCTAGATCTCAAAAACAGACCAGTAGCTTAGCAGGTGATTGGCTTCAAATGATTTTGATTTTTGCTGAGATTGTGGGTGCACACACTACACTGCTGGCTTCTTTCCTTGGTTGAAATATTTCTAAATGCCACATTCTGCGATAACTCAGGCTACATTCCCACATCTAGTCTACAATTGTTTGCCTGGTTGACTTCCCAAGCATGACATTCCTGCAGAGATCCATTGTAAGTAGTCTTAAGAGGTATAAAATGTAACATTCCTGTGGTTCGCCTATGAGGCCAATGTTGAGAAAAGACAGGAGACAACCTTTCTCGGGATGGAGCGACCCAGATTGGGGTGTGAGAGCCCCTTTTATTGAGATAGGACAAAGGCAGGAGGAGCAATAGCATGTGCTTAAACACAGCCTGTAAAAGTACAATTTCTAATCTACTGCTCAGTCTATATATGGTTAAATCCTGGACGTCAATGGTAGGGCACATATCAGAATGTTATGCATTATCAGGATGTTATGGCGTTCTAGGAGTTTGTTTTCTCCTGTGTGATTCAGCGTGGCTCTGCAAGCTCTAGTATGAACTAGGCCATGGGGGACACCTACACAAGGAACTATATTACAACAATAAAAGGGATTTCTTTACCCAGTATGCTTTTTACTTAGGGCAAGCTCTATGTAATAATCCCACTTAGGTTAAGTGTCCTCAGATCAGCCTGTCCTCAGATCTGTCTTACAAGGACTGTACAGTGGTGCCAGGAGTAATAACTGACTAGAGGTCATAAAAGAATATACACAGGAATAAAATCTGGATTGCTTTATCATTTGTCTTCTAAAACCTGGTTTCATAATGTCAGCATAACAGGACTGGTTAATTGGCTGTGTTCCATTGAGATCCTCTTGGCCCTGTCAGTGCCTTGTTAAATTTATTGGGTGGAATCCAATTTTGCTACACCAGGTTTCCAAAGAGTTCAGTGTGAAGGATAGTTTGATAGGGCAGCATGTTGAACAGTGCAGTCCTAAGAATAGTGCAAAGTCCAGATGCGGAAAATCAATGTATAATTTGCAAATAAGTGCATTTCGCATTTTCCATTTTTGCTAATATTGCAGGATATTGGTGATACTCTCAATAGGCAGAGCTTTTGCTAGTGATTAATGTTTAGATGTACCAACCTCAGGGTTTTTCATTGAAAAATGCAGAGTTGAGATTCATTTCTTTTAGTCTTGCAATAACTATAAGGCAGGGGTGTCAAATTAGAGACTTACAGGCCAGATGCATCACATGCTGGCCACCCCCCCCCCCAATTTTAACAAAGGGCTACATTAGGTGAAGACAATGTGACATCGTGAGTTTCACACTTGCTATAGGTGTTCAATATTTCTTTCCTGATAATGACTGCAAGCTCAGAAGATGTCATACAAGAGAAATACTGTGAGATTCATTTAAACTGTTTTGACTTCAAACTGGCTTGCCTTCAATTAGCAAATGCCATTAGATAAGGTTTGCAATTTAATTTTTACAAAGCAAGATCAACAAATGTTAGCTTTAGGAACCTGGCATACATTCACACAACTCCAGTCGCTCAGGGGCCTATAGGACTTTGAAAAGCTAAGGTCAGCACTTGCAAATTTGGTACCAAAAAACATCTTTCCCTGCATTTATTTATGAGGAGATACCTACAATTTGATTCGCAGTTTGGAAAAAAGAAAATCTCTCCCACCCTCCCCACCTTATCTAAACAAATAACTGAAAATGCAGTTACCATTCAGGCTATTTTAGAGAACAAGCTGCTGTGAACCTTCAACTCTTAATACTGTTCATGGGAAAAATTCCTGTGAAGTTATTTCAGCCTCAAATGCCATTCAGAATGTTACTCAATTTCTAACCAAATGACTGGGCAGTATACAATTCTAAAATTATAAAACAAACATTAAAGCACATCATCCATAGTTCAAACAGTAATGATTAATCAACTAATAGTGAAGCCAAGCCCTTGACAGTTAAAAATGCTTGAACATATATACCCCTTAAATATGAGCCATGGCAGCGCAGTGGTTACAATTACAGTACCGCAAGCTACTTCTGATTGCCACCTGCCAGCAGTTTGGCCATTCCAGTCTCACCGGCTCAAGGTTAATTTGGATTTCCATGGTAGATAAAATGACCCAGATTGTTGGAGGCAATATGCTGATTCTGTAAACCGCTTAGGGCTGTAAAGAGCTGTGAAGCGGTATATAAGTCTTAAGTGCTTTTGCTATTGCTAAATTCTTGAGTTCTCATAAAGTTGTCTCCTTCCCCTAGACAGATACAGACTTAATTTTCTTCAGCAAGAAAAGAATTGGCATGAGGTAGGCATCCTTTCTCTGGCTCTGAGGCTTCTTCATTCTGTCCTCCGGCAGGTCAGTTCTTGCAGGCTTAAATCTGTCCATCCAAAACAGTGCAGCCACTGGATCCTCTCAGTGCAATTCATTTTCTCATGTTCTACTTCATTATTTTATTTTTCTACTTTATTTTGTAAGCTGCCTACAGTTGCTCCACCTGAGACAGATGAAAAATAAATGTAACAAACAAAAGAGAATAATGGAGGGGTGAAGATAACAGAATTCTCAAAATGTGGCAATCCAGCCTTGCAACGTTTGGAAGGATTTTGCATTTAAAGCACTTGTGAAGGTCTGCAGGAGACAGATCTACCTTTATAAAATTAAACCAATTCCATTGTATTTATTTTGTACAATGACAATGAAGGCTATACTATATGGGGATCGGAACATAACTTGAAGATCCCTAGGGAAGATTGAATGCTCCACATCACAGCGTTATCACAGCTGTATTGGCAGCAGCCTGCAATACAGTTTTGCAGTAAGACCTCCTAGTTCAATTCCTATGCTTATCTTGGCTACTGCTGGAAAGGAAGAATGCAGCTAGGAGGGGCATTTATGTCTTCCAGCAGAAAGCAACTGTCCTTGTAAGGGGGGAGGAAATCAACCAAACCCAGCAGAATGTCCTGGTTTCCCCCCAATTTGTCCATCAGAGGTTGTCCAGGATCTTTGATACTGGAGTAAGGGCAGCAGGAGATAGCATGCCTGTCGCTTCGCCCCACATTTCAAACTGCCTACTCATAACTCCAAATCGGAAAAGGGAGCAATCATCCCCAGCTAGCATGGCCAGGCAGACGGGAATTGTAGTCCCAACATACCAGCCTCAATGTGATGAAATGGAAACATAAGATTAGACCATCCATTCTCCCCTGCCCCTTCCCACGTTGTAAAGGGAAAGGGATCTGCTAAGGCATCTCTAGGAGTTCCCGCAGGCCGATCGGTCCCCGTAGAGATCCCATCCCAGCGGGATCCCTTGAGTGCTCTTGCTGCAACAAAGCGTGTCTGGCGCCGTTTCCCCCTCTTGCTCGGGAGAAGCCCCGCAGTTTTGCGCCCGCGCGGCGGAAACCGCCGCAATGCAACACAAGCGGAGCCCGGGAAGGTGGGGGGGGGGGGGAAGGCAGGGATGTCCGTCTCCCGCCTCTCCGCAGCCCTGGTCGGAGCCCCAAATGGCGGCTTTTGGGCCCTGCCTCGCTTCCGTGCCAGGGCGTGACCGCCAGGCTAGCCGAGCAGGACGCTTGCAAAAGCGGCCGAGCCGTGCAGCGCGGAGAAAAAGCCCTCCCCGCTCCCATCTTGCAGCTACGCCAGCCGCCCTTTCTTGCAGAAACCGAGCAAAGCCCTCGGGGGAAGAAGACGGAGCCGGCTCTCTGCTGACTCACTGGACCCTGTGGGCGGGCGAGGCCGCCGGGAAGAACCCAGCCCCAAGTGGGGCAGTGGAAATCTACAGCGCCCTTTCCGGCTTTTCCGAGCCAGGCTTCGTTCCCGCCCAGCCTTCAATCCCGCAGGCTCTCGCCGCCGCAGCGCCCGCCCGCCTGCTCGCAATGGCTTCGCTCCCAGCGCGCCCCCTAGCGGCTCTGGAAAGCCAAAGACGGCGCTTGTGAGTTTGGTACCAAAAATGACATCTTTCCCCGCGTTTGTGGAGCGCTACCATTCGACTCATGGTTTGGGGAAAAACAATCTCTTCCCCATTTCTACTCTCAAGGTTTTTTGAGAACTTGCAATCGACCAGCCGAGATTGGATATACAATCATCCCCCCGCCCTCTGGTAGGGTACCAATAATGCAATTTTTTTCTAGATTTTGGGAAGGAACAAGATACTCAAAGTTTTGTAGGAAGCCCCCGCCACCATGAAATATTTTGGGGATATTAAGAGACAGAATATTCGATTTCCCTAAAGGAGAAATGGAGAAACATGCTCTTAAAGGCAGAAAGCAGCCCCAATTTCCTGTGTAGTAAAATAGCTTCCAGTAGATGCCTGAGATCTTTAGAGATGGATATTTTATGCCTATTAAGAAATGCAGGCCAGCCTATTCACAAACAAAACATCTTCAGCCACAGCTCTCCCAGGCTGGGATTACAATTTAGATTCTGCACACAAATTTTAAGAACAGGACATAAATTTTAGGACATGATAGGATTAACCTACCACCATTGAAATAGCAAGAGACATAAAAAGCACAACAATAGTTCAAACTTCAAAGTCACAGAAACCTATAAAGATCCATCCACTCATTCAACCAATTTGTCAGCTGTCCCAGAACTGCATACTGCTCATCAATAAACAGAGTCCTTCTTTCTAATCACCCAACTTGCATTTTATTCCCACTGCCTTTCTCCCTGCTCTGCTTGGAACCAGACCAGATTTTTCTTCCATCTGTTTCCTCTGGAAAGATCCCAAAAAACTGCTACCTAAAATCAAATCCCCAAATCACATCAGGCTGTGAATTACAAAATAGTCCACTGAGGCACCTATCCCCAACAAGAATAGCAAGAATGTTCAAGAATAAATCGGAAAAGTGTTGGAAATGTCATCAGATACTGGGTTCATATGTGGTGGACATGCATAGAAGCTAAAAGATATTGGACTAAAATCCACACAGTTGAAAAAAATGATACAAAAACATATAGACTTTAAACCAGAGATTTTTATATTGGGAATCATACCGGAAACATACAATAGAGAATTGAAATACTTGATTGTAAATGTGTTAACAGCAGCTAGAATTGTATTTGCTAAAAATTGGAAAAATGAGAAAATGCCAACGCAGAAGGAAGTTAATCACAAAATAATGGAATGTGCTGAAATGAGTAAATTGACATTTGAAATTAGAGAAAAGGAAGATAAACAATTTTATAAGATATGGGATCTATTTTATCAGTGGTTAGATAAAAAAAACATGGAAATGAAAGATGTTAGAGAATGTTATAAATATAAGAATAATAGAATGATGTAGAATACAATATAAAGATATATTATTATTGGATAGATTTAAGATGATGTAATGAATTGTTATAATATAAATGAATCCAATTTCTAGAATATCTTGTTTAAAATGAAGGAATGAGACACAATGATAATGTATAAAAATATATTTGATCTAATAATATGCAATTTCATATAAATTTAAGGTGACCAGATTTTCAGATTGGAAAAGAGGGACGCCCTTGACCGGCGGGGGGGGGGGGGGGGGGGGCTTGATTAAAAAAAAATTTTTTTGTCAAAAGGTCACCCCAGGACACTGAAACCAGCATAAATACGAATCTGTTGCCAAACAAAATTTTGATCACGTGACCATGAGGATGCTGCAACGGTCGCTAAGTGTGAAAAATGGTCGCAACGGTCGCTAAGTGTGAAAATGGTCGCTAAGTGTGAAAAATGGTCATCAGTCACTTTTTTCAATGCCATAGTATCTTCCTGATTATTAAAAGTGCAAATTCACTCAGTGTCAATCATGACTCCTGAGTCCATTTCAAAGTATTGTGCATAGAAATTTTTAAAATGGCTTGTTTCAATTTATTTTGGATAGAATCTTTTTTTAAATAGTCTAAGACAATTTAAAAAAAGAATCAACACAGAATACCACTATTTTAAAAAATCATATGCACAATAAATAAAATATTATTTTAAAATACATTGAGCCTATACTCCTTACAGTAAATGACTCATCTGGAAAAGAGCCAATAGCAGTTTTGTGCTTTAAAATTTACAGATTTTCCAAAATCAGCTTAAAGTCCAAATATTTAAAGACCACCCCCCTCAAAGCTATCTTACCAGAGCTTTAAATATCTTCTGGGGAGGCCCTGCTAGTAATCCCATTCATGGCTTTCTCAGGAGGAAGGTCTCAGCTGGTGCCCATCCTTTGGAAACCTCCTCCAGAGCAGGGAGCCCTAACCTGCTGTCCATTCAGGAAGGCTGTACAAATTATTCTGTCTTCTAGAATCTAGAGCCATTGGGATTTAATATGGTTTTATCACTGGATTTTCTTTTTATTGTTTTTGTGGAATTGTTACAATGATTTTATAATAATATAATTTTATTTGGCATTTTTGTTGCTGTAAACTGCTGAAAGCCCCTGATAGAATACAAATTATTTAATAATAAATTAGGAAATGTGTAGCTGTTTTCTACACATTGGTTTGTTTGAACAGCTGAAATCAAGCCTGTTCACCCAAGGCAATTCTAGAGTAACATGTGCTTCAGGACAACCTCCCTCTTAGACTGCTTTTTAAAAATTAATTATGCCTTGCTTTTCTATATTATCTTCACTGACACTGTTAGTTTTATTGTTTTCTTGAAGAGATATTTTATTATTCTTTTGTAAATCCTTTTGGATTTTTTCATGAAGAATTCCAGTATAAAAATAAAAAAACAACACCATAGAGTAAGCTATCTTTTTCAAATACACTTGCAGTGGCAACCTATTACATATTACCTGGCAAAAGAAATCAGTGTTTCTTAAAATCTCTCCTTGGAGTCCAGAGGGTCAGACCCAATCAAGGGTACTCAAAATTCAAATTTGCCAGCCTATGTTGAAATCCCATCAAACAATTGTGAGAATCCACAGTAGCAGTGAATACTTAGATTTCAATATTTAATGCAATACATATTGATAAATATAACCCATACAAACAAATACCATTTTGGGATCCTGAGAGAAAATTTTTAAAACAAAGACAGTAATATAGATTCAGGCGGCTAACACATACAACTGTAATGTTTTGAACATATTTTTCTCTCTACACTATACAGCCTTCTGATGCATGAAATGAAACTCTTACTCTTAACTCTATAGGCACACAATCTTTCCAGTAGTTCACATACTAGTTGGTAACATCTTAATTTGAGGCTTGATTGGAACATTATACAGTTATTGAAAGACAGTAAAATGGACATCAACAATCTCACACCCTGCTCAAAGTTGTGACAGCAAGTTTAAATTTTTGACCTTAACTATCAAGAAAAAAAACAATTTTAAAACTGGCATGTCAGTGACTTCTTAAAAGTCAGGATGCCTGGTCAAGATTAAATTGCAGGTAGATTTCTTATCACTTTCTAAAAAAGAGAAAAATTCAGAACATAACAAATAAAAGGTTGTGAATTTCACAGATGAGACAGAAAACCACAAATGGGCAAATATGACCTACAAAGGCATGACTCTCCCATATTATGGGAATCCCATAAACCCTGCAGATGTTCATAATGAAATTATATTTAACTATTTGGGACAGAAAGACAACACAGACTATTTTTTTTTAAAATTCACCAATATCACACCATAAGATTCTTTATCTTTTCTTTGCAACAATTCCTAATGGCACAAGAAATCTCCATCAATATCTATCCCCAAGAAGAAAACTCTTCTTTAACAGCAAAATAATGTAGAAAAATTACAAACAATAACTCTTTTCAGCTTTATGCACCACCCCAGTAAACACAAATGTTTGATCAGAAAAAATATGTCCAAGATAGGAGCAATAAGCTATACACCATGATTTAGGAGTTTGATTTTTTTCAAAAATAAATGCTAAAATACTAAACTGTATATATGCACATTTAGGTAAATAGTGTTCTGTATACCCTCTCGGAGGCGGCGATGGATCCCAATCACGAACGGACGCCGCCAGCAGATAACTTCCACGCGATTCAGGGGCTTCTGCCAGGCGGCGGGACCCCCGAAAGCGAGAGGAAATTGTCTGCGGGCGGCTGGCAGCGCCCCAACCTCTCCTCCTGCCGCGCGGATCCATTTTGATTCACGAACGGATTCCGCGGCGGTTCAGGGGCTTCTGCCGGGCGGCGGGACCCCCGGAAGTAAGAGGAAGTTCCGGAAGCGAGAGGCTGCCCCGGCGATCGATCCCAATCACGAACGGACGCCGCCCGCAGATAACTTTCCATAACTTTCCGGGCGGCGGGACCCCCGGAAGCGAGAGGATGTTCTGTGCGGGCGGCAGCCGCTGCGCCCATGCTCTCGGAGGCGGCGATCCCATTCACGAAGAGGCAGCTCCTCGTGGGCGCAGCGGCTGCCGCCCGCACAGAGTGAATTCAATTGGGATCGCCTGCGGCCGCGAGGACTCCTGCACGAACGGAGTATTCCTCGCGGCCGCAGGCGATCCCAATTCACTCAGCCAGGGCGGGCAATTTCTGCACGAATTGCCCGCCCCGGCTGAGTGAATTGGGATCGCCTGCGGCCACGAGGAATAGTCCGTTCGTGCAGAAATTGCCCGCCCGGGCTGAGTGAATTCAATTGGGATCGCCTGCGGCCGCGAGGACCCCTGCACAAATGGACTCCTCGCGGCCGCAGGCGATCCCAATTCACTCAGCCGGGGCGGGCAATTTCTGCACGAACGGACTACTCCTCGCGGCCGCAGGAGGAGAGGGAGGAGGAGGGGGCAGCCGAGCCGCCCGCACAGAGTGAATTCAATTGGGATCGCCTGCGGCCGCAAGGACTCCTACACGAACGGATTACTCCTCGCGGCCGCAGGAGAGGGAGGAGGAGGGGGCAGCCGAGTCGCCCGCACAGAGTGAATTCAATTGGGATCGCCTGCGGTCGCGAGGACTCCTACACGAATGGAGTATTCCTCACGGCCGCAGGCGATCCCAATTCACTCAGCCAGGGCGGGCAATTTCTGCACGAATTGCCCGCCCCGGCTGAGTGAATTGGGATCGCCTGCGGCCACGAGGAATAGTCCATTCGTGCAGAAATTGCCCGCCCCGGCTGAGTGAATTCAATTGGGATCGCCTGCGGCCGCGAGGACTCCTCACAGCCGCAGGCGATCCCAATTCACTCAGCCGGGGCGGGCAATTTCTGCACGAACGGACTACTCCTCGCGGCCGCAGGAGGACAGGGAGGAGGAGGGGGCAGCCGCCCGCAGACAACTTCCACGCGGTTGAGGGGCTTCTGCCGGGCGGCGGGAGCCCCTGAACCGCGTGGAACTTCTCTGCCGCGGGCGGCTGCAGCTGCCCCCACCCTGTCCTCCTGCCGCGGCGAGCGGAAAATTCTATTAGAATTAGATTACTCACCAGTCAGCGCAGCTGCAACCTCTTTCGTCTTTTGTCGAAAGGAAATGGAGACTCGCGCAAGCGTGCTGAAAATTTCCCATCCCAGCCAGCTCACTGATTGGCTGGAGTCCAGGCCAATCCAATCAGTGAGCGGCAGGCTGGGCTGGCTTAAATTTGTAGGTAGTAGGTAAAAGGCTAAAAGCACGCTTTTTTTGGCGCTCGCAGCTCCCGCCCATCAGCTGCTAGCTTGCTGGGCTGGCTCATCTGGTAGGATAGAGAACAGAACGATGAGCCAGCCCAGCAAGCTAGCAGCTGATGGGCGGGAGCCGCGAGCGCAAAAAAAAGCGTGCCTTTTAAAAAGGCGGGCGGGACGCGGGAAAATGCATTGGAAAGCGGGTGTGTCCCGCCAAAAGCGGGACGTCTGGTCACCTTATATAAATTATAAGTGATGACTATGGGAAGGATGCACAATAACCTTATAACTAATTGACACACTGTATGTAATTGAAGATTTGGATTTGGATTTGGATTTATTCGACTTGTATGCCACCCTATTCCCAAAGGGACTCAGGGCGGCTGAACAAAAGCCAAGGGGAGGGGAACAAATACAAAAAAGTAAGACAAAAATAAGACAACAATACAAACAATTTAAAAAACACAACAAGCACAACCAATTCGAGTAGCGGTGGGACTCAACAACCCCAGGCCTGCTGGGACAGCCAGGTCTTAACGGCTATACGGAAGGCCCGAAGGGTGGCAAGGGTCCAAATCTCCACGGGGAGATTGTTCCAGATGACTTTATGTTTTATGTTTTGTTTGTTTATGTTTGTCTAAAAATAAAAATTTTCTTTTAAAGAAAACAACAACAGCCCACTGAGAAGGAAAGATGTATGCTTGTTGTTAAAATTGGACTATGTGGTATTCATAACGAAATGGAATTGTCAGCCTGGAAGACTGTGAGGCGTGTTTCTTGCTTCTCATACTAACTGGCTGGGAATTCTGGGAGCTGGAGTTACAATACATTCAGAGAGTATTAGGTTGAGGAAAGCTGATCATCAGATGGACATATGGGCCTAATTTGTGTTTAAAACAGGCTGGGTTCACCAAATGCAAAACCATTCAAATACGCTGTCATTTAGCATTCTGTGTGTCACAATCTCACCTGCAATAAGTTTCCTTGTTTCAAGAAATCCTCTGGAAGACTTTTGCAGATGTTGCCTTCTTAAATCCATAAGCATGTTTTGCCACTTTGCAAAAAATCCCTTTGAGGGAACAGGGCCCAATATTTTAGCTTCTACTCAGAGGTGGGTTCCTACCAGTTCGCACCTATTCGGTAGAACTGGTTCGTCAAATCTACCGAACCGGTTAGAAGAGGTTCCACCAGTGAACCCGGCCACACCTACAGAAGAGGTTCCAAAATTTTTTGAAACCCACCACTGGTCCTTGGATATGATTATTCTACACTATCATGCTCATATTTATAAAACTCAGTGCCTCTGTGAAAGGTAAGGATGACTACTGCATTTGTGGTGCAATCAGAACATTGCGTGTGTTGAAGTTGTTTTGACGCAAACCAAAGATGACTTTTAAAAAACAAGTTTACATCCTATTCTTATGCATGCCAGTGCTGTGTGTGAGGTAATCTAAGGTGGTTCTGACAAGTGTCGTCGGCATCTTCATATCCGGTCACATGGACGGCAAGCCACTCCCATCTGGTCACATGGGCGGCAAGCCACTCCCATCTGGTCACATGGGTGGCAAGCCACTCCTACAAAGGAGGCCACACCCACAGAGTAGGTTCAAACAATTTTTGAAACCCACCACTGCTTCTACTCCACTCAGTGTTAACCACTGGCCAGGCTGAGCACCCGATTCAATTCCTGAAGACATATGGGTAGGAGAGCTTGTGGAAGGCTGGGAGGGAGCTTGCTTGGAAGGTTACCTGGCAAGCAGGATTCTTTCTGAAACGCATGTTTTTACCTGGTCTTAAACCTCAAAAGATTCCAACATGGTCTACTGAAACCAGTACAAACAATGACATGCTAACAGTAAACATAGAATTCCAACTGAAAAATGACAAATCCTAAATGTTTGCTTTGAA
The DNA here is from genome assembly GCF_009769535.1 of Thamnophis elegans. NCBI lineage: Eukaryota > Metazoa > Chordata > Lepidosauria > Squamata > Natricidae > Thamnophis > Thamnophis elegans. The sequence continues at coordinate 34,977,119 of NC_045553.1, forward strand.
ATCCAGTGCAAACAATATTAGAAGGTACAAAGAAAAGAAAATTTCCACCAGGAAGTGAAAATAACAGAATGCTGGTGGATGAAGATACTGCAGCTGACATAATCCTGGGAAGCCACTGAATGGAAGTTCAGTTAGACTATTAACACCATGTTTCCCCAAAAATAAGACAGGGTCTTATTTTCTTTTGACCCCCCTGAAATAAGCTCTTGGCCTTATTTTTGGGGAGGTCGTATTATTTTTGAGGTGCAGGGGGCAATGAGAGTGGTCATCTCATGGCTGCTGCTGTGTTGCAATATTTTCAGGGAGGACTTATTTTCAGGGGAAGGGCTTATTTTAGCACATGCGCTCAAAACCCCGACTGGGTTTATTATCTGGGGAGGTCTTGTTTTCAGGGAAACAGGGTAAAATTCCAGTAGTCCTTCTGTGGTCCACTTTCTGACCTGACTTACCTCAAAGGGCTTTCAATTTCTGGAGCCCCAGAAAAGTGGGTACCTTCAGCCCTTGGCTTTGGTCCATAATGAAGCAGCCCTGTCCCTTGGAAATGTTTATGACCTGGTTTGATTGGTATTTGCATGTTGTGATGTGATTGGTTCAAGAAAAGTTAGCCATAGATTCTGGATTTGAGCAGGTAAGAAGCATGTGGTTTTTTTAAAAATTTGTGCTGATAAATAAATAAAGGGAGACTAGTATAGATCTATTTCAAGCTATTTAGCTCTCATCAGCTAGCCATACCCTTACTGGGATTTGAACCTGGGCTATATTACATACTAGACAGACTTCTTAGCCATTAGGCCACAGGCTCTTATCCATTATCAGTGAAGCCAGGGTGAAAGGTATCTATTAGATTTTTTTTTTTAAATATATTTTATTCATTTTCACATTCCATTTTACAATCACTTATATACAGGGTATTTGCTATAAGAAAAAAAAAGAAAGATAAAAAAATAAATAAAACAAAATAAAAAAGAAAACACAACTCATCATTCACAACCCCACCTGGCACTTCCATCCTCCATACACCCCATTCTACCCCCTCCAACTTTCCTTTCCTCCCTCTAACACTCCCCTCCTACTTCCCTTTCCCCTCAAACCTTCCTTCTCCCCTTACTCCCAACACGCCCTCCTTACATTCCCCTTACTCCTTCCTTACTCCTCCCTCTTCTTTCCCTCTACCTCCCTCCTTGGTGTATGCCTTTATTCAAGTGTTGTTTAATCTGATAAAAAGTAAAATAAACCAAGGAAAAAAAATATAAAGAAAGAAAAGAGAAAAAAAAAGGAAAAAAAAAAACAACAACCATATATAAGTGCATTCTTGTTCTTATTGAGACTATGTTAACACCCACCCACCCACCCCCCATAAATCCCCATCCCTAATCCTCCCGACTTCCCAGGGCCCACACCTGGCACTGCCTTCTATCTAAAGTATCTTGTGTTCGTATGGATTAAAAATAAAAGTAATATATTAAAGGAAAGAAAAACAAGAAAAAAGAAAGAAAAGAAAAAAGAAAAAAGAAAAAGGAAAAAAAAGAAAAAGAACTCTTTGTGTTAAGCTCAGCCCCCCATCTTTATCTATGCTTAAATAGTGTAAGTCATTCTATCTATATTTTATTCTCGTCTCTTGCTTCTTTGTTATTTACCCCAACCTCCTGTAGACTCTCCCGTTCCTCTTCCTTAACCTTGTATTCAGATAAACATTTATACAAATTTGTATAGGCATCAATATACAGTCTAACTCAAAAGTAATCCCTACCAGTAAAATTTAAGCAGCGTGGATCATTCCACATATTCAAATATTACTTTACAGAAAAATAATCAAACTTTCCCTTCTAATAGGATTTAAACAGCGTAAATAATCTTTCTTAACCATATTTTCAAACAGTAATTCAAAATAATCTAACCAAACCTTCCCTTCTTAGTAAAATTTAAGCAGCGTGGATCAAGTATTACTTTACACAAAAATCAGTTTACATTCTATCTTAAGATGATCCCGACCGGCTTTCCCTTCTAATAGGATTTAAACCACGTAAATCATTCCGCATGCATTTTACCCTCATCCCTTGCTTGTCTGATATTTACCACTATCAAATTTATGCAGACATTAGTTTAAGATCTAGCTCAAAATAATTTCACCAAACTTTCCCTTCTAATAAGAATTAAATAGCATGGATCATTCCACATATTCAAATAATACTTTCAACAAGAATCTGTTAACCTTCTGTTTTAAAAAAATAATCTCGTCCAGCTTTCCCTTCTAACAGAATTTAAACAACATAAATCATTTTGCATCCTTTTACATATATACATTCAATATCACCCCACCAATATACGTAAATCATTCCGCATGCATTTTACCCTCATCCCTTGCTTCTCTGATATTTACCACTATCAAATTTATGCAGACATTAATTTAAAATCTAACTCAAAATAATTTCACCAAGCTTTCCCTTCTAATAAAAATTAAATAGCATGGATCATTCCACATATTCAAATAATACTTTCAACAAGAATCAGTTTACCTTCTGTTTTAAAGTAATCCCTTCTAACAGAATTTACACAACATAGGTCATTCCGCATTCATTTTACATATATACAATCAGTATCACCCCACCAATAAGTTCCGCTTTTTCTACCGGAGAGAGGTCGCAAACCCCCATTCAGTCCACAACTTTGGCAAATATTTTAAAATGTCTAAATCCTCGATCTCCGCTTTTCTGCTTCTCCGAGGGAGGAAAGGCTACCCCCTCCATCTTGCAGCCATGTGGTCTGTTGCTTGCCTTCTCCTTCAGCTTGTCTCTCCTCTTTCCCAAGTGAATCAGGAAGTCCCGCCTTCAAAGTCTTGTAATAGAAATCTCGAGCCTCCGAGACAGAGTTAAGACGAAGTCTTTGATTCTCAAATGTGACCGTAATGCCGGCTGGGGCCTCCCATCTATATTGAATCTGTTGATTTCTAAGCTCTTTTGTTAAAAATGCATAGTCTCTTCTTGCTCTCAACATCTGGAAAGGTATTTCTTTGAAGACAATCAAGTCCTGGTCATCAACTCGCAGACTGTTATTATGAAACTTTTGCATAATCGCGTTTCTGGATTCTTTTGTGGAAAAATATATAATTATGTCCCTCGGGAGCTGTCGCTGTTCCGCTACCAACGAGTTCTGGCGATAGATTTTCCGAATCTGCCAATCAAAGTTAAGTCCCGGGCTTCCCACCGCATGGCTGAAGGCTTCAACAAAGGTCTGTTTCAGATTCTCTTGCTCCTTTTCCCGGAATCCTCTGACTCTTATTGCGAATGCCTTCTTATTAAAATTTATCATCACGAGCTGTTCTTGAGTGTCTCTAATTTTTTGTTGTAATATTTGAATATTAGTAGTCAAATTAAAATTAGCCTCCTCCAAGCTTTCCAATTTATTCTCTATTTCAGCAGAATAATCTGACAGGGCAGACACGGCTGCAAACGTATTCGCCTTCATTTGGTCAATTTTAGACTTTAAATCATCATATAGCTCCAATACAAATTCCTTAATGTCTTGTTTAAAATCATTAAACATTTGAAAGAAAAATTCCTGTGTTAAAAATTCTCCAGTAGAGGGCGTAGGAGACAAGGGCTGCGATTCCGGTATAGATTCTTTAGATTCTTTAGGCACATTTGCAGAGAGACGCTTCGATTTTGACCTGGGTGCCATTATAAATAAACAAATAAACAGCGCTTTCGCTCCCCTCTGTTTCCAAAAAAAAAAAATTTATTTTGTTAAGGAGCGGTCTGCAGGAAGGTAAAACCGGCTAAGTACATCCCCTATCAGTCACCAACGGAGAGAAATCGCCATTTTGAAGTCTGTTTAAACAAAGAAGGCTCTAAGACAAATGGTGCTGGTATTTAAGATAGTAATAAAAGCATAAATCTCACAGGAGTGGGACCCGCCCGTATTAATCCTAGCTTCAAACAACTTTGCTTTGTCCTGGGGGGGGGCTCGCCTGTCTGGGGCTGCAAAAAAGGCAGCTGAGAAGAACTGGCTGGAGATAAAAGCTCCGCTCACGCTGGGTCTAATCTCTGTCCACAGCCAAAAAAAAAGAGAAAGGCTGTGGATTACGAATAGACCCTAGCACACAGAGCTACTCCCTGCCCCTTTCTTAGCCAAAAAGGGGTGATATCTATGATCTTATTTAGATATACAGACCAGATCTCTGAGAGGAGCTCGGTTGAGCCCTCCTCGGCAACAGGCTCCGCCCCCCCGGTCGTATCTATTAGATTTTTACAACCCCTGGTAAGCCCCAATTATGGGAGGAAGCTAACTGCTTCCATCATCTGTTAATCGGCTCGTCACAAGAGTCCATCACGACAGAAACCCAATATTTTTATTGTTGCCTTTGTAATATTTGTGGTTTTTTAAAAATTTGTGCTGATAAATAAATAAAGGGAGACTAGTATAGATCTATTTCAAGCTATTTAGCTCTCATCAGCTAGCTTTTAAAAACACACACACACACACACATATATATATGTGTGTGTGTGTGTGTGTGTATATATATATATATATATATATATATATATATATATATATATATATATATATATATGTTGCATTTATGCTGATAAATAAATAATAATATTTGGGCATACCAGGGGTTGTGACACTAAATACATACATACATACATACATACATACATACATACATACATACATACATACAAACATACATATATATATTGTAAAAATACAATATATATATATTGTAGAAATACAATATATATATATATATTGTAGAAATACAATATATATATATATATTGTAGAAAGATGTGTAGCTAATACTGTAATCCAAAGAGAAAGCTTCAGAAAAAGGAGTAAGTCTGAAGTCTTACATTACTGTACTTAGGTTCCCCTGATCAGATATTTCTCCTGTGAAGATTACAGAATTGTCCATGCCCTTTCCTGGCCTCCAAGGAAGCAGCTTTCCTCAAACCTGATGCTTTTTCCATGGGTTGGATCTCAGTTTCCATAATTCTCAGACATTTTTTTTTTTTGGCAAAGAAAGTAGAAGTCCAGCACATTTAGAGGACTAATTCAATAAAACCTTCTGACTGTGACCCACAATGCCACCTGGTGGTCCAAATGAAGGCATTCTAGATTTTTATGTTTATGTTACTGCAGCTTTTGTTTTTCTTTCTCTAATGGTGATTTAACTCACTAAAGAAGCCAAGTTACATCACCCTTTTCACCCTAATGATTTCTTCCAACAGCCAGTTCACCAAACTGCTCAGAAAATTAACAACCGATTCTCCCGAAGTGGTGCGAACTGGCTGAATCCCACCACTGGCTCAGACCCTGATGCATTTTTAATAAGATCCAACCTTGATCCATAGATCATCTCAAGATTTTCTGCATTGTGGGGAGCCAGCTGTTCTGATTTGCCAGTCCTAGTTTTGAGTTGAATGGGTTTGGGGAACCAATGTCATTTTTTTTCTATGCTAGCCTGCTCTCTGAATATTTTAGAGGTGAAGTAAGCAGTGACGTGCAGTGAGATTTATGGCTGGTGAGGCAAAAAGAAAGAAAGCGGCTTTTGCCCGTCCCGTCGCTATGTCCGACATAGAGGCGTCCCGTTCTCCAAATGGCTTGCCTTTACATTAGCTCTTGCCTGCCATCATGAAAATGTAAAAATATAAAAGGAAAAAGGCAAGAGCTGCTGAGGTCAGGCTGGGTTAGCTGCTGCCAGAGTCCCCAATGGATGACTCTGCTTAACTGTTTAAAAAAGCCTCTTAAAAAAACGCCCTCTACAGGAGGAGGCAAGAGAACCACGTGCCACATCGACATAAGGAATTTTTCGGCTTTTAACCCTTGCTTAGCTCTGCTCGAGTGATCATAAAGTCAGACTAAATGAGGCACGTGGTTCTCCCGCCTCCTCCTGTAGAGGGCACTTTTTGGAGGCTTTTTTAAACAGTTAAGCACTAAGCAGAGCCATCCACGGTGACTCTGGCAGCAACTAGCTCAGCCTGACCTCATCTCTTCCCTTTTTCCTTTTACATTTTCTTTTCATGATGACAGTGGTGAGGCTCTGCCTCCCCTGCCTCCCCTGACTGCACGTCACTGGAAGTAAGCAATAAGAAAGAAGAGCAGCTAAGATTTTTAATAACTTCCTGCCTTTGATTTTCTGCCTAAAATTCTTGAAACTTTTATTTGGGCCACGGATCCTTCTTAATGTGGAAGATCTTACAGGAATCATGGTGCGAGAGGGGGGGAAAAGGGCTTCCCAAAGGGGCTTTTCCAAAAGGCAACTGGACTTTCTTGGTCTTTTTTCCTTCAAAACGTCTTGCTTCGCATCCAGGAAACTTCTTCAGTTTTGTTCATCAGTTCAGTTCTTCTGAGAACTGAGCTTTTTGGATGAGAAGAGAAACATTTTCAAGGAAAAAGAAAACCCAAAGGAGGTCCACTTGCCTTTTAGAAAAGCAGAGGGAAGAAACAAGACATAAACTCTCCATTCATCCCCCATGGGCCTTTCTGCTTGGCTCCTAAGCCTGGATGATAAAGTGGCAGTTAAGAAAGGGGAGATTCCTGGCAGTTCCCAATTGCTCACAGAGCTGGGGGTGGTGATGAAGTTCTCACCATCCCGCTCCTCTCTTTCATTTGTAGCCAGAGGCCTCTGATCAGAAACTTCTTAGCCTCTGCCAAGTCTTCTGCTATTTCTGGCCTACTCAGGAGAAGAAGTTATCTTCTTGCTATTTTTAATCAGGAAGCTTTAGCCAGAATGGGAGAGCTGCCCTTCCGTCAGCATGAATGGCTCCGAAGATGGAGTTGCTTGGTCAGGAGGGGAGAGATGGGCAGGGCAGAGCAGAAGACCTGTATAAATAGCATCAAAACTGTCATTCTCGGTGTGGGTAGCTCCAGGCAGCAGCCAAATTCGTCCTTCGGTGCTGGCTCCTTGCTGAGGCCGACGGTGTTTGTTTCCTCCAGAACAATGCCAACCCACCGCCTCGTGATTGTGCGCCACGGCGAGAGTACATGGAACCAGGAGAACCGTTTCTGCGGCTGGTTCGATGCTGAGCTGAGTGAAAGGGGGAAGGAGGAGGCCAAGCGGGGAGCCCAGGCCATCAAGGAAGCAGGCTATGAGTTTGATTGTTTCTACACCTCGGTACTGAAGCGAGCCATCCGCACCCTCTGGTACATCATGGATGGCTGCGACCAGATGTGGGTTCCTGTCATACGCACCTGGCGCCTGAACGAGCGCCACTATGGGGGACTGACAGGCCTCAACAAGGCTGAGACCGCAGCCAAGCATGGGGAAGAGCAGGTCAAAATCTGGAGGCGATCTTATGACATACCACCTCCCCCCATGGATGAAAGCCACCCTTTTTATAAAGTCATCAGCAAGGTCAGTGGCCGCGCAACGTTTGACAGAGGACTAACAGGCGGTGGGCATTGGGGCTGTCAATAAGGCTGTGGAGATGTGGATTCAAATATAGGTAGTCCTAGACTTGTGACGAGCCCAGGCTGTCTCTTGTTAAGCGAGACATTTGTAAGGCTGAGTTTTGCCTTGTTTTTCGCCCTTTCTTGCCTCGGTTCTTAAGTGAATCATTGGCGTTGATAAATTAGTAACCTGCTCGTTAAGCAAACCTGGCTTCCCTGTTGACTTTGCTTGTCAAAAGGCTGCAAAAAGGGATCGCATGACCTTGGGCATAGCAATGGTCATAAGTATGAACCAATTGCCAAGTATCTGAATTTTGATCCCGTGATCATAAGGGTGAAAAAAACGTTCACGAGTCACTTTTCAATGTCGTAGCTTTGACTGGTTACTAAATGAACTGTTGCGAGGACTACCTGTACCTCCTTTGTAGGAAGCTTGAGGGTCAAGGGTGACCTTGACTCTTAGTCTTCCTTCCTTCATCTAATTCTCAACAAGGATGTGAGGAATAAGATATTGAAGGGAGGGAAAAGCTGTTTTGCTGCCTTGTGTTTTTTGGGAGGAATATTGGAAATGTGAGTAGCAAAAAGCTTATCGGCTGTCAACAACGTATTTAAAGGAAAACCTCCTTATGTCCCTGCATTAAAGATCTTCCATCTGGGTTGAATACTGTGCAAGGAACACAGGAGGGGGGGGGGGGAGAGGCTCTGCAAAGGAAACCCCACCTTAAAAATTAAAACGTCTAAGATTTCAGATAATCCTCTGACCTATAATATGCTTGGATGGGTTTGGCTTGGTGGGCTATGGGAGAAGTTAAGCTGGGTGAGGTTTAGTAAATAAACCATGGCTTGCTTGAAGACAATTTTCAGAGTAATTAATTCAGATTCTTCATCTGTGCGGGATGAGATGATTGTCTGATGATCCCTCCAGCAAAGAAGCCAGCATTTTCTGATATTTTTAAATTAGGAATGAAGAAGTAGGAATCTTGAATATGGGATCTGTTATGCCCTCCTCCTCCTCTTCCTCTTCCCCCTTCCCCTCTTATCTATTTCCTTGTCCTCTTCCTCCTCCTCCCACCCCAGTCTCTTTCCCAACAGTACTTCCTTAATACAGTACCTTAGGCAATTCTTAGCTCTCTATGTAAAAGGTAAGGGCCCTTCTTACACCCCTCAGCTCTACAGTCACTTTTCAAAAGTGGAACTGAGACCACTGGGAATTGTTTGGGACCCGCTGAAAAGAAATACCTGCAATAATTTTGAGACAGAATCCTAAATCATGAGGAAATGATTTCCTTTTTTAAAAAATATTTTTTAATTTCCATTTTCACAACATACAATCACATGTATACTATACATAGCCAGTATCATAGAGTAACAAATAATGATCACATCAGTTCCTCTTGTCATCACCCAAAAAATAAAATAAAAACCCATTATTATCTCTTCTGCTCTCCATACACCTCCCTCTTCTACCTCTCTCCTACTTCCTATCTTTCCTCCATCATCCCTTCCCACTCTACTTCCCCTTCCCCTCTCCCTCTCCTCTCCCTACATTCCACTCCTCCCTATCCTCATCCTCCCCCCTCACCCTCTCTCCTATCCCTTTCTTCCCATCTTTCTCTCTACATTCCACTCCTCCTTATCCTCCTCATCTTCCCCCCTCACCCTCTCCCCTCCCTCTCTTCCCATCTCCCCTCTATTTCCCACTCTTCCTCTCATGTATTTCCGCTTCTGAGCAAACTCCAATCTATGTTGATAGTATTTATACTTCCATAACAATAAACTTAACATATCGTAGTTATAAAGAAAAAATAAGAGAAAACAGTATACATGTGCAATCATATTACATTAAAGTTTAACACCCCTCGTAAAACCTCCCTCCCTCCCTTTATAAAGTATAAATCTTTAACAAAACAGTTTAAAATATATTGGAAAAAAGAGTAAAAAAAAATTGATAATTTCTTTACATTGAGCTTAGCTCCTCCTTGCTAAATGAGGAAATGATTTCCAATCTGGCTTTGCCTGGAATTTTGACTAGCGAAAGGAGGTGCGAATCTAAAGGCCAACACTAAAGGTTTCCCTCATTGCATTAAGATATAATTTCCCTACACTTCAGCATAATTTGCAGTGGTTACTTGAATGAACCATATTGCTCTGGGTTCACTTATCAGTCTAAACCATCAACCATGTTTTCTAAGCCATAACACAATTAAACCATGGTGTAATTTAATGAAACATGTAAAGTTAGTCTACAAGCAGTTAAGGATGCTTCTTTAGTTCTTTAGAGGCTACTTTGCAAAGCCCAATAGCCCTTACCTCTAACTAGAGAGGTAATTGCAAACAAAATGGAAAAAGCAGATAGAAGATTTAAAAATCCTATTTTTAAAATAGATAGTATTAAACATCTATGACCTCATACTTGTCTTAATTTAATCACTTAATTAATTGTACTTTATTTAATAATTCAGTATTGAAGATACAGCTTTCCCTTTTCAGTGTGTGAAAGCTGATGCCAAGACATTTGTTAATTTTAAGCTGTTACATTTTAAAGATCAGCCAATTAATCCTCAAAGAATATTTATTATTTTTGCTACAAAAGACTAACAAAGGAACTGTCTGGAAATTATTCAAATGCTATTAGTCATAATAAAAGAAGCGGAAGAGATCAAGTGGTTTCTCTGATGCTCCAGAATATATTATTCTAAAATGTCACACAAATAGTTTGCTTTTTCTGCTATTCATCAGCATTTCGCTACCCCGTAGTTCATCAAAATACCCACACAAGTGCAAATGTTTTTCCCCCCCACCTTCCAAAGATGCATTCCACATATTGGGGAAAAACTAAGAATCAGAAAGTGCAACAGTCTCCTACGCTGATATTTCATTGTGCTATTTTTCAACAATTTCTAAAAAATACCTACTATGTGCCATAGTTTCAAGTACCAAACTAAGATGGACAGACCAGGATTTGAAGTACATTGGAAGTTCCCCAATATGACCCATGACTGGCTGGGGTGACCAAGTTAAGGAAGGCTGTAATGCACATTTTGCCCACTGAGACATCGGGGCATGATGCTCATCTCTGTTTTTTAGCAAAGAGAGAGAAGCGTTGTCTGAAGAAACTTCCATGGTCATATAGCCAGCAAGACATCATGAAACATGGAACGCATTTACCTTCCTACCGAATTGGTACCTATTTATCTACTTACATTTTCATGTTTTAGAATTACCAGGTGGGAAGGAGATGGAGCAGGAATAGGAGCTCACCCCGTCATGGAGCACTTGAGTCTAAAACTCGGGCTCTCAGCTTTCCAGCTTTCCAGCTTTCCAGCTGACAAGCTCAGCTTCTTAACCACTGAGTCATTGCCCCCCTCTCTCGATAGATAGATAGATAGATAGATAGATAGATAGATAGATAGATATAGAGAGATAGCGAGATAGATAGATGGATAGATAGATAGATAGATAGATAGATAGATAGATAGATAGATAGATAGATAGATAGATAGATAAAAATCATATGTAGAGACACAACGGACAGGAAACACATTTACCTCTTTATATATATATTGGTTTTCATACATACATGCAACATACATACATTTTATTTATATATATACACACACACATACACACACAGGAAAACCAGTATATTTTAAATATATATATGCAAAAAACCCCAAAACAAAAGATAAATAAGAACAAAAAGAAAAGATCAAGAAAAGCAGAAGATGCAAAAAGACAAAGAAATGAAAAAGTAAGAATTGCAGAAAAAGAATGCTTCCAACTTTCTTCACGACAATATCAATTTTAAGAAGTAGATCAAACTCCGCATATAGTGAAGGATCAAGAATAAAGAATAGAATCAATGTATTGCTGCTTTACTCCTCATCCCTCTCTTCCTCCAAGAACTCATTCCCAATCTCCAAGGCGGACCCAAAGCTTCCTAATCTCCCCCTTCTCAGCTCTAACCATTGTCTTCTGTCTTTTGAACCACACAGGAACGAAGGTACGCAGGACTGAAGCCTGGGGAACTGCCAGCCTGTGAGAGCTTGAAAGATACCATTGCCCGGGCCTTGCCCTTCTGGAATGATGAGATTGCACCCATGATCAAAAAGGGTAACCGGGTACTCATTGCTGCCCATGGCAACAGCCTCCGGGGGATTGTCAAGCACTTGGAAGGTAAGGACCACCAATAGCAGTAGACTTATATACCGCTTCATAGGCCTTTCAGGCCTCTCTAAGCGGTTTACAGAGAGTCAGCATATTGCCCCCAACAATCTGGGTCCTCATTTTACCCACCTCGGAAGGATGGAAGGCTGAGTCAACCCTGAGCCGGTGAGATTTGAACCGCTGACCTGCTGATCTAGCAGTAGCCTGCAGTGCTGCATTTAACCACTGCGCCACCTTGGCATCACCCATCTCTGTGCATAATCATATCATCCATCTATTATGTATGTTAATATATTTTTCCATCCCTCTTGCCTCACTGAATGTCTTTGTTTGGATGAGGGTGGAGAAGTAGAAGCCATTAAGCCAGGTCCATTCATTTTTTCAAAAAGAATTTAAGTATTTTGATTAGGAAAAAAAGCACCTTCAAGCTCTTTTACTAAGGCCTCCAGATCAACCAAGTCACGGTTGAGCCATTATGGGAATTGGTAGGTTTAATGAGCACGCAGATCCAGCTAGCTGTAGTTTGCTAAGCAAAGCATGACTTAGCATGATACACAAAGACGAATCTTTCCCGTGCTCTTCTAAACTGAACTGAATCAGGGAGCTACTGAAAAGAGGGAAAAAAAGGTGCTCGGACACATAGACCCCATAGGGGGGGTCATACAGGTTAGGTCCCAGCACTTACTTGAAGTATATGCAATTTTGGTTGACTGGACCGACCCACCAGGTTTCCTAAGAGAGTTGCTGTCAGGCCAGGGCACCAAAGGACAGCTGAGTGTGGACTTCATAAAGGAGTATATCACTTACAGGTGACCTTTAGATGGGCAGAGCATCAAATTTGTGGCTTCTCCGATATGTACTTAGGTTCCTTGAATCTTGATAACTTACGTCTGCCTTCTTGGGCCATCCTAGTCTTTCTGCAGGATCTTCTATAGGAAGCAGTTTGCTGCAACACAGTATTTACCAGCTTAACAGAATGATGATTATACACCATTAGTACACCTTGAGAGCCAACAAGCACATCTGGCATGGAGTTCTCACCTAGTAGTTGCCACGTCTGTCCTTAAAATGGTTGTCATGATGGACAAGGCCAATTACTAAACTTATTTATCACAAGGCACAGTGGAAAGATTATTTTTTTATCCTCTCTACTCTAGCATTCAAACCAGTGGTGGGGCTGCTGCCAGTTTGGACTGATTCACCCGAACTGGCAGTTTTGAGCATTGGCTGCCAACGCTATCCGGTCCTAGATATCTCACTTTCCGGCTCGCTCTCCCCATCCCGCAGCCTGACCTAGCAGGTGTGCAGGAAGCTGCCCCCATCGAAAAAGCCTTGTTTTAGGTGTTGTGTGCAACTGTGAAGCAGGCGTGCGCGCACACTCACATTTTCGGTGAGCCGGTTGTTAAAGTATGTGCAGCCCACTTCTGATTCAAACCTTCCTTCCTTCCTTCCTTCCTTCCTTCCTCGCCTTCCCCTCCCCTTCCATCTATCAACACCCTCTTTCTGTAGCAATGATCCTGGAAAAGCTGCTACCAAGCCTGAGTTGTGGTTGGAAATGAATTGAATACAATTTGACACGCTGTCCGCTGAAGGTTGTGTTGCTATTTCCAGTCTGGTGTCACATTACAAAAGTTAAAAGGGCAGCTGGGAGGTTTTTGCCTCCCAATTAAAAGTTAAAAGGGCAGCTGGGAGGTTTTCTCATCCTTGGCTCTCACTAATAGCATTTTGGTCTCCCCCGACTTCTGCCCCTGTTCTCCTAACATCTCCAAAGTTGTGAATGTTGCAAAGGTACTTCTCACAAATAAGGAGGGAGGCGAGACATCATTTGCTTTGGCTCAAACGAGCGCTCCAATTCTTTCCAAAATTCTGCTAATGTCCTTCACTGGTAGCTACTGAGATGCTTCATAAGGATTCTCATATCTAGATTGCAGAAATCCTGACCACCATTTGTTGCTGTTGTTGAGTTGCTTCATGACCCCATGGACCACAGCACGCCAGGGCCCTCCTGTCCTTGGTTTTGGTCTTCCTTGGTTCATAGACTGCACTTTTTTAATTGCTTGTCAAATGAATTGCTTTCAATGGTTTATAACCTCAAACTGATGGAGAGGGATGGAGTTAAAAGCAAGCTAAATGAAGATGCAATCTGTTTAGACACATTTAGCAATTTACTCTGTTTTCCCAAAAATAAGACCTGCCCAGATAATAAGCCCAATCGGGCTTTTGAGCGCATGCGCTGAAATAAGGCCTCCCTTGAAAATAAGTCCCCTCCGAAAATATTGCATCACAGCAGCAGCCACAAGGTGGCCACGCTTGCCTCCTCCTGCACCTCAAAAATAATAAGACCTCCCTGAAAATAAGATCAAGTTTTCATTTCAGGAGGTTAAAAGAAAATAAGACCCTGTCTTATTTTGGGGAAAATATGGTAGCAATCAGGAATTTAATAAAAGTGTGTGAAGAAATGGAAAGTTGGGTGACTGTGAAAAGAACTACTCTGTTCTTCACCCATCCAATCATATGAATAAAAGGCATTTTTATCTCTTGGGAAACCATTTATTTAGTTTTAGATAATAGCAGAGGACGTGCTTGTTTATCTTGACATTTGCAGAGGTAACAAGGGCCCTAGGACCAAACTCTCTTCAAATGAGTTATTGCATGAATTAAGACATTTATCATGGTGATAAATGCTTTGAGGTGTTGTACGGTTAATCACTGCATTTTCCTTACTTTTACGGTTTGATCTGGTCCTGTTACCCACTGTAAGTTCTTTTTTTATTGTAAGAATTCCCCCCCCCCTCCAGAAACCAATCTGGATTTCTTGAGAGAAAGAGCCATGTCTAGAGGCAAAAAACAAACAAACATCACCCTTCCTTTACTGGGTCCACAGAGAATAAACTTTTAATTCCTTGCAACCAAGACTTCTTCATCTATAGATTTAAAATGGAAAGGAGAAAGTTACAAGTAGTCTTTGACTTACAGTTCATTTAATTGAATTGGATTGGATTGGATTTATTACATTTATATGCCGCCCTTTTCCCCCGAAGGGGACTCAGGGCGGCTCACAATTCAGTCAGGGAAGGGGGTACAGACAGGGGATAAAAAGACGAACATAACAATACACTATTTAAAACACACAACAACCATACCATTCGAGGAGGGGGGCAAAAGCTTTTTAGCCCCAGGCCTGTCGGAACAGCCAGGTTTTTAAGGCTTTGCGGAAGGCCTGGAGGGTGGTGAGGGTTCGAATCTCCACGGGGAGCTCGTTCCAGAGGGTCGGAGCAGCCACAGAGAAGGCTCTCCTCCGGGTAGTCGCCAGTCGGCATTGGCTGTTTGAAGTTATAATAGCACTGAAAAAAGGGATTTATGACCAATTTTCACATTTACAACCATTGCAACACCTCCATGTTCATGTGATAAAAATTTGGATGCATGGCAACTGACTCATATTTATGATTGCTGCAGTGTCCCAGAGTCATGTGATCCACATTTGTGATCTTCTGAGGAGCAAAGTCAAGGGGCAGATTCACTTAACAACCCTGCCACTGCAGGGATTCACTTAACAATTGAGTCAAGGAAGGTCATAAAATGGGGCAAAATTGATATAGCTGTGTCGCTTAGCAACATCAATTTTGGACTCCAGGAGGAGCCAACATTGCGACGATATGGACCAGCGGTCTCGATGCTCTGAGACCGCAGCCAATACTTTTGCCGCTGGGTGGTCCAAGCGGACCTAAACCGTCCTGAAGAGATGGTGAACAGGAAGAATACGTCTTGCTGACCTCAGGGATATCGCAAAATCCCCGAAAGAAGCAAGAGAAGTTCTTCAAGCTGGCGACAAAAAAATTAGCGTTAGTGGAGGATTTTAGAAATAGTAATTGAAAGGCCAATGTGTGGTTATGTATTAAATTTTGGTATATTTTTATGATGAAAGACGCTTAAACAATTATAGTCAAATGAAAATGGAGATATGATGATGGTGATAGGTAGGAATATTTGAGTTAAAATACTTAAGTTAATATGAATTATGTTTGTTGACTGTGGAAGAGATGCATAAAAGTCTTTTTGTAACCAACTGATACATTTTCTATAGCATGTAAAGAAGGGTGTTGTGTTTGTTTTAAATTAAAGATTAAAAAAAATATTAAAAAAATAAATAAATTTTGGACTCAATTGTGGTCTTAAGTTGAGATCTATAGTTAGTTGGCTTGGTCTTGTTGTTGACTTCAGTGTAGAAGACTTCTGTGGGTGATTATCTGACCTGGCTCCATTGTTTCTGCACAGGGATGTCTGATGCGGCCATCATGGAACTCAATCTTCCAACTGGGATTCCCATTGTGTATGAATTGGATGACAACCTGAAGCCTACCAAGCCCATGCAGTTCTTGGGTGATGAAGAGACCGTGAGGAAGGCCATGGAAGCAGTGGCAGCACAGGGCAAAGTCAAAAAGTGAGAAGAACAGCAAAAGGGCATTGGTGAAATTAAAAAGAAATGTGAAAATCCCACTTGTGTGAGTGAGATCTTTTATGTTCAGGAATGGCACAAGGGTGAAGACCATTGGGGTTAAAAAATGGGGTCCTCCTTGTTTTAGCCTTCCTGTTGTTAACAATAGGGGTTTTCATACTAGAGTCCTTCAACATTGCTGAGACCTGGATCAAACACTGCTTCCCCCCTATCAGCTGGCATCAAAACATGTTCCACAGAAAAACCAATGTCTGTGCAACTCAACTGCAGATCTTTGGGGGGGAGGGGCTTTAAGGCATCAAAGTTAAGTTTGTGGGGCGATACTGATAACAGGTCTGGAGGCTAAATCTTATGATGAACAATTGAGGGAACTGGGTATGTCTAGCCTATCAAAGAGGAGGATTGGGGGGGGCATGATAACTTGAGTACTTGAGGGTCTCTCACAAAGGAGATGGACCTATTCTCCTCTAAAGCACCTGAGGGCAGGACAAGAAGCAACTGGTGGAAGATTGTTAAGGAGAGATCCAACCTACGATAAGGAGAAATCAGTGGAAAAGCTTGCCTCCCAGACTTGTGGATGTTCTATCACTGGAGGTTTCAAAATAGACCAAATAATCATTTGGCCAGGATGATCTAAGATCTCCTTCCTTGAACAAGGGCTGGACTAGAAGACCTCTGTGGTTTCTTTCAACCCCATGATTCTGTGTTCTCTCCAGCTCCATCACCCCACTCTCCACCTCATACACCAAGCACAGGGAACCTATATTTCACAATCACAAAATACCAAAAGTTTGGAGGAGGTCTTCCTCCCTTGCCAGTCAACTAGGGGTTTAGCAAACCATGATTACAAGCAATTCCTACAGTTCTGGCAGGCGAGGAGATTGGAAACATGATTCAGATTGGCAGCTGTTTCAGAGAAACCCACCACATGGTCTCATTTCCGGTGTGCAAATACAGTATGTGTATGTGCAGTTAGAGGGGAAATAAAGAATGCATTAAGCCATGGGTGCTTCCTGGTACTGACAACGCTGTGAGGAGAAGCATCCAGAAAATATTAGGTGGAAAAGAACAGTATTTAATTTACAGTGGAGTGTGGGTGTTTTTTCTATCAGCGATTAGTAAGGTTGTACTTTATTTACACTGCTGTATTAGGAAACTGCCTTAGTCATTGTATAAGCTAATTTTATCTTAACCCCACAGAAATAAAACCCATTTCAATGTTAGTCCTGTCATTCCCAGTATGTTTTATAACATGGCTCTCAAATGCCATCCAATCTGACCTTAAGCTAAACACAGCTCTGTGTTCCTTCTATTGTTTCACCTCTAATTGTTCTGGAATAGTTACTGTGGGGTTCTTGTGGTTTCTTTTAAACGTTTCATTACCAAACTAGATAACATAATCAGTGCCAAGAACCCCACAGTTTAACCCTGAGCTATAAATATTCTCTTCTATTGAACTAGTTGTATATATTTTTAGAAGGATAGGATATTAACTTGTTTCAACTCCTACTTTCCTTATGTGGATGCATAAGCATTGCCTAAGTTTTGAAAGCTATTTTGGAAGACCACCTACATTTCGTCCAATTATGTAAATGCAGTAGGCTGTTCTGCTTTAAGATACTAAGAATGTAGAACCAGAGATAGAAGAAAAGGCAACTAACAAACATACACATTCAAAGTTCATCCCTGAAGGATCGTTACGTCTAGATTTTAAGATCATACAGTTACTACACAATCTCCCCCACAGTTTGACTTTGGACACACAGAATGTTACTTAAGCCATGGTTTGGCACTCTGGCTGATCACACCCTGATGGTCAATGCAGCTGATCTTCCTTGCTGCCCTAAGAAGAATGAATGGTCAAAGAGAAGGAGCAGGAATGGAGGGCAGGGGAGCCTGGGCTGACCATCCAGCCTCCCTTCCTCCCCCACCCCAGAGGTTTCCACATCTGGCCTGCAGAACTCCAAAGCACCTTTAGAGGGCTGCAAAGAAAAAAAAGAATTCTCTTTGGTGCCCCCTAATGGTCGCTCAGGATCGCGCACATAGTTGCCGGTGCGGGTTTGGGCGTGGCTGGGCGGCGAGGCGACCCCTCCCCTTCGCTCCTGTGTGCATGCCGCGTGTTAGAAGGCTGGCGCTTCACACAAAGGTGGACAACGCGCAATTCTTTTTTCAAACGAAGCCGAGAGGGCGGAAAGAGAGACGGCATGACGGGGACTGCATGATGATTAAAACCAAGCCAGCCAAGGAAGATCATCCCCCACCCCACCCCGTCCTGGGAAGAAAGACGGGGGAAGTCAAATTCGGAGCAGGGGGCCAGCAAAACCCCGCGAGCGAGAATGACGGCGCGCACAGGTGAAGCAGGAGAGCCGGCCGAAGGCTCTGCGCCTTCCCACGCTCAGTTGCGCCCACCCGTGTCTGCAGCAACAGCGGCTCTTGGGACAGCGCGGCGGAGAGCCGGCGGTAAATTCTCTGCGATGGGGCCGGGAAGGGAAGGCAAGAGAAGGCGGGAGATTTCGGAGGGAGGACTCGGCTACTGCGGGATATAATTCCTCGCGGGAGCGGACGCGCGTCGTCGTCTTCTTCTTCGTCGGCGCCTCTCTTCTTCCGAAAGGAAAGCGGAGCGAGGCCGCTTTGCTGGGTGGGAATGGCGGGGACACCCGCCTTGCTTAGCGTCCGTCTCTGGCCCCGCCTAAGCAGCCCCGCCGCCAGGAGTGGGGCAGGGCAGGGGGCTTGTGATCGCCTGCTGGCAGCTGTAGCTGCCGTCGCCAGATGTGTTACTGTGAAGGGAGGGAGGGAGAGAGCCGCAGAAGTCCGGCAGCGATTCTCCCGTCTAACCTCTGTCATCCCAAGGCACCAGCGGCGGCTCTCAGACTTCAGCTATGGGGTAACCCAAGCAAGGGAGGGATACATTTCAGGAGCCATTTCCGTCGAGATGAATGGGGCCTTTTGAACAGACTGGGATTCCTGGGGAGAAAAGAGCTTTTGGTTGTGGAGCAGAATGGGGGTGCTGCATCTGAACTGGGGAGACTTGGGTTCAGTTCCTCCTCAACCACGGAAGTCAGCAGTGGGAGTTTGGGTCTCTCCTTCTTTGCCAACCCCACATCTCTCAAGAGAGGAGGGGATGTTGTGAAGAAACTCTTGAGTTGTTAAAGGACAGATGTAAAGCAAACACCATCTAGTGTTTAGATCAGTGCTTCTTAATCCCTTTTTGCTCAAAAGACCCTTCCCAACCTTTAAAACTTGGGATTCCTAAAAAAGCTTGCTTGTTTGTATGGGTTAGATCAGGGGTCAGCAAACTGCGGCTCTGGAGCCGTATGTGGCTCTTTCCTCCCTCTGCTGCGACTCTGTCACCAGTCAGCGCCACAATTTTGAGAGGAGCTTCAGGTGGGGGGGGGGAAGAGAAGCACAGTGGGCCAGGAGAAGACTCTATGGCAAGGGGAGGCTTTTCCAGTTGTCTCCACAATTGAGAGGGCTTTCAGTTATGACAGGTAGAGGAAAAAGTACGCCGCGCTAGGAGGAGACTCAATGGTGGGGGAGCTGAACTTCCTGTCAGCTCCAGAATTAAACAGCGGGCTTCCGGTTAGGACCTTTGGTGTCTCTTGGTGTTTTCTTTTCTGTGGGAAATGGGTCCAAATGGCTCTTGGAGTTTTTAAGTTTGCCGGCCCCTGGGTTAGATTAATTAATATTTACCATGTTAAAATTTTAAATTGATGATTCATAAGATATTTTTTGAACTAACAATGTTCAATAAATAAAATAACAACGTTAAACACTTAAGAAAACCTGTATTATTAAACAAATAAACATGTAACAAGAAAAAGTAACAAAACAAAAAAGGGTAAAGTACAGGTAGTCCTCAATTTACAACAGTTTGTTTAGTGACCATTCAGTTACAATGCCACTGAAAAAAGTGACTTAAGACCATTTTTCACACTTATGACCCATCGTCATGCGATTTTTACATCCAGATGCTTGACAACTGGTTCATATTTATGACTGTTGCCAGGGTCATGTGATCCCCTTTTGCAAACTTCTGACAAGCAAAGTCAATGGGGAAGCCAGATTCACTTAATAACGGTGTTATTAACTTAACTGCTGGAAGAAAAGTCGTAAAAGGGGGCAAAACTCACTTAACAAATTTCTCACATGACAACATAAATTTGGGGCTCAATTGTGGTTGTAAGTCAAAGACTACCTATACTTTGGGAATAGTCATTCAATCAACTGGGGGTGTTGCCAGAAATGAGAAATAGGGATTTACCCAATTGTATGAAACTTGCAGTTATATTTTGCCTGGGGCTTGTCCATGTGTGACATCTGGATCAATTGCAGCTTTAATATTGAGTGCAAATGCAGGTTGATGATGGCGATGGATGTGAGCGTCCAGAAAAGGATAGCAGCCTTAGTGTACTCTTGGTCCTTAGGAGCTACCCCTATAGATGCATGGGACTACAACCTCCATTGCCCCCAGCCAACATGGTTGCTGCATCTGCTGGTTGGAAGCTATTACGGCTATAACCCACACATCTGAAAGTTACTTGGTTGGGAAAGACTGGTTAACTTTTGGGAATTGGGAAAATAATTTGTTTCCAGAGCTGTCTATTCAACCCAGTTGCTTCAGCTCTTCTCCCTTCTCTTCTCCTCTGACATAAGAAGAGTTTCTGGCTGATACATTTATATTTTATTGTTTATTTCATGTGGAAGAAACTAACCCAGGGACTTTGATTTCCTCCTAAGGGAGAATACCCGAGCATCCAAAAGAACAGAAGCAAGAAGCACGACAGTTCCTCCTCCAAGAACTCTAGGTACTGATCTGGGACAGAGGTACAGGATGGACATCCCAGCTTCCGGGACAAATATAAGCTTCTATCAGAAAGTCAGGCTACATTCGCTTTTTGGAAACATTCCTTGCTGCTGTTTCTGAAGCTGTGCCTGAATGACTTGTAAGAGTTAAATAGAGATGAAGTCTTCTTTGGGGTCCAAAAACATCTTCTCATCCCCATGCTCCTTTTGAGTGGCCAGGCTGAAGCTACCTTGACTGCCAATTCCCTTGCCATGGGTGTTTTGCTAAACAGAAACGGTGACTTTCCTCTTGGGGTCAACATTTCATCTGGAACTCCTACACCACTTGTAGCCAACCACTCTCTGAAGCACAGTGAACTGGTGCAGTCCTATTCAGAGGGCACCCAGGGGGATGGCAGCTCTCCGGGTCCAGCAGTTTCCTTAGTGCTTCCCATCATCTATGCCTTCATCTGTGCCTCGGGTGTGCTGGCCAATGGGCTGGTGATCTCAGTGGTCCTGGGCTGCAAACGGAAGGTTGTATCGGACATCTACATTCTGAACTTGGCCTTGGCTGATCTGCTCTTCCTGCTTGGCATGCCTCTCATCATCCACCAGCTTCTCCAGGAGCAAGGCTGGGTATTTGGGGACTTCCTGTGTTGGGCTGCAACTACTATTGATCTCAATAACCAGTTCAGCAGTGTGGCTATCATCACTCTGCTCTGCATAGACAGGTAAGGGCTAACCTAGGTTGGAAGGAAGAGGATGGGGTGGGTGGGGCTCAAACCTTTCCCCCCAGAGAGGTAGAACAGCTGGAGTCAGCAGCCACCTGAGTGTGAGGAATGGTTATAAGTCACTTTTTTCAGTGCTGTTATAACTAAATGAATGGTGGTAATTGAGGACTCTTGCCACCAACTACACATAGTCCTCGAATTACAACTACAATTGAGACCAGAATTTCTGTTGCTAAGCAAGGTGCTGATTTTACAACCTTTTTGCCATAGCTGTTAGGTGAATCATGCAGTTGTTAAAGGAATCCAGCTCTCCACATTGACTTTGCTTGTTGGAAGCAGGCTGGGAAGATTGCAAATGGGAATCACATGCCCCAGAGATGCTGCAACCATCATCAATACATGCCAGCAGCCAAGTGCCTGGATTTTTGATCATGTAACATGAGAACGCTGCAATGGTCATAAGGAAATGGTTGTAAATCACTCTTTCAGTGCTGCTGTAGCTTCAAATGGTCCAGTGGTGGGTTTCAAAAATTGTTCGAACCTACTCTGTGGGTGTGGCCTCCTTTGTGGGAGTGGCTTGCCGCCCATGTGACCGGATGGGAGTGGCTTGCCGCCCATGTGACCGGATATGAAGATGCCGACGACACTTGTCAAAACCACCTTAAATTACCTCACACACAGCACTGGCATGCATAAGAATATGATGTAAATTTGTTTTTTAAAAGGCATCTTTGGTTTGCGTTAAAACAACTTCAACACACACAATGTTCTGATTGCACCACAAACGCAGTAGTCATCCTTACCTTTCACAGAGGCACTGAGTTTTATAAATATGAGCGTGATAGTGTAGAATAATCATATCCAAGGACCAGTGGTGGGTTTCAAAAAAAATTGGAACCTCTTCTGTAGGTGTGGCCTGCTTTCCGGGTCCACTGGTGGAACCTCTTCTAACCGGTTCGGTAGATTTGACGAACCGGTTCTACCGAATAGGTGCGAACTGGTAGGAACCCACCTCTGAAATGGTCACTAAACAAATAGTTATAAGTTGAGGACTACCTGTATATCTTGGATCAGGTCCTTCCAGAAGGTCAGTCTTGCATAGCATTAGCCAACCTTCCTCTGTCCTTCGGCAGCAACCAAGTGGAGGAGACAAGAAATGTTCTTGCTGGTCAGAGAAATAGAATTAGGGAATGCTGGCATATCTTACCAGCAACATAAATCACATTTTCACAAACGTGTGGTTCTTGAAGCTCTTTAGCACCCACAATATGATACGTTTTGGGGAAGGGAGCTGACGGGAAAGTTTCTGGCAGTTTTCAGAGGAGCAGGCGGTGTCGGAAGAAGAAGGGAAAGATGCAGGGAGGTGGGGGCTGCTAAGTGGGACCATCATCTCAGTTTAATCAGTGCGAACTGTTACCAGATTTCCAGGTGTGGGAAAGAGAGTGTATTGTTTTTACAGAATTATAAGAAGACATGCTGGCCTGTGAGGAAAATACACTGTATATGTTTCTAATCTCATGAGCTAGGCTGAAGCTTTAGAATTGTATATAAGGAAGGCCTCTGCTATGCTAGAAACCAGCCTGAACCAGAATGTGCTGATATGATAGTTAATGTAGAGGCAACCCCTAGAAACTAGGATCATAAAAGGTAATTTGTAAATAAGGGCAGGGGTGATAGAATTAGAGTGGTGGGATATGTAATCAGGGGCGGAGATAATGTATTCATTTTAGATACTTTGGATAGGTAGTGACTACATGATTACTAAGCCAATGAGGAAAAGATGGGTAATGACACTAGAGAATATAAAGCAAATGCATTGGTGATTTAGGGTGTGTACACTTGTACCTGCGTTTCCGTGATCTACCATCTTTGCAAAGTGAAGAATAAAATTACCTGTCAGGCCTGCAGGGGTTCCTTTAAGAATCTTTGGCCTGCCACACTCTCTCTTCTAGCTTCATCTTTAGTATGCCTTTTCATTAAGGGGGGGGGGAATAGCAAGGGGTGGAATGTGTTGTTTTCAAAACAAAAAAATTCTTTTTAGAAGCTCAAGGTTATTCTTTGTCTCTGCACCTCGACACCTGACCGGAACCAGCCGGGTGGAGATGCCAGCATGGAAGAAGAAGATTGGACCATGTGATGGATTTGTGGGTGTGGGGACAAGATCATGAACTTTCAACTGGGTGGGAATCCTAGGCAACTTCCAGAATTGGGATTCCACAGATGTGCCAAGATGTCTGACTTATTAAATTGGAACTTTAAGGATCGTTTTGCCTTGGACTCTGATTTAATTCTGCATGATACTTGGAACGCTGACATTACCATTGTTTTCTCTTGGACGTTTTGGCTGGTAATTGTCTATTTCAAAACTAGACAACGAATCCCCAGGGTTTTATATAAGCATTTCGCCAACTTTATTTGAAAATATCAGAGATTGAATCCGGAACTCAAGCAGGCCTCTAGACCAGTTTCTCAACCCTTACAACTGTCTGCCATCTCCAACTTTGGTCTCATGAACTGCCCTGTAGAAAATGCATGTAGGCATGCAGGTAATCACAAAGGATGAGTTTTCTTATACCATCTATATGTTTGTAGTATATATTTAGTTGTGTTTTCTATAAGTGATGAGCCTTCATGTCTCTTCTCCAGATACGTAGCTGTGGTGTACTCATCTACCATTGCCCAGAGGCGGAACTTGCGTTGCACAGCGATGATCAATGTTGGCATATGGGTTGGAAGCTTGATCCTGGCTACTCCCGCTATGCTGTACACCCGGATATTTTGGGACAACAAGACGGAGATCTGCCTTATAGACTTGCCAGGCCCCCATAGCGTATACTGGTACACTCTCTATCAATCCTTCATAGCATTCCTCCTGCCTTTGCTGGTCATTACAGTGTTGTATTCTTTGACTCTGCAACATCTATTCCGTGCAATGCGCCGTGTGCATCGGAAGGCATCCGCCCGCAGCCAGAAGGTGACTCGCATGGCGCTCACAATCATTGCGGCCTTCTTCATTTGCTGGACACCCTATCATGTGCTGCAGCTGGTTAATCTGACAGCCGCTCCTTCAGCAACCTTCTTCTACTTGTACCAAGCTACTATTTGTCTCAGCTATGCCCACAGTTGCATCAGTCCCATTCTTGTGATTTTCTGCACTGAGTTTTTCCAGGAGAAGATGGCCCAGTCCAGGTGGGGACAAAGAACTGGAGGTGTCCTGGTGGGAGAGCACAGCTCACTAGATGGTCTCCGGGTCATGATAGAAGGGCTAATCTTCCCTCCAGTAATGAGGGATTGCAGCTATCATAATATTCCTCCCCAGATCATCCCTTCCTATACTGGTAATTATAGGTGCCATCATTCAATGCATCTGGAAGGTGCAGGTTGACTGTTCTTTCTAGAAATCGATTTATGTATTGTGGAAAACTTCCCAAACAGCAATAGCAGTTAGACGTACAGTGCTGTACGTGTTTTACAGTTCTCTCTCAACAATTTAGAGAGTCAGTATACTGCCCCCAACAATCTGGGTCCTCATTTTACCAACCTCGGAAGGATGGAAACCTGAGTCAGCCTTGAGCTGGTGAGAATCGAACTGCCAAACTGCTGGCAGTCGGCAGTAAGCAGAAGTACTGCATTTTTGGAGTATAAGATGCACCTTTCCCCACCAAAAGAGGGTGAAAATGTGGGTACGTCTTATACACTGAATGTAGCCCCACCCACCCAACCCTTTGGCCTCTGCCTTCCAGCAATTTACCTCTTTGCAGCAAACGGGGCTTGCAGAGGCTTCAATAGACTATAGCAATCCCTGCAGCCTGAAACAGCTGATGATCAGGAGAAATTGAAAGTGAAACTTGCTGTTTGCTCCATGAGACAAATTGCTGGGAGCCAGAGGCAGATTTTTTTTCTTGTGCTAATCAGGCTGTTTGCTGCAAGGAGGTAAGTCAACAACAGTGGTGGGTTGCAGGCAGTATGCCCCGGTCAGGTGTACTGGTGCCTGCCCGGAGCACCGGGTACCGTTCTGGTACGGTGCTCCGGAGGGCCCACCCACCTGCCCGTCGTCCTTACCTATATATTTGAACTCTTCAGCGTTTCTGCACACATGCACAGTGCGTACGGCGCCTGCGCAATGTTCCACCGAGCAGCTGGAGCGTCATGGAGGTGTTGCTGGAGGGTAGGATGCATGTGCGTGCTGCGCGCATTCATGTGGATGCTGGGCCCCAATGCACCGTAGCGCTTGCAACGGGATCCGGAACCCACCACTGGTCAACAATTATAAATGCCCATAGAATGTTCAAATTATTAAACTTATTTTTTAAAGACTGCTTTATTATTATTCTAGACAACTTAACAAAATGAAGAAGCTTTTTAAAATAAATGCTTGATCTGAAGAGGCCCAGTGCTATTGTTTTAAAAAGTGCTATGCTTTTAAATAGCAGAGAATAACTATACTTCCAGAAAGCACATCAATTTTAACAGCATCTGTACAAGTATAGTCTGAAATATCACAGTACAGTGTATATTGTCTGCGCTGTTTGCTGTTTGTTGCAAGGAGACAAATTGCTGGGAGGCAGATATTTTTCTCTTGTTTTCCTACCAAAAGCTAGGTGCGTCTTATACTTCAGAGCATCTTATACTCCGAAAAATATGGTAGCAGTATTGCATTCTAATCACTGCACCACCCTAGTTCTTATAAATAAATGTGATAAGTTGATACATTCTCTTTTTTCATAGGTACTGCAAGTGTCTCACCAGGTGGACAACAATACGGGAACATCTTTCTTTTTCTACTGCAGAAATCTCAGCTACCATGTATAGTCCACAAGTAAGCCAATCTGTATCTCCATGCAGCCATCATCACTTTGGAATAGAAGTACCTTTACGTTCCATGAATGAGACTTCAAGCTACAGTATGGCTGTCAGTGGGCATGGGGAGTGTAAGGGATCTTAAGATTGCCCTGTATGAGAATTGCTTATTTGGATGTAAACTGAGGGTATTTTTCCTGAAAATAAATGGTGCTTTTCATATGGTCTTCATATATGAACACACAAGAAAGTCGCTGTTGTGATGAGGAATCATATGAAGAGAAAGCAAAATGGACTATTGGATCCTTGAATTCAAAAGGTAGAGGGGCACTTTGAGATAATGAACTCCAATAATTGTATTCTATCAATATGTTGACTGCCCACTCATGGAACCTATCTCAACACATCTTTCTAATATGTTCTTCTTCCAAAAGTGATTTTCCACTCTCTTAGGGCTTTTCTAACAGACTTTCCAGGCAGTCAATTTTTCCATGTCTTGCTGAATATGTGTTTTCAAGCTGAGATACCAGTTTTTTTTTACTCGTTCCCTGAAGAAATAGGCTACTTACAGTTGCAAAGAACTTTCCTGGCTGCCTTGTAAAACTGAATTTGTGAAGTTAACGTAGCTGAGTTTTCTAAGATCAGGTTAGAAAATTGAAAACCTGTGAGAACAATGCTACTGGTTGCCAAAAACACAGTGCTGTTTAGCATCTTTTATGTTTCTCACAATTGAATATATTTTAGAAAATTACTGCTGCTCTGCTATTTGGACATGAAACCAGCTCCAGTGTAAATCCTTCTTCCTACTCAGTGCAAAATCTGTTAATGTAGGATGCAAATGCACATTTCTCAGAGATGAGCAACCAGTGTCTATCCAACGGAAGAATTTATTACCTCCCAAGTTCATCCTGTCTAATTTAGAGATCTAAAGACCTTGAAAACTTACATATGATTTGGTGATTTGATTAATAAAGATGCCATTCTAAAACAGACCATGGAATTTTTCTTATAATTAATATGGATATCTTTATTTTTTGTGTGTGTCTGGGTGAGAAATGAAATTCTAAGGATATTATACTAGGAAGTCAAAGGATCAAACCATAAGATAAAATCTAAAAAAATATTAGCTTTATACATGCCTTTCCTCCAATTCCCACACAGTAGTTGATAGATCAACATTTATCAGCTTCAAGTACATTAAGATAGGTGGATTTCAGCTCCCAGTATTCCCCTACCAGCATGCTTTAATTGGGATGGACTTCAACTCCCTTGCTAGCATGCTGGAGGGGGAATTCTGGGACTTGAAATCCACACATCATACAACCCCCTACATTGGGAAATATTGATCTAACTCAGCAGGGCTGTCGTGTGCACCCCCTCCCACATTTTCTTCATTCAGTCATAGAGGTGCCAAGCAGAAAAGAGCTTCCAGCGAGCTGGGTGCTCAAATTGGGGAAAAATACTTTTTAGCAGTGATTTGCTCTTCAAGTTTGTTTCAATTTAGTTTCTGACCGTTTTGTTACCAGATTAGGTAACATAATCAGGATTTTTTTTATCCTATTCTCCTAAACCTATAAATGTCATGTGTCAGAATAGTAAACCAGATGACCAATCAAAGAGAACCAATCAGCTGCTCTGAATTTAAATATAGCTCCGAAGAACAACTAATCACACAACCAACTGACCAAACTGGCACAGAAGACATTTATAAGCTAATAGGACAAGAAAATCTTGCTGACGATACCTAGTCTGGTAATGAAAGGTTCAGAAACTAAATAGAAACAAGCTTGGAAAGCAAAACACTGCCAAAATCTAAAACTAGAGCGACAGGTATTTTCAATTATTTCAAAAAATATTTTTTCCTGGGGTTGTGTATCCTCCTGGAAAAGTATGCAACTTTGGAAAAAGCGGCACATCTGATCAATAGACATGGGCCCCTTGTCCTGACTCGATCCCTATCGCTGCTAAGACCTCCTTTTTGTTCTTCCATTCCTAAACCTTTCAACAAACTCTTGCAACTAACCAATGAAGGAGAATATTTGTAGCTCAGGGTCGAAATGAGGGCTTCTTGGTGCCCTCTGAGATGGGTGATTTTTTTTTTTTTGAGACGTTTCATTATCCAACTAGGTAACCTCATCAGTGCTCAGCATTGATTATGTTTACCTAGTTTTGATAAATGAAACGCCCGTAAGAAAACTACCAAGCTCAAAGAATACCAAGGAGCCCTCTTGCAAATAAGCCCTTCCTGGAAACGACTATTTAACAACATTTGCGTGGGAAGGGGGGGAGGACCACCTAAAACAGCCCGAGGACTCCCCCCCCCCTTTTTGTGTGTGTGTCTAAAAGCGCTTCCTTCTAACGCTCAGCCAACCCGCAGAGTCGGGCGGAGGAAAACTTTTTAGCGGGAACGGTAGCGCGCGCTCAACCGGAAGATGCTCGGGGAAACATTCGTGAACAGGACCGGAAGGGGCGTGTCGGTCACGTGATCGTATTGCCCTTAGGGTTAGGGTTGCCCTGACAGCAGAATCGCCTTCGCGGGTTCAATCGGGCAAGGCGGCGGCGGGGGTCTCGTCGGGCATTTCTTGCCTCTTTCCCGGGAAAGGCGAGCGGGGCCTCCGCGTCGGACTCCTTTTGTCCCCGCCGGCCTCATGGAGCGCTCCGTGGCCATGACGGACATGTACGACCAGGCTTTGCTGGGGATTTTGCAGCATGTGGGCAACGTCGAGGAATTCCTGAACATCCTCTTCGGCTTCCTCTACCGCAAAACCGACTTCTACCGGCTGCTGATGCAGCCCTCGGACCGGCTGGGCTTCCCGCCCGGCTTGGCCAAGAGGATGGCCGTTCGGGTAAGCCTGGCTGGGTCCCTCTCCTCCCTCCCCGCCGGCCGGTTCTCCTTTGGACGCCCCGATTTTGTCCCCTCCTGCCCGCTGTTTTAGGTAGCCTCTCAAATCAAGCCCCCGGGACGGCCCCGTGTAGTAGGCCAGGCAGAGAGAGCTGAAGTGGGGTGAAGAACTTAGTGATTCAAACAGGTTGTGGGAACCGGGCTGTTAAACCGTGAAATGGTTAGTTGGTTTGGATTGGGCACTTGGTAAGAAGACAGTCCGAGATTCAGAAATTGTGGGTGCTCCAACACTGGAGGCTAAGAAGAGATTTGTTTGAAATGGTCTCCTGCTCCAGCAGAAAGTTGGACTAGAAGACCTCCAAGACCCTTTCCAACGCTTATTATTCTATATTCAGGTTGGAGCATAGGTTTTTAACCTATCTTTAATAGTGTTAGCTACCCTGAGTCTTGTATTTCAGATCAGTCGGTCGCTATATAAATCTAATATATTAAAAATGTGGCCTGGCTAATAGCTACTGCTGGGTTCATAGTATGCTACATGAAAATGGATTGTACTATACAATATAGGGCAAACTGAGGCAGTTAAGACTTAAGCGCAGGCCATGGCTTGGGATAGTATATATAGCAAAAACTGGCTATTGTCAGCACGATTCATGCTGAATACAAAAAATGTTTAGATCCAAGTATGTTTATGAAATAGCAGTATCAAGTTATGAGTAGGAAGAGATTCTTCAGGGTAGCTAATTTGGTGTTTGGGAAGTGCAATTATTTTTATTTAGTTTGATGCCTGTTACTAATCTCTTACTCTGCATTTTTCTTTAAATCCAAATAACTCAATTTTCTTTGTCCATAATGGACTTTGCCCCTCCTTCACACTCCCTATAAAATATACTGGATTCATTCCTTATGACTAGGCAAGTAGATAAATACTTGTTCTTAGAGCTGATCTGACACATAGAGCAATACTGTTATCTCCTTGAAATTAAAATGCAGTGTGCTAGCTAATCTCTAGTGATGGTCTGTAAGTTAATTATTGGGTTGCTGCTTGATTGCTGCATCACTTTCAGGCATTCAAAACCTTTGAACATCTGGCCCGCCAAGATGATGAGAAAAGACAGCAAGAAATTGAGGAGAAGTTGAAGAAAAGAGAGGCGGACATGGTGGCTGCAGGAGAGAAAACAAATGTGCCTTCTGCCATTGAGGAGGTTGAAATCACCTCGGCAGTGGAGCAGGACTCTGGACTGGAAAGTGGAAAGACTGCAGATGCAGAGGAACCTGTGAAAGCAGAAGAAACTGTTGAAGCACAAGTTGCTGATACAACAGCAGAACTGCCAGCATCTGTTGCTGCCCCTGTAGAAAGTGAACAAACAGAATTCCCCAGGTGAGTGGCTCTAGTGGTGCTTGGACCACGTCAAAGAGTTAGTGACAAAGTGCAGCCGTAGTGACCTAGTAAACTTGGGATAGATTTGCTTTTGCTAAAGAGGAAAGACAGTTAGAGAAATGCATATTGGTGAACAAGCTATGGTCTTGCTGCTTTAAGTGACTGATTATGTACCATTGTGGTAGTTTTATATTAAAATGCTCAGTACTTCCTACCTTTGGGTTTTTCTGACTATGTGTTTTTTGTGGGAATTCTATTAATGGAGCTTAATCTATGCAGTAGCAGTCTCTGAATGGCAAAAACAGATGGCAGCAGTCACAATCTTGGAAATATGCCTTTTATCTACAGTAGTCAGAGACTGTTCATCTAATCCAGAATAAGGTATTCTAATTTGGCAAGCCTTTCTTTCAATTCCATTTAATTTTTGTATTGCGCTCCTGATTTTTAAAGTTTTCCATTTGCTATTACATCCATCCCTAGCTTCTGAGATACTATTTACATATTGGGTTTTTATTTCTACAAATACATAGTGACAAAACTGGAAAGCTGTTATACACATTTAAAGGCAATGTATAAGAGATATGTCAGTAATAATAGGGGAGATTAGCATTGAGAAGCCATCAAGTGACAAATACGCTTGCCTGGTAACTGCTTAAAATTGCTGTTCTAACCATATATATAATAAAGTTAGCCTCTCAAAAGTAGCAAGTGTTGTAAGTATTGAGATGTATAGCTATAAATCATGTGATTTAGTATATAACTATTCCACAATTCATGGGGCTGACAACTACTTTAGACATGTTAAGTCACCTGATTTCCTTGGCTTGCAGGATTTTGGGGCACTATTAAGAGGGGAGTAGATATCATCTACAGTGTCTGTTGATGCGACACACCCCATTATATGGCTGAGATTTTATGGTTCACAAATCTCAAATCCTGTACTTGGAACAAAAGGCATGGCAAGACAAAGTCACTATTTTACTACAATGTTGTTGCTTACATTCAGTTGTTCAACCTCTTTT
The DNA here is from genome assembly GCF_009769535.1 of Thamnophis elegans. NCBI lineage: Eukaryota > Metazoa > Chordata > Lepidosauria > Squamata > Natricidae > Thamnophis > Thamnophis elegans. The sequence continues at coordinate 35,008,697 of NC_045553.1, forward strand.
ATGTAATCTGAGGTTTGATGATAATCTGGCTCTTCTGGTGATTTTTAAAACATAATAAAATGTATAATACTACGTGAATGAACAATAAAGGTAACATTGGCTTTAAGTCAATGTTTAATTTATGGTGTTAATACTACTGTACTGACTTATTATCAAATTGAAGAAATGAGACATTTTGATGTCTGGAACAATTCCTTGAATATGCATTCTCACTCTTTCCTGCTTAATGCAGGTAATATCAAATGGCCTTTTTTAAAAAAAATCCAAGTTTCAAATAGACGGTAGAATAATTTACATTGTGATGTCTTTCTATCACATTATCACTTTATTGGATGCATATAAAATTGTTCTGAAGATTGCGCAGATTTCTTAGAATACTGGTATTTAAACAGCCATTTCCCCAATTAAGTTGGAAAACACAACTAGCCAAAAGCCTGTTTAGCTGAAATTCCATTCTAGAGATGTTTAAAAGGGTTATGTGATTGTAGTATTGTACTAAGTGTGGTGAGATCAAGATTTGTTAATTCACCCTTACCCTGGCAGCTCACTGTGCGATTTTGAATTGGTCACTTTCTCTGAACACAGACTACCAGAGAAGGTGGTTGTTTCAAGAAAAGATTGGAGAAAAGAGCCACTTGAAATGAATATAGGTAAAACAGTTCTTGAAGTGACACATATACCTGGAGGTAAAATGGACTTTGAAATGTCTGTAAAACTGTAAAGAGGAGATGTTGTTACAGGAACCAGTTTTCTAATCAGAGAGGGTGCAGCATTTTTGATCTGGAACCATGCTTTTAATTTAGTTGTCAAAAGCACAACAAGATGGCTTCCAAATTTTGATTTGGCTATTGCCTTAACCTGAAAAACATAGTTTGGAATAGTGGCTTTACAATCTGTTTTCCAGAAAGTAGAACTCTTCAAAGGGTTGGCATTTCAAAAGGAAACTTATATATCGGAGAAAGTGATAGTAAGACAAAGAAAGCAGGATCTGAAGATTCCGTGCAAAACCGGTAGGTTAAAAGGGATAGAGACCCCTCCCCTCAGTCCAATGCAGGGCAAGTTAATCCCCAGATGTGACGTTGTTTTGAGAAGTTCAGGCTGTGAAGGTGATAAGAAGCTGTTCTCAGGCATCAACAGATGGCCCTCTAGCTATTCCCTCCCCCTTACATTCCCAATAAGGTAAATCAAAGTACAGGATAGGCATGCAAGAGGAAAAAGGTTATAAAGTGAGGAATGCATCCAGGCTTCCCCACCAGAATGGCAATGTCCCGACATCCAATTCTGAGTTTTGGACCATCAGTTCTGAGTCTGTGGTGGGTTCAGGCATGGGGACTGGCATGCCTGACCCTTCTGCCATGGCTAGAAAAGATTCTATGATTCTATGGCTAGGATTAGTTCAGGAAATTTTTTCTATGTATTATGATTTTTTTTAGTTCAATTCGCTTTTTGGCCACTAGGGTGCGTTGCAAAGCTTTGTAAATGTAGGCGCAGTTCACAAGTCAGCCACTAGAGTGCGTTGCGATAGAGATCTATGGGACCTGACATGTATATTTCAATGAAGTTTATAAATTAACAGTACAGATTTCATGAAAAGTTAGGCTAGTACAATATGTGATTATCTCTTGCCAAAGCACTCATGGTCAGGATTTTTTGATGACTACATAAATGATCTTCGCTACATACATCTCAGAATTATAGTACCTTTGCAATGCCTCCACTTGGTGGTGTCAGTGTCCACTTAATGCATCTTCAAATGCATATTAAAGTACTGTATCTTTAAACTCTTCTAAGCTTCCCTCTAGACATTCAATCTAAAAGCTTGGCTGATAAGTTGTTATGAATAATGTATTTTATGGACACAAATTGATGGAAATTGAGATACAGTGTGATCTCCATCTGTTTAGCTGAAGGTAGTAAGTCTCAGTGATGAAAAACAGGAAATAGTTAATAAATGAAGGAGGGAATCTTGCCTCTTCCAATGTTGTTCTTGTCACTTTGGAAGCGTTAAACAAAATTGCTCATTATTTATGTCAAGTTCTAGTCCAAATCAAGTCTATATTAAGTGAAACGTTATGCATGATTAATGAAAGCAAATGCCATTAAGCTGGGAGATACATGGACATCGTTCAGAAGTGTTTGCATTTTACCTTTTTCAGTATTTGAGATACAAACATTTATCTTTTTAGATTAACCCCGATATATGATATATTGCAGTAAAGTAAAACTTGATGATTTTTATCTTTCTACTGGAGATGAGATATTTATGGAGAGTTTTCCCAAATATTTTATGACTTTAAAAAGGACAATGAATATCTGTTTTTGTGGAATATTCCACCCTTTCAAAATAACTGATAACATGGTATGAAGTGACATTCTTAGGAGCAGCAGGAGTGGGCAGGATAGCAAATGCTGCACTCAGCGACTGTGGGCTTGACATGCAAAATCTGAGTATGTATTGCAAATCCTGGAGCTGCAAGTCAGCATAAAGCTGTACTCGGCAACATGGAGAATATTTGTAGCTCAGGGCTGAAATGAGGGGGTCCTTGGTGCTCTCTGAGCTTGGTTGTTTTCTTGCAGACATTTCATTACCCAAACTAGGTAACCTCATCAGTGCATTGGGTAATGAAACGCCTGCAAGAAAACAACCAAGCTCAGAGAGCACCAAGGACCTCCTACTCTTTGGTAGCTTTTGAAAACTAAACACTGTTTTCCTCTTTTTGGTTCTGCATTGGACAGCGAGCTCCAACTCAAAAGAGCTTGACGTTTCATTTTATTTACCCTTCCAACACTGTATGCCAACTTTGGTAATACGGAATCAGTACAATTCTTTCTACTGTTTCTGCTTCTCATACTATAATGTAATGCTTGAGTATGTTAATTAAGCTGAGGGTTATGGAATCCAATGTGACAATAGGTAAATTTCAGTTGCCGAGCCCTATTAATTTGGTTTAACCCTCTGCACCATCCTTCATGGCAACAGACAGCCCCATGTCTCCCAAGTTCTGAACAATGAGAGGGAAGAGTTGTCTGTTTCATTGCCATCTGGTTGGCGCGGAGCTGCTCTTTACACCCGTTCTTCTGGGCTCAGATATTTCCATCTGTTTTGACAAGTAGTTCTCTTCATTCTCTATGTCTGAGCTCATCTGCTTTTTATTTTGAGTGCCCGCCTTCTCACTTAGCCCACTTATAGACTTGATTCTGCATACATTTGCCTGGCGGTATTTAAAATAAAGTTGCATGTGCCGCTGAGCTTCCTGCCTTCTTATTTCTATTTATGTTCCTTGACACGGATTCTGAATTTTTATTTTTATGTTTAATATACATAGTTGATTTCCTCCACTTGTTCTTTTTGTTGGCACAGCCAACACTTGGGAAGAAAGCCCTCTTACGTGATAAATAGACCTGTCCTGGAATTAATAGATTGTGAGGAAATCTTGGACAGAAAATTGAATAAGTGGTAGAATAAATTTGTATTTAATTTAGAAAATCGGAACTTACTTTGGCATTAAATTGAAAATACTCTTAAAAACTTGTCTGTCAAACATAGGCTCTGAAACTGTAGCAGCTAACCTCCCTCCCCACTTTTAAACTAATCAGTTGTCCATTCCACATGAACTTCATATTTATTGGATTTTTTTTTACATTCAGAGCAGCAAACATAAATACTCTTTCCTTCTCCCATTGGAAGAGTTGGGAGTACAAAACTCCCTTGAAATTCTTGGAAATAAAAAAAATAAAATTGCAGCACTAAATGGGACATGGTAGAAGTAATAGATGTCTCTGAAGGCAAGCCAGGGCTAATGATAGCAATCATCATTATAGCCACAAGGGATTGTTTGCAAGTAGAGCTCATTTGAGCTCTTCTCTGTGGCAGGAAAGAATAAGGAGCAGTTGATAGATTGAGCAAAAGTAGGTTACATTGGTAGAGTAGAATTAATACACCTGTGAGACCTATTTATGACTTGCTTCCCCAAAGATTTGCCTGCCTTGAAGTTTCCTGTGACCCAGAACTTAATGGTCCCCCCTCCCCCCCAGTTTGATTACTTGAATTCAAGGACATAGTTCTAGTCTTGTAGTAGGTTCTCAGATTGAAGAGAATCAATTGAGTTTAATTCTTCCCGTTTTGTGGTGTTGGAAAGAACACACAGCATGAGGGTATACTTTTTCTGTGACTTTTGCTTAGTTCTTCCTATTAAGTCTCTCACACACATTATCTGTTAGGAACATGATGGCAAGGCATATTTCCATAACACATTTTTCATGTTGTGTTGTTGAAATAGGCATGCTCCTGATTTTGGGCGTAGAACCATGGTTCATTATGCTTTCAAACGTGTGTGAATTTCGGTCTGTAAATGTTGTAGGGTTGGGACTTTGTAGGGTACAAAGATCGGTCAGCAGACTTAGGTATTCCACTTGTCCCAATAAAATTGAAATTGTATGGCGTCTTGGGATCTGTCTACCATTTTCGGTGGATTATTTTGGCAGTTGCTCTTACGTTACATTTGTAATCATGAGACCTTTACAGTGGTTGCAGAATCACAACCAGCTCTTCCACTTGTCAAAGGATAGATCTTTAGTCAGATGCAGATTTCAAAATGCAACTGTAATCATGTTTTTAGTCTCGTGTTATGTTGTTTAGTTTGGGAGTTGGGAATGAGGACACAAAAACCACCTGAAGCACAGGTTGAATTTACATTGATATTTCCCCTGCTGGCTGCTTCATTTAACCGAGACACACTTTTGGCTGTAAGCAAGAGGAAAAAATGCAAATGGCTTCAATAAAAAAATGACTTCTTTGTTTACAATTGACACTTACTAAAATGATAAAACTTCTAGAATCCTCACCAGAGGAGCCCCAATCCTGTCGTTGCAATATTGTGGCTTTGGAAGGGGTAATGCAAGTTACTTCCTGTTGTGCACAGTTTAGGTTTGTCTAGGCTTGAAAAGGCTTGCCTTGAAATTAGAGCGGGCAGAAAATGCATGTCTTCCTTAGGCAGTCAAAGCTTATTTTCCTTCGAATATATTCTGCACAACTCTCCCCAACAGCTTTTGCGTGTAGCCATTGTGTGCTCCATTAAGTTCCCAAGCGCTGCTTCCTGAATGCAGCAGGTCTTTCTGCTTTTAGCCTTAATGTCTTAAAAGAAGTAAACTTCAGTATCCTGTCAGGGATCTCCTGGAGCTGCTTTGTCTACTAATACTTGCATTTTAATTCCTTCGATATCAGAAAAGGTATCTTGCTGCAAGCCCCACCATAAATAACTCTTAGTAGCTCTCATTACTCCAACTTGAATGTTGGATAAAAGACTTGTATTTCTTCTGTCCAGAAATTTTATTGATTTAAAGTGATCATTTTAAACATATATAAAAGACTTTGTGCAAATATGGTGCTCTCCTGTATGTAGGACATGCTAGCACTGGTAAAATGTATTGGTAAATAAAGCACCCACCTACTTTATGAGTCTGACATAGTTGGTTGTGTAATGTAGGTTGGCATTTATGCCAATTTCTGGAAACGTTTCTCAGTTTTGAATTTGTTGTTTCAAGAATGCTTACCTCATTCTTTCTGAAGGGTATTTTGGGCTGGGAAAGGCTGCTAAAGATTACATGTAGTCTTTGATTTACAGCAGTTCATTTAGTGACCTCTTCTGACACCCCCCCCCCCCCCGTTCCACACCAAAGCACACTCTGAGCCAAAGATAAGTTACGGCATTTAATTAACAGACAGACAGGTCCTTGGCAGCAAACCGGCACAGGTAAGCCTTGGCAGCAATCCAGCCTGCCAAGCTCACAATCATGTTCTCCAGCATTAGTTCCTGTGTTTTAGTCAATGCGTTGACTTCTGCAAGAGGGGCGTGTGCACAAGCAGCCCTTTTATAGTCTGGAGAGGAGCCTAATGACCACCAGCTGAGTGCAATTACCTCCTGTAACTGCACAACTGTTCCTTACGCCTATTAGCTCTTCGGTGCCGGGCATCCAGTAACAACTCACTGCTGGCGTCCGGCTCACTCTCCCTTGTCTCCTCCCCACTGGTCCAAGGCTCAGGTGCCTCCTGGTGGCCAACCAGCCTCTCTGCGCCCTGCTCGGAGTCGGAACCCTGTCCAGGGTCCTCCACATCCTCCAGAGCCGACTCATAGGGCCCCTCTCTGTCGGAGTCTGGTGGCAGCTCCAATGGCTCATGCTGGGCCACAATAGTGACCATTCAAAGTTGCAGCAGCACTGAAAACAGTAACTTATGACTATTTTTCACACATGACAATTTCAGCATCCTCAGGGTCATATGATCAAAATTCAGACACTTAATAACTGACTCATATTTATGACAGTTGCAGTGTCCCGGAGTCATGTGATCATCTTTTATGACCTTCTGACAAGCAAAGTCAATGGGGAAGCCAGCCATATTACTAACTTAGTAACTGCAGTTATTCCCTTCACAATTGTGGCAAGAAAGGTCGTAAAATGGGACAAAACTCACTTAACAAATGGCATCTAGTTTGAGCCAAAAATCAACTTAGTAATGTAATTTTTCCTTGGTTCAAGACTTTCAGTTTATGAGGTTTTTGTGTGTGTGCGCGTGTGTGTGTTGCACAAAGTGAACATTATTGAAAGCGTTCAGTGATGGAAGTGTTAAGACACAACCACTATCCCTCCAGATAGTGACCCCCTTTTTTTCCCTATTCCACTGATTCAGAAGAAGAACTTGCATTCTTTTCTGGCTCATGGCTGATTAAGGATGCTCTCCTCTTCGCCCCTGGTTATTCTTCTGATTACCAGTAGATGGCAATAGCCCACCCTTTTATGAGATCTGTGTTGCTTTAATTTGTAACTCACTGCTTCTAAAGTGACTCAGATTTCAAAGAGCAGCAGTGTTTACCCTAACATACCTAAGCTTTTATGGACCAGAGTCCCTTTAGCAAATACATAACATATCTATGTAATTAGCTGTGTACATAGGAAAAAAAAAGATTAGAACAAACAAAATAAATTGAGTCTTAACAGACAAATGGTCATGTTACTCTGTGGTACAAATCTCCTTTCAAACAGAGTCATGGCTTTATGCATGTAAGTGGGTTTTGGTACTTTGATATCTGTGAGATAAAATAGGAAAGAATTACAACTAGAGAAGAGAATTTAGTTGCCTGGTTAAAAACCTTTTAAGCAGATTTTATATAATTACAGTTATTTCTGTGCTTAGAGGTGAAGTGTCTAAAATGGGATGTTCAGCCTTGGCAACTTTTAAGACCTGTGGATTTCAACTCCCAGAATTCCCCAGCCAACATGGCTGGCTGGGGAATTCTGAAAGTTGAAGTCCACAGGTCTTAAGTTACTGTTGGACACTGTTGGCCTAAAAGTAATGAAAAAAATAAAAGAAACTTGCTTAGGGATATAACTTTAAAATACTATTTAAATTAGAAGCTGAAATTACATAGTCTAGCTTCACCAATCAGGTGTCCTCTGGATATACATATATGGACTGCAGCTAGCATAACCTTTTGGACTTTTTATCTGTGCAAAATGTATATTGCCAGATTGAGGTTAGCTGTTTGGGGAGGGGAGCTATTTTTATATTTTGCTATTTCACCCTGAAGCGATGTTGTATGTAATTCAAAATCCTAATTTCCAGAGTCTTGAAAAATCTCAACTTTATTTTTTCTATCTATGTAATCATAGAAAATAGTGCTAAACCTTCCAGCGATTTTGTATCGGCCTGATTGGTTGTTTTAGTTAAGAGGGTCACCTGCCCAAGTTTGGGAATTCTTTCACACTGTAATAAAGAAAATAGAAGAAGAAAAGTATTTGTTGTGAGGTTTGGGGTAATAGATTATGCATGAGGAAAGGTACAAGCAGTGCTCAACTTACAACCACAATTCAGCCCACAATCAGACATTTATGAGTTTTGCCCCATTTTACGTTGTTAAGTGAATCATTACAGCTGTTAAGTTAGTAACATGGTTGTAAAGTGAATCTGGCTTCCTCATTGAATTTGCTTATCAAAAGGTTGCAGAACGGAATCAAATGATTCTGGGACACTGCAACTATCATAAATATGAACCAGTTGCCAAGCATCCAAATTTTGATTATGTGACTGTAGGGATGCTTACAAAGGTCGTAAGTATGAAAGACAGTCATAAGCAGGCGTGGGTTTCAACCGGTTTGCGGTCCCAGCGAACCGGTTGGTCGGCGAACCCGGAAGTAAGTAACTTCCGGGAACGGCGAAGGGCCCACCCGCCGTCCCGCGCTCCTTATCGGTCTTTGAAGGCTTCTGCACTTCCATGCAGGCGCATGGCACATACAGCGCCTGCGCGATTCTCCGCGAGCAGCTGGATGGCACATACAGCTCCTGCGCGAGTCTCCGTGAGCAGCTGGAGCATCGTGCAGGCGCTAAGACGCATGCGTGAACTGCGCGCGTGCACGAGGACACCACCGGCCCTGTTCCAACCGAACCAGTTGGAACGGGATTAGCAACCCACTCCTGGTCATAAGTCACTTTTTTCAGTGCTGTTGTAACTTTGAACAGTCACTAAACGAACTGTTATAAGTCCAGGACTACCTGTAAGATGGAGTGGCAAAGGATGCAATTGTCTTTTCCTCTGATTACTGAAAAGCACTCTTAGGACTCTTGCCAGATGCTCAGGATATACATAGATTCATACATTTTATAGTCTTGAGCCCAGAGCAGCTATAAATGTGATTTAAAAAAGAAGATGTGAGGGATGAAATTGGGAGGAATCAGCTAGACAAATGAACCTGTCTGAACAAGGTTCGCTTTGGGATTTGCAGTAGGATCTTTCTCTTCAATCAGGTAAAAAACCCATCAGACACGTCTATGGAGATTCTCAGCCATCCATGTCCGGGTTGTCCTAAAGGTGCTTTTAATTCAAGAGGCAACTGGACTTTCTTGTTTTCCTTTGAAGATGTTTCATTTCCCTCATCCAAGAAGCTTCTTTAGCTGTGATGATGGGAATGGAAGAACTTATACTCCTTGCAGATAGCTGGTCATTCGCATTCTTTTAGAGAGTCATCAAAGTCACCTGATTTTGGACAAAGAAGACTGCTGGTTTGAAAGAGAGGTCAAAGAGGCCATTTATGTCCAAATTGAACTCTCTCAACAAAAGGGAAGGGATAGGATATCATCTACCTCCAGTCTACAACCCAGTCCTCTTTCAAACCAGCAGTCTGCTTTGTCCAAAATCAGGTGACCTTGATGACTCTCTAAAAGAATGCAAATGACCAGCTATCTGCAAGGAGTATAAATTCTTCCATTCCCATCAGAGCTAAACATATTCGATTTTGGACAAATAAGACTGCTGGTTTGAAAGAGGGGTCAAAGAGGCCATTTATGTCCAAATTGAGCAGCCCTCTCTCAACAAAGGGGAAGGGATAGGATATCATCTACCTCCAGTCTACAACCCAGTCCTTTCAACCCTTCCAAGAAGGAGCAACGCCCATTTGCACTATTCAGGTGACCCCATGACACAGATAAACCTCCAGCTGGCCTTAATGACCTGCTCGGATGAGAAACGAAAGGTCTTCAAAGAAATATAAGGAAGTCCAGTTGCCTCTTGGAAAAAAAACACCTTTGGGATCCAGCGGACACATTACCTTTCCTGTAGGTATATGGAGGAGAATTTCATGTAGACCCAGGCTTTTAGATTCATGTAGATTAGTATGTAGTTTGGTAGAGACAAATGGAACTACATGTCAGCGTTCCAAATACCATGCAGAATTAAATCAGAGTCGAAGGCAAAACTATACTTAAAGTTCCAATTTAATAAGACAGGCACGTTGACATCGTGCTATTGGATTCCAACTCTGGAAGTTACATCAGAATCCCACCCAGTTAAAAGTTCATGATCTTATCCCCACACCCACACAGTCCATCACATGGTCCAATCTCCTTCTTCCACGCTGGCGTCTACGCCCAACTGGTTCCAGTCAGGTGTGAAAGTGCGGAGACAAAGGATGACCTTGACTTCTAGTAAAGAATGAAAATAATACATTCCACAATCCTACTCCTTCTATTCCCCCTTCCCATCGACTATACTAATGAAACAGCATAATGAAATAAGAGAAAGTGTGGCAGGCCAAAATTCTAAAAGGAATATAAATGCAGGCCTGACACTACAGTAATTGCCCCTTTTATTCCCAGTGTTGGGAGGAAAATCCTCAAAGCCTTGCATAGAAACTAAATCTTTCTTCCAGCTTGTACAATTTTTTGTAGGCTGCTATGAACCTTTCGGCCTTTTCTTTTATCTGTTTAGAGGCATAGCCTCAGGTTTTAAAAAACTCTAGGTGCTTTATACTTAATAGCATCCCTGTCTTGAACTTAATTTGGGAGGGGAATCTTCTCGCTTGAGGTACTTATTATCACAGTACCATTCGTGTATCAATGCAAGCATTGCCTGTAAATTCTTCCTATCATCTTCACTGTATTTCCCAGTTGTCGCATTGGATTTACATGATGATCCTGAAAAGCAACTTAGTCTTGGGCCTTTTTTCAGCCCTGGGCAACTGTTAAGCGAATGCTCGAATCCAAAAGAGGGCCACGATGTGCAGGAGGCCCCTAATTCAATTTCTGCACCCTCCGGTTAAAATAATTTTGTATCGGTCGCTAGGAGAAGCTCTAATGTTGGGGAAAGCAGAAAGATGTAGAAGAAGATCAGCAGCAAGGTGGATGGACTCCATTATAATGGCAGTGAAGGCTCTGTTGGAAGAGTTGAAAGACCAGTCAGAGAGAGATCATCATGAAAAATAATGCACATAATCACTAGGAGAGTTTTTGTGACCCCCGACAAGTGACCAAGTACTGAATAGAGCGGAATGGAACAGAACATTTCATTGTCACTTTACATGTACTTGGTTTAGTTAGTTAATAGCTTAGTTATAGCAATAGCAATAGCAGTTAGACTTATATACCGCTTCATAGGGCTTTCAGCCCTCTCTAAGCGGTTTACAGAGTCAGCATATCGCCCCCACAGTCTGGGTCCTCATTTTACCCACCTCGGAAGGATGGAAGACTGAGTCAACCTTGAGCCAGTGAGATTAGAACCGCTGAACTGCAGATAACAGTCAGCTGAAGTGGCCTGCAGTACTGCACCCTAACCACTGCGCCACCTGGGCTCAGTTAGCAGGCAAATGTTCGGTTCTGTCAATGTCGTCTCACTTTTTCTCCCTTTTTTTTAAACTTAAGACTTAAGTTGTGTGTGTTTTTAAAAAAGAAAAAAAACAGAACATCTCACCCCCAAAATTTTGGTGATTATGAACAATCAATAGCAATAACATTTAGATTTATATACTGCTTCACAGTGCTTTACAGCCCTCTCTAAGCAGTTTACAGAGTCTGCATGTTGCCCCCACTGGTTTTTACTGACCTCCGAAGGATGGAGTCAACCTTGAAACGGTGAAAATCAAATTTCCGGCAATCAGAAGAATTAGCCTGCGGTACTGAATTCTAACCACTGCGCCACCATGGCTCTTCTTTACTTTAGAATGTCAGTATCAAATATATATCAAATGAGAACATTACATAGGGTTTTTTTTAGATAAGAATCCTTAGATGTTTTCTATCGTATTTCCTATCTGGCATTAAATTAGGCATTATTACATTAAGGCGAATTAAACCCCAGATTTTAATGTTGAATCTTGATAGACAGCCAGCATTTCCATGTATCACCACCCAGTTCTTCCTGCAGAGGAAAGGAGATAATTATCCATGCTCAAGACAAAAACAAAACATCAGGGAAGCAGTGGTTGAATCTCTTCCTAGATTTTGACCAGTATTTAGGAAACTGCAAGAAATTATATTTGCTCGCTGAACATGTAAAGACTGAGCAGGCTCCTGGAAAGATTTCCCCACACTTTTCTAGGTTCAGGGACAGTGTGGCAACTTTTCTTCAATCTATTAAGTTAAGAAATCAGCTCTCTAGTGATGAATGGAGTAGCCTATTTGCAGATCCTTGGTAGAAGAAGAAATTGGAATACATACATAACATACAGCTGCATTGATGTTGATAGGAGTTGATTTCTTCATGATTATCTTTTTAATGATTTCACTTTCCCCTTAAAGACACACCCGTGTGCAAATAAAACAAGGCAAAGTAGAGGGCTCCTTCTGTCTGCTAAGCACGACCAAAACCCATCCCTTTATTTAAAAGCTTATTTTCCCCCCACTGTCTCCCACAATGTTACTTCCACAGGGTTTATAGCTACCGTTGTAATGCTCTGTTCCCATTTAGCAACCCAGCTTTGCTAATAGTTCAAGTGCTAGCACTTAACTTGGTTTGCTTCTTCTTTGTTCTTTGAATCTCCATCTTTTGAGTTTCTCTAAACTCCAAGGCTTTTTTATTGAACAGATTTGTGTTTCGGAGGGCGAGAGGGAGGGAAGGCACAACAAGCTGATATCTGCTTATGTGGATAAACAGGGGTCAGAAAATAAAAATTGATCTCCTGAATTGTTTTTTTGTTTGTTAAGGCCATCATTTTTTTCAGGTAACTGCCAGGAAAAGTATGCAAACCCACTTTGAAAAACCAGTGTTGTGTTATGGAGGAACAAAATGTCTGAACCTGAAGATAAAATTTGAGTATATGTTTGGTTTTTTAAGAGGTCTAATTTCAGCATTAACACTGTCTGTAGCCGTAAATAAAACACAGATTCAGATGAACTAAAAATTAACTACTGATCAGAGTCAAGAAAATTTTTCTTTAATCTGATCCCAGTCATTGCAATTTGCTGCTTAGCATTGGCCGATGCCATACTCTAAAAGTCACAATCAATCTCATTATTTTTTTTAAATAAGATTCACATTCTGCCAATGTCAGCTTTGAAAACCATTTGGGGGCACATCATATTTATGGGAATTACATGGCTGCCCATCTTATACATAATAATCCTAAGTGGTTCACAACATTCAATAAAAAAAGAAAGATAATAACAGTCCGCCTTGCAAACAACACATACTCCATCATAATGCCACAACATCCCATCAATTCCCTAGCTCTCATCCTAGCCCAATGCTTGGGGGAAGAGGGGTCTTTGCTTGGGGGAAGAGCCGGGTCTTCATGGTCTTCTGGAAGGTTAAAAGGATGGAAGTCCTTCTTATGAATCAGAAAACAATGTATTTAGAAGGCCAAATGAATCCAGCACCCAGCACTCCATGAATTCATTTATATTTCAGCCTTGTAAAAATGTTCTTTCTCAATGGAATATTGAACCATGCCCAAGTAATTGTGGAGCCTGGAGGTAATCTGTAGCTCCTGTGGGGCAGACCAGGTCTCTTCATTAAGGTATTCTAGAAATTGCTCCAGAATCATTTTGGTTTTCTGTGGTCTTCCTTCTTTCCTTCCTTGTCCAGAGGAGAAAACCTCTTTTCATCTTTTGAGAAGTTAATTACTTCAGCCATGAATGGGCCTGCAATAAGTGTTCTTTTTCATTTCAAAGAGTGTGGGCCTGTCCAATGTACCCCCTATAGAGCAGAAAATAAAATATGGGGGCTTTTGAGGATTTATGAGTCAAAACTATCAGAACTGACCCTGAAAATCTAGAGCTAGCAGATACAAAGGACAGGTCTATCACAAGCCCTTCAGCAGAGAAACTTCAGTGTTTAACATTTCTGAAGTTTCTCTATTCGGTTATATGAATATTAACCAATTTCATGCTCTTGAAGTTCTATTTGTTGTTCCAATATATTTACCGGAGGGCAGGGGATTGAAAGAGAAAGATTTGTATTTAATGCAAGCATCATATTTTCCCTCTGCTTTCCTGTTTTATTTGTCGTCCAATTTGGCTCACGAAATCTCCAAGCATTTTAGGAAGCTGGGATCAGCAAGGTTTGTTCTGTGTTGCCATAACGACCGTCTCCATGGAAATGATGATCCAATGAGAGAACTTTTGTAGACTCCGTTATGGCCTCTTCTTTATTTTTGCACCATTACAGAACCTGTTTTTTTTTTGTGGTGGTTTGATTGATTGTTTTGATAAATGTTGATAGCCAGCAGCAGGGCTTCTGGTCCAGGTCACCCACTTCTCTTCTGCTTCTCCCCCCCCCTTTTTTTGGGGGGGGAATTGCTTTAGACAAGCAAAGGTGAAGCACCACATTGCAACGTGAACGGCAGTGTTGCCGATGGCTCCGTACTTCCTGCCAACCAGGAAGAGAGTGGGAGAGTTCACAATCTGGCACTCTGCCTTGGACAACTTTGAAAAAGCTAGAGATCAGCTGTCTGTCTTGCAAGGCTATCTGAGGCTTGACGCTGGCAAGGAATATTTCCCTGTACTTAACTGCAAGCTAGAAAGGGAGGGTGAATCTGCCAGATTTTATTTCACAACTGAAAAGTGGACCACAGGATTCCTTCCACATGCATTTTCTCCTCGTGCTGCTAGAGTTCCCCAAGAGAAGATTACATTGCGATGTTTCATCTCGGCTATAGTGAAGTTGTGTGTATGGTAGGAGCGATTGAGGAAGAAATAATTTTGTACAGAGTCTGATTTCCTCCCCGAGGAACTTCGTTAAGAAGATTATCAATTTGTCTTGTCTCCTAGATAATATAAAAACACCTCTAATTCTGTCGTTTACCAATCTGCAGAATAAATATAATTCAGAATTCAGTCTCCATCTGAGGTTTCTTAACACTTCTGGATATCTCACAAGCAAATTATGTTGAAGAGGCTTTCATGTTGATATTGCTTCATCGAAGTAATGCTGCCTTTGAGCCAGTAGCTCCCTTACCAACCATGTTTGAGATGCTAAATAATTTGACATTTTTCTAGATTGACCTTACGTGACTTAGCATCCGACTGAATATATCATCTGATTGGGGAAGCTGCTATAGAAATGCATAATCAAAATGATTCTTATTCTCAGTGTTCAGAAGTGTGTCGTTACTTCTGGAGCAAAAAAAAAAGTTACCAACCCACAGACTTATTTAGAGGAATTGCAAAGTTTATAGAAAGTTTTTAGGTTTTTTTTGTTTTTTTTTTAGTTAATCTTGAGTACAGGTAGTTCTTGATTTACAACCACAATTGAACTCAAAATTTCTCTCGCTAAATGAAACATTGCTTAAGTGAATTTTGCTCCATTTTATGCTCTTTCTTGCCACAGTTGTTAAGTGAATCACTGCAGTTGTTAAGTGAGTAACCCATTAGTGAAATGAATCTGGCTTCCCTATAGACTGCTTATCAGAAGATTGCACAAGGGAATCACATAACCTCTGGACACTGCAACCATCATAAATATGAGTCAGTTGCCAAGCATCTAAATGCTAAACATATGACCATGGGGATATGGCAACCATCATGAGTGTGAAAAATGGTTATAACCCACTTTTTTAGTGCCGTTGTAACTTTGGTCACAAAGTGAACTGTCACTGTTTTCCACATGACCATCGCAGCATCCTCATGGCCACGTGATCCGAGTTCAGATCAGGGGTGAAATTCAGCAGGTTCTGAAAGGTTCTGGAGAACCGGTAGCGGAAATTTTGAGTAGTTTGGGGAACCAGCAAATACCACCTCTGGCTGCCCCCAGAGTGGGGAGAGAATGGAGATTTTGCATTATCCTTCCCCTGCCACGCCCACAAAGCCACGCCCATAGAGGCGGTAGCAAAAAAAATTGAATTTTGCCACTGATTGAGACACTTGGCAACTGACTTATATTTATGACGGTTGCAGTGTCCCAGGGTCATGGGATTAACTTTCTTGACCTTCTCACAAGCGAAGTCAACGGGGAAGCCAGATTACCTTAACAAGTGTGTTACTAACTTAAACAACTGTTAACAACTGTGATAAGAAAGGTTGTACAATGGGGCAAACATCACTTAACAAATGTCCAACTTAGCAATATAAATTTTGGGCTCAATAATGATCGTAAGTTGAGGACTACCTGTGTCGTGTGCTAGAAGCTTTTCACTCCCTGTATGCTGGATCCCTCTGATCTGTCACCTGTCCATTTAATTGAATGGCCCTTCATTTTAATACTGTAGGTGGGGAAAATCCCCCCCCCCCCCCATTTATTTGACTGCCCTTAACTGAAAGGGCTTGGTCTCTTTAGCGTTTTTTCAAGGGATGAGGATTAATCTGTGATAATTTTAGTTTCCCTCTTCAAACTACTTTTTTTAAAAAAGATGATTGCCCACTGTATTCTAACCATGTTTGAACCATTCTGGAAAGACCTTTTCTGCTATTATCCTTTTTTTTTCTTAATCTTGACAATCTATTTCTTTCGGTAGCGCAGAAAAATGAATTGAATTTTTAATAATTTTTAATAAACTTACTCCTACAACAAACGACCCTCTTGGGCATTAGAAGCCAATCAACCTTGGTCAGTATAGATGCAACCTATGCGTTTTGCATTTCATATTAACTTCAGCCTGTCACGAGAGGTTAACTGAGTTAATGGTTTTCAGCAGACGGTTTGAACATCTTCACCCGCTGTTTGAGCATAGAGTGTCCTGATCATTTTAGGGATAAGCAGTGCCTAAACACACTTACTTATAAGTGTGAATTCCTGTCCTCGGCGATTATTATGAAAAACTGAAAGATTGAGCTAATTCTTATACTTTACTGTTTTCGCCCTCCCCCGGCTCCTATAAAGCCTCTGGAGCCTGGGGAGGGAGAAAAAAGCATGCAAAAAATGTGGGGGTTGTGCCTGTCATACGCGCATGCGCACTGGGGGTGTGTCACACATTGCATTATGGGTGCAGCAGGCCCGCACACAACCCCCCTGCGCTCGCCCCGCTTATGGCATGCGAGACAAAAAAGGTTTGCCATCGCTGCTTTACAACTTCAGTTCTCTTTGTTTAAGATCCCTTTTTATCTGGCTCCCTGGCTTGCATTTCTGTACAAACATGGATAACTTTTAATTCCATTGTGTTTATTTCTGTTAGAAGCAACAAAACAAAAGACTTGCTTGACATTTCAGATGAATTGGGCTGGATTTCTTCTTAATTTGATCTTAATATTGAACTAAGATCAACATCAACATACACTATATTGCCAAAAGTATTCGCTCACCCATCCACATAATCAGAATCAGGTGTTCCAATCACTTCCATGGCCACAGGTGTATAAAATCAAGTACCTAGGCATGCAGACTGATTTACAAACATTTGTGAAAGAATGGGTCGTTCTCAGGAGCTCAGTGAATTCCAGTGTGGGTGATAGGATGACATCTGTGCAACAAATCCAGTCGTGAAATTTCCTCGCTCCTAAATATTCCACAGTCAACTGTCGGCTGTATTATAAGAACCTGGAAGTGTTTGGGAACGACAGCAACCCAGCCACTAAGTGGTAGGCCACATAAACAGGTCCAAGATCAGTGTGTGACCTCACAAATGCGCTTCTGGAAGAATAGTCAAAAATCCCCAGAAACACACTCCTGAACCTTGTGGACAGCCTTCTCAGAAGAGTTGAAGCTGTTATAGCTGCAAAGGGTGGACCAACATCATATTGAACCCTATGGATTAGGAATGGGATGTCACTCACAATAAGTTCATATGCGAGTAAAGGCAGGTGAGTGAATACTTTTGGCAATATAGTGTATATTGTTTCTAACTGATGTCCTAACTACTGTCTAGAATTGCACCAAAGTATTTCTACCTAATTCCATTCTAATTTATCTTGAAGTACATAGCTGTTTCTCATCCAGAGGCCTGGCCACCACTGGAGTTTGCCATTTTTTTTTTAATCTACAATAAATCTACAGTGACTAAGATTATTTTTAAATTTTATAATCTGATAACGTTTTACTTGCCTTTTTTTAAACTGTTTTGCTTCTTAATGCTTCCTTTCCTCCTCATTTTCTTTCTCTGATATTTCACAAATTCTCCTCACTGGGTATGCATGAAAGTATGCATGCAAATATTACTTGCTATCTAAACTCTACTCAGTTCCTTAATTTGAAGATCATTTGAGAAGTTGTGGGACGTAAATGTAATATTTTTCATTAAAATAGGCAGTAGGATAATAAACAAATGCACTAACTTATATTTGGTTTCCAGTGAGAATTGATGTATAATCACACAGATCCCTGAAGCTAGACAGAAACAAAAGGAAATTCCCACTTTAAATATTGCTCAGGTATAATTTATGTAAGTGGCTTATTTTTTTTTCCTGAGCAGTTCAACACCCACAGTTCTTTTGCATTAACCAAGCTAATTTCTTTTCAAAATGTTTGACATTTTAGTTTTGGTAAGCTGAAAAGTGGTTATATACCTTTCTTAGTGAATTTTATACTTTCAGACTTTTTTGTTAATGTAGCCTTACAATAAAGTAGAATTAGCGCATCTGGTCGTGTTTCCTGTCTGATCTTCCCGTGAACATTGACGTCAATCTTGCAAGTCTGAAAGTACACATCTGCCACTGTCTCCCTTTTAGTCTGAGAGCTTAAGGAAGGGAGTCTCTTCTAAGACTCTTTCTCTGCGCCTTTAGGCAGCTGCGGGCTTTGCCCTCTTTTATCCGGCCATTCCCTAGGTGGGTCTATGACAACTCACCCTGGCCAACTAACTGCAGGAAAACTTGCTGAGGGACAAGAGTTACATTAATATGAAGAATGGTGGAATCAAATTATTAAAGAAAGGATGCCAAAGGAGGGACAAAATGAAATGTGAATGACAAAAATTAAAATATTTTTTAAAAATTATTTTGAATAATGAATTGTCCCTCAGCAAGTTGTCCCATGACAAGTTGGCCATGGTGAGTTGTCCCATTCTGTCCATAGGCAGCATCTCTTCACCCTATTCCTCAAGAATGTTCTCACAAATCCATTACTGGAAGCTAAGGCTACTTCTCTATCCCAGGGATGATCCAGACCAAGGAAAGTGTGCCTGGATTTTGCAGTGACTCAGAAAAGGCAGGACTTCTGCCACTGTGATAATTCAGCAAATTTAAATAATAGAATTAAATACAAATGTCATATACAGGAAAAAGAAAAAAAAATTGAGGGGAAAGTAATTTTTGTGGATTTGGGGGTTCCATTGTCTCATCCTGTCCCCATGTTATGATTCTTTGGGAAAGAAGAGATTTCTCTCCCATGTTACTAAGTCTGACTGTATTACCCTTTTGTTATGCTATTTTTAACTTTTCCTTTTGTCTTGGAGGCTGCCCAGAACTAGACAAGATTTCGCTATGTAGAGGAGGAGGTAGGGTAGGGAAGATAGTGAAGTTGAATAACCTAAAGAGATATAGCCACCTTCTGAATAAAGACAGTTATTCTTGTCTAGAATAATCAATTTCTGTTATTTGTTGCTTTCTGCCACAAAATAATATCAAAACTTGTCTTATTTCTGGGAAAGCTCCATAGTCCATTTTAAGCTGGCACATCAGCCAGCCTTATGGAACTCGATGTAGACTAGCTTCTTCACCTTGGATCTATTGGAATAAAGTTCTGAATTTTGCCTGTAGCCAGTAAAATGCGGCTGCCTAATAATCCTGAGAGTCAAAAGCCAATAATGTGTCAGGTGTGTAGAAGGCTGGATGTAAATCGTCATCTAAAGGTGATAATAGGAGCAAGAGTTACATCTTGGGAAAGGTTTTGGTAAAGGTGGACTGAAGCCCTCCTAGAATTGGTATATTCCTTATAATGTTATTGCTATTCTTATGTCGATCCAATTGACATTCATTCTTTTCTCTATTTTTCCTTAGGAAACAGGAACAATTCCAGGCAAATTCTGACAGTTATAATGGAGCTGTGCGAGAGAACTACACTTGGTCTCAGGACTATAGCGACCTGGAAATTAAAGTTCCAGTACCCAAACATATTCTGAAAGGCAGACAGGTAATGAGAGTATTAGAGGTTTTTTGGCTCACTGGCTGACAGAGTCCCCGCCTTTCCTAGTAAAATGTCCAATGTAGCTCTGCTTAGAATTCTTCCCTTGCTGCTTTCATGGTTAAGAATAATGATGCTATCCTACAGCAGTCCAAACTCGCAGAATGCTGCAGCCGTTTTCAGTCATCCTCCATCATTAAGCAAGTCTGGATTGCCATTAGCCAGATTAAAATGTAAAGGGAAAACCACAGGTATATTGATGGCATAATATCACAGGTCCCAACTCCTGATCTCCTCAGTTAGAAAAGATCTAGATAGCTCCTGGGATGCCAGTTTGTGGAGATTGTGTTGTCAAAATTTGGAAAAAACCCTCCTTTCGCTTTTAAATTAAAACTGCAATGAGGAGGTCCAGTGGGCTTAATGCTGCTAGCGTGTTTCCCTGAAAATAAGACCCAGTCTTATATTTTGGGGGTTCCAAAATAAGCACTAGGGCTTATTTCTGGGGAATGTCTTATTTTTCCCCATGTATGGGAGGCCTACTTCTACTTGCTTGCAGCTGCAATGAGGCAGGGGACCACGGTGGGGGTGGTGGAGCTAACTGGCTCACCTCATGGCCCCCGCAGCCAAGCCATCCACACCCTGACCCCTGCCTTGCCTCGTACTGGCAGCTCCAGCAGCCCCATCCAGCAAGACCCTGTGTGACTGCTGGCCCACTTCTGCTTCCTCGCAGCTGCAATGAAGCAGGAGGCCAAGTGACGCACCAATGAGGTGGTATGTGTATGTGGAACTTTGTGCCCCACACCTGCTTACCTCAGGGCCCTCGCGGCCAGGCCATCCACGCCTAACACTAATCCATCCCCCTAGGCAACCACCATGCCAAACCCTAACAGTCCCTCCGGGCGGAATTCAAGGTTTAGAGAGTTATAACGATGTTCTAGAAGGTGACATGACTGAATTTCTTGTGACTCCATTTCCTATAGAGCCATTGGCCCCAATCTCTCATGTCTAGCAATAGAGGTCTCCTTAAAAGAGCACTTCTTGTCCCTGTAGCCTGCTCGTAATACATTGGTGACACAGGTGTCAGTGATTTTATCCCATGGATTTTTCACCCAAGTTATCATCTCTGACCGGCTAGGCTTCACAAAGTTTTCATACTGATTTCTCTCCATTGCAGTCATTGGTTTCCACGTGCAGATGGTCCTTGAATGGTTTGTTCATTGCAATATGAAGAGTCTGGAGATAGGCAGTCATTCCTGCAGGGATCATCATTTGATCTATTTTTCTCTCTGCAAGGAACTTCTTCATGTCTTTCGCGCAGCGAGTGCTGGCTGAATCCCAAACTAGCAGCCCTCTTTGGCCACCTCACAGAACAGGTGGCAGCATTCAATTGACCCACTTCCTTAGAACTGCTTTTGTGCACCAGGCTTTTTTTTTTATTTCAAGAACATAAATGCCTGAAAACACGTTCAATCTTATCTTTCCTGCCCTTAGTGATGATTAGAGGTGGAGCTTTGTTTCCATCCGGACAAATAAAGGTAACGTGTACTTCCATAAGCAGTGGAGGGAATGTAGGTTGACGAGGCACCCCTCTGATTAATTGCTTTTTGAGATCCTTGGTCCATAAGCACTGCAGTTTCATCTCTAGCAATCATGTTTGAGAGTTGTTATTTAGAAAAGTTGATGCCATCAACCAAGGACTTGAATGCAAGTGCATGTTTAATAAGTTTAGCATCTTCCAGGTTAAACAGTGTTGTCGATCTTCTTAGAAACAGTTCATATCGATGAAGGAAGCCATCCGGTGTAGGGATACTTTGAATTCTTCTGGGGATATCTCTAACTATAGTACCATTACAAGGGCATATGCTTGAAGGCTGGCCGTGCACACAACCAAAGACTTTGCTCTCTTGTCAGCAATCCATTCACAGACTTTGTGTCTTCCAGTTCAGGAAATAATGGTTGCTGATCTGCGCTTCTTAGCATTTCCCTTGTCCACCTGTTGACGGAGGTTACCATACTCTGCTCGCCATTTTCAGACCATACGGAGATCCGACTTCTTCTCTTTGCAGCAAGCCGTAAAATTCTTGCCCCAAGAGTCCGCCACGATTCCTTTCCTGAACTTGATGGAATAGCTCTTTCTTTTCTCCATAATCTTGTCTGGGGGTCAAAATGTAATTCTCTTTACATCTACCATTAAATCAGGGGTGTCAAACGAATTTCATTGAGGGTTAGGGTTAGGGGTGGGTGGCCTGGCTGTGGAGGACCTGAGGGAAGCTGGTGCAGGGCACGTGGGGAACTCCATCCCTCCCTCCCCTCCCCTCGTGGCCACGGCATCACTTTGCTGCTTGGCCTCCTACTCTGTTGCAGCTGTGAACAAGTAGAAGAAGAGCCGAGGTGGCGCAGTGGTTAGAGTGCAGTACTGCAGGCCACTTCAGCTGACTGCTATCTGCAGTTCGGCGGTTCAAATCTCTCCGGCTCAAGGTTGACTCAGCCTTCCATCCTTCCGAGGTGGGTGAAATGAGGACCCAGACTGTGGGGGCGATATGCTGACTCTGTAAACCGCTTAGAGAGGGCTGAAAGCCATATGAAGCGGTATATAAATCTAACTGCTATTGCTATTACTAAGTGGGCCGGTGGCCACATGGGTTCTTGGTGGACATAGCTGTTGGTGTTGCCGCCACAAGGGAGGTGTCAGGGGGTGGATGGCCTGTCTGTGCGGGCCCTGAGGTAAGCCGGTATGGGGCACATGCCTTGCTTCGTGGCCACAGCACCAGTGTGCCCCTCGGCCTTCTCTGTTGCGCCCGTGAGGAAGCAGAAGTGGGCTGGCGGCCACATGGGCTCCTGCTGGACATGGCTGCCAATGCTGCCACCACAAAGCAGATGTGAGGGCATGGATGTCTTCTGCCTCGCCTCACCTCACCTTGTGAGGTGCACGAGCAACGAGCTGGCTGCGCAGGCTCTTAAGTAGGGCTTACTTTGGTAGTAGGGCTTATATTGGATGCAGACGTAAAAACCAAGCTAGGGGTTATTTTGGGGAAACACAGTGGTTGCTATTAAAGCACTCTGAAACCCCTGAAACGTTTTTAAAAATGGGTCAAAACTGCTCCCTCCAGCATCAGCCCTTCAAAGTAGGCCAAGTTGAGTAAACAGACATAGCAGGGAGGCCAGGAATTCTCTTTACTATAGCGAGTAAGAGGTAGAGGACCTTGGAGATGGCGTTGAAGGGAATATTCAGGAACTGTTATAGAAACAAAAACAGAAGCATTCCTGAAGCCTGGGGAAAGGAGACAGCAGACCTCAGGCTGGTTGCTCCCTGACTTAAAGGGACCTAAGAGGGAGGAAGATAAAACACAAGCAGACTTGCAAGATTTCTATTCTAAGAGCCGAGGTGGCGCAGTGGTTAGGGTGCAGTACTGCAGGCCACATCAGCTGACTGTTATCTGCAGTTCAGCGGTTCAAATCTCACCGGCTCAAGGTTGACTCAGCCTTCCATCCTTCCGAGGTGGGTGAAATGAGGACCCAGACTGTGGGGGCAATATGCTGACTCTGTAAACTGCTTAGAGAGGGCTGAAAGCCCTATGAAGCGGTATATAAGTCTAACTGCTATTGCTATTGCTATATCCTACAGTATCTCCATAGTCATCTTCTGGAGTTGATTTCCTCATCTGGTCTACCTTGTAAGGTTGACAGTGGCATAACATAATTTTGAAAGTCAAGTTTAACTCTATCCCATAGTATACCAAATAAAATAAAGGTAGGGTTATTATTAGAGTTAGTTTGAGTTTCCTTCTCACCCTTCCCACTGCATGTGAAATGCAGAAAAATGATATGCAGATTTATGATGGTTGCCAAAAAACAACAACAACAACAACAACAACCCCCCACCAGAAAAGATATCTTTGGGACTCATTTTCTCCAGCATAACTACACAGTATTTGATTTAGCTTTCTGTCTTTACTCAGATCCAATCTTTCAATGTGTAAAGTGAATTGAAAATCTTAATTTTGATTTGTAGTTCCTATCCATGAAAAAGTAATAGAATGAGCATCTCTGTTTGGGTGGAGACTCCTTGCACAGGAACATCAACCAATACTTCTTTTGCCCGGCTGCTGTTAAAACTGATATAATCAACACAGAGCTAACATTGTGTAAACAATCTCATTGATTTCGACTAGATTTTCCTGAGGGATGTGGTTTTACCAGGATGCCTTTCCTATACTTTTCTGAATAGGAAATTTTATGTGGTTTAACAGGATGCCTTTTCTAGGACTATGCTTTGCGGAGTTAAATATTGGTTATTGCTAGATCTGCTTCTTCTGCCACCGAAGTGGCTTGTAGAGAGGATTTATAAGATGGTTGAAGTCTGTTCATAAAGCATGTAGCAGAGGTGGGGAATCTGTTCTGACCCCCCCCCCCCCAATACACCAAGGCACTCCAAGACAAGATTACTGCTAGATGATTTATTCACAGTAAATTAACACACCGACAATACTTTGGCAGCAATCCAGACTTCCAAGATAAGAAATACACACGAGAGCTTCTCCAGCGTTAGTATATCAGTTGAATCCTGTAAACAGCCTCCTCCCAAAGTCTTTCCTTATATACTCTCTTGGGAGGAGCCTAATTACAACCACCTGGGTCCAATTATCTTCTGTATCTGCGTAGATGCTCTTGGCGTTTATCTGCCCGCCTTTGTTTGGCATCTGGGACCACCTCCTGTAGCTCCTCCCCACTGCTCCAAGGCCTGACCTCAGGGACCAACTCCCTTTGGCTTTCACCACTGCTCCATGCCTCAGGCGTCTCCTGGTGGCCAACCAGCCTCTCTAGTCCCTGCTCAGAGTCGGAACCCTGTCCAGAGTCATTCACATCTTCCAGAGCCAACTCATAGGACCCCTCGCTGTCGGAGTCTGTTTGCAGCTCCAATGGCTCCTGCTGGGCCACAACAGGAATCTTATCATCTGGCTTTGTGGATTGACGACTCAAAAGAGAAAGGAGTTAGGCTGGATTCTGGTGACTCCTATTTTGGAGGGACCGTTTGATTCCTCATTAGGTTACTTTGCCCCCAGACTTCTGCTCCAGAGCTATAAGCAGTCTTCATTCCATGACTTTGCAGTGACAGAAGACAATCATGCTTAGATTGGGAGTTCTCTGGAAAGGAAACATGTTTTCCCTGAAGTCTTTCTCATGTTTGCTTAATAGCCAAACAAGGTGGAATCTGGGAGTCACCATACAATCCAAAGGAATGGGCTAGAGTGGGGACTTGAAAAATAACATCCCCAAGAAGGCACAATCAATCTACTTTCATGGTTTTTTTTTAACCAAGGGAATGATATCTCTCTGTGTGTGATGTCACCAGGAGACATTCTTCACTTGAAGGAGCCTCTCCCTCCCCCAATTTGCAATACCTCTCCTCACCCTTCTCCATTTTCCTACCCTTTCCTTGTTTCTCTTTTCCAAGCAACAGAGGGATGCAGTTGATCTCTATCAGTCTACAGAGCTCTGTTACAGTCCTCTTATGGAGGGGGAGAGGAAAGATGTATGCAGGGAGAGGCAATGTAGTGACCGGAATAGTTAGAGTGTGGTCTTTTTTGTTCTGATTTCCCGATATCGGAAACGCTGCTAGAGCAAGAACGCCATGGGTAGGCATTTCCCCCCCATGTGTAAAGTGATTTGTTTTTCTTCCCTTGTGATTCAGGGCAGATGAATCAAGCATTCCCTCTTGGTACATCTGCTTCAGTTCGCATTAGCTCCCTATCAGAATTGTGAGAGAGTCAGCTGACACACACAGGGCAACACAACACGGCTGCTTAGCAGAGGAATCGGTACCTACAAAGGTGTTTGCAGCAACACTCACCGGCTTCAGAATGGTGGATGGGAATTGGGAAGGCAAACCAGCCTCTTTTTTACCTTCATTGCATGCAATACTTATTAAAACAAGCAGATTTTGATTGCCCAGGTGCTCACCATTTTGAAGCCAGCCATATTGATTTATTTGTGTCCCACCTTTATCATATTTTACAAATAAGGTAGCGAACATATCCAGCACCCCTTCCTATTCCTATTTCCCCCGCAACCCTGTGAGGTGAGTTGGGATGAGAGAGAGTGAAGGGCCCAGGGTTGCCCAGCTGACTTTCCTGTCTAAAATGGAACTACAACTCATCATTTCCTGCTTTCTAACCTGTGCTTTAATCACTAGGCAGCACTTTCTCTCCTACACATCCTAAGAACAGGTAGCAGAAAAACCTGTATTGTGTTCTTTCACCTCCAGCTTAATTGAAGAAACTGTTGCTTCCGTTTTTCACAAGCTACATTTTCTTGATATATCCCAACTGGGACAAGGTAGAATAATCGGGAGTGCCAAATTAATGTAGTGGTTAAGGCAGCAGGATAGAAATCGGGAGACTGTGAGTTCTAGCCTTGCCTTAGGCACAAAGCCAACTGGGTGTCCTTGGGCCAGTCACTCCCTCTCTGCCCTAAGGAGGCAGTGGCAAACCACTTCCAAAAATCTTGCCAATAAAATTGCTTGCCCGGGCAATTAGCAGGCGTTGACACTGACTTGAAGGCATACACCAAAAAAGGGGTATCTTATGTAGAGATTAAAAAACACATTTTTTCTTAAATTATAATTAATCACAATGCTGCTTCAGAACAACCCAAGTTAATTGAAAGTAAAACCCAAGACTTTCAAATCAGTTGTGTCTGTGCCAGAAGAGAAGGGAGAAAGGGCAAGTATATAAACCTGTTCTGACCCCCACTTTGTCCGTTCAGAAACGAAAGCCAATCAGAACGTTCAAAGGAATGTTTTTTATCAGTCCCGGCTCTTGCTGGCTGCGAGCCCAAAATAAACACAAATAATTAGCGCTGGCAAAAAGTCCTAATAGCTCTGGCAGAAAGTCACACCAAAATGCAAACCCGGCTTCTCTTATCTCAAAACCACTTATCCAAGTTGGCTTCTCTTAGTTAGTAAACGCGAACAAGAACCATCACTCGAACAGGAACGGAATGGAACGTTGACTTCTGCAACCAGGGCATGGCACCAGCAGTCTCTTTATACATAGGCGAGGATCCCAATGAGCAACAGCTGCTCGCAATCATCTCCTTTGTCCTTTACGCTGAGTAGACCTAAGCCTGCTTGCCTCCTGATACAACTCCCAAATACTTTCAGGAACATTCCCTTTGATCCAATGCTCTGCCGCCACTTGGTGGCCAACCAGTCTCTCCTCGCCCTGCTTGGCGTCGACACCCTGTCCAGGGTCCTCCACATCCTCCAAGGCCAACTCATAACACCCCTGGCTGTTGGAGTCTGGTGGCAGCTCCAACGGCTCCTGCTGGGCCACAACACAAACCCAAGGTTATACATTTAACATTCAGCTGAGGTTAACCTCTAGCATTATTTGTGAGCTGAAACAGATAGATTATCCAAGGGTCAGCCTCCCGTGTATCAAGCTCAAGATCAAGTGTTCCCCACAAATTCTTTATAGTTGTCAATTATTGCTCGTTCCCACTCGGTGGGGCATATCGCCTCCGAACGTGAAGCTTCATTAAATGGTCTTAGGCAATACTTATTTATAGCCCTTCCTCTATAAATTTATCTACTCTTGAAATTTAAAGCAGTCTAAACAATTGGTCTTCTTGTGGCAGAAGATGCCATAAATTGTGCGCTGTATGAAAAACTGTTTTTCTTTAAAGCTTTCGGGAAAACGTCAGCCAAGAAAACTGAAAAAGGGCTGCTTGCAAAGCAGGAGTTTTTCCTTACATCGTGAATTTAGAAACTGCTGTCCAGTCTACAGCTTGGAGGGTTGTCCCCTATATCGTAACCAGATTTAGCTTCTCACACCAAGGATTTTAACCTTGATCTCCATAATGTTCCAGAGTCATAATGGCTGTTTGTTTTTCCTGCTATACGGGTAGTTCTTGACTTATAACTGTAATTAACCCTGGAATTGTGGCTGTATGTTGTTGTGGTTTCTAAGTGGGCCACATGTCAGCCTATTTGCAGTGGCCATTAAATAAACACAGCAATCATTGAGTGAATCCGTTTTATACAATGGCGGTTTTTTTTTGCTGGAAACCGGAAAGAAACACTGGAGCCCCTTGCAAAAAAATTGAAAACCCCAATCACATACCTGCAGGATACTGCAGGTTAGGTAAGCTCCCCGTTGGGAGAGCAAGTACGTTCAGCGAAGCGTTGTGAGAGTTGTGTTGGAGAACACACAAACCAGAATACAGAGACACTGCAGTTTCAATAGGCTTTTATTTTCGTGGAAATAGAGGTATCAGAGTCCATCAAACAGTCCAAGTCATACACAGTTAAGAAAGTCAGTCATCAATGTCTTTCAGTTAAGGGATAATCCAAATAACATAGTCCAGCATCATATAATCAGTTCGCTACACAAAGTTTGCTAACAGTTGCAAAATTTACAATAGCTCACGACACTCAGATTAGATCAGCCCAGTATCTAACAAACAGAGAGAGAGCTAACAGTCGTTCTGGCTCCCTCTTATGGCCGATTGAGGAAAACAGCAACCAATCACATTTTACAGTATGGTTTAAAGCAGGGGTAGTCAACCTTTTTATACCTACTCCCCACTTTTGTATCTCTCTTAGTAGTAAAATTTTCTAACTGCCCACCGGTTTCACAGTAATGGTGATTTATAAAGTAGGGAAGTAACTTTACTTTATAACATTTATAAAGCAGAGTTACAACAAACCCCTACAGCCCACCATGAAAGCTGGAACGCCCACTAGTGGGCAGTAAGGACCAGGTTGACTACCACTGGTTTAAAGAAACAGGTACAACATTGTTACATGATTTATATATTGCCAACCCAACCGTTAGAATTATATTCCTAACACTGCAAATGGTCACAAATGCAAGCTGGTTGCCAAACACCCGAAATGCAGCCATGTGACCATGGTATGTGTGTGTTTGCAGCTGTCAGAACGTCAAAATTGGGCTGTAAATACTTTTTTGAACAATCCTTTTGTCATTTCAAATGTTTGCTAAGTGATAGGTCATTAAGTGAGGACTATCTGTAATGTTAGCCTTTTCCTAGTGCCCCTGGGGTTTTATTTGGGCGAATTCTGTGAGATGGGAGAACAGGGGAACCTGGCATGCTGTGGTGCATGGGACTGTGAAGAGTTGGGCATGAGTGAACCACAACAAATCTGTGATTTGGGAGCAGTGGCAATTTGTTTCTCCTTGCCTAGTGCAACATCTTGAGGATGGGTGAGTTGGGCTTTTTCCCCCGATCTCAAACCTTTTTAATGAACAGCACAAAGAAGCAGTGATGGTGTCTACCACCCTTGCAATCCACAGTTGGACCAATATTGTAGTCACTTAATCTTATTTCCTTATTTCACTCTTTCTTTTCTCATCGGCTGAAGCATGGTGCAATTTTGCCAAGAAAGACTAATCCTCGTCATCAGAAACAAAACCAGAAAAAATGGTTTTTGTTTAGCCGATGTAGGATACCGAAATTAAATTGATTTAACATTGGCCACATTTAAACGTGGCTTATTCTAAGATGTGCATCTTCCTAGCTCACTAAGACTCTTTCTTCTGTGAACTCCCTCTTCCTCTTCCTCCTATTATTAAGTTGCAATTTTGGGCTACTCAGTTTCTGGAGTATGTTGAATTATTCGCATATAATTAGCAGTCCATACAGGTCATTATTTCTGCTTGCTTCCATCCTTTATGGTAGCTGTTGTGGCCCAGCAGGAGCTGTTGGAGCTGCCACCAGACTCCGACAGCGAGGGGCCCTATGAGTCGGCTCTGGAGGATGTGGAGGACCCTGGACAGGGTTCCGACTCCAAGCAGGGCACAGAGAGGCTGGTTGGCCATCAGGAGGCGCCTGAGCCTTGGACCAGTGGGGAGGAGACAAGCAATCAATAGCAATAGTTAGACTTATATACCGCTTCATAGGGCTTTCAGCCCTCTCTAAGCGGTTTACAGAGTCAGCATATTGCCCCCAACAACAATCCGGGTCCTCATTTTACCCACCTCGGAAGGATGGAAGGCTGAGTCAACCTTGAGCCTAGTGGGATTTGAACAGCCGAACTGCTGAACTGCAGTCAACTGAAGTAGCCTGCAGTGCTGCATTTAACCACTGCACCATCTCGGCTCAAGGGAGTGTGATCCGGACGTCATGAATTGGAGCAGTGGGGAGGAGACAAGGGAGTTGTTCCTGGATGCTCGGCATTGAAAAGCTAATAGGCGTAAGGAGCAGTTTACGCAGTTACAGGAGATAATTGCACTCAGCTGGTGGTAATTAGGCTCCTCTCAAGACTATAAAAGGAATGCTTGTGCACACGCCCCTTTTGCAGGAGTCAACGCATTCATTAAAGTTGGACAACTTTTGTGGCTAGCTTGGCAGGCTGGATTGCTGTCAAGGCTTGTCTATGCTGGTTTGCTGCCAAGGACCTGTCTGTCTGTTAATAAATTCCTTGCAGTATCTTTGGCTCGGCATGCTTTGGTGTAGGACGAGGGGGGTCAGATCAGGTAGCCATCTCAGGACAATGAAAGTTGGAGGGAATCTTTGTTTTTAAAGATCTGTTTTGCTGAGCATTAAAGGAGTTGGTCAATGAAAGATTACTACTATAGACTTAATGGAATAATACTTTGTGGATTGATAACTGTTATTTGCCCAGCATTAGAACTGAGTGATTCCCCGAAAATAAGACAGGGTCTTATTTTCTTTTTGCACACAAAATATGGCTTGGGCCTTATTATGAGGGGAGGGTTTATTGTTTTGAGGTTGCCGGGCGGCTGCTCTCTTGTGAGCGGGCTCCCAAAGAGCTGGGCACAGCCTCATGGGCGAAAGGCTATATTGCGCTGTCGCAGCAGCCATGAAGCGGCCATGCTCACGAGCAGCAACCCGGCAAACCACCTTTCCAGCCATGCTGAGCGCCATTTACTGACCTAGGGGTATCGCCAACCTGCGTGAGCATCTGTTTGTCACGGCCCAGCTCCCGCGGCTTGGCACATTCAAAATGCCAGTGAATGGCGCTCCGCACAGCTGGAGAGAGGGGTTACAGGAGGGGCTGTTCCGTTCTCGCTCACGTGCCTCCCAGCCTCACGATGCCCTGGCACAGCTCTCCCTGCAGACCCAGGGCACCGCCGCCGCTGCCACCACCACCCCAGCAGGGCTTTTTCGGCGACTTCCAAACTGAGTCTTCCGGCAATGGCTGCTCTGGGTGTATGCTCTATGGTTGTACGCTCAGCTGACAGCCAGCCCACAACCATAGAGCATACGCCCAGAGCAGCCATTGCCGGAAGACTCAGTTTGGAAGCTGCCGAAAAAGCCATGCTGGGATGGCAGCGGCAGCAGCGGAGGTGCCCTGGCTCTGCAAGGAGAGCTGGGCCAGGGTATCGTGAGGCTGGGAGGCGTGCGAGCGGGAGTGGAACAGCCGCTCGCGCAACCCCTTCTCCAGCCATGCAGAGCACCATTCACTGGCATTTCTAAGGCGCCAAGCCCCGAGAGCCAGGCGGCGGTGAACAGGCCTTCTTCAATCCTAACCGGTTCAATCAGTATAAAAGGAAGATGGGAGTCGGGAGTTGAGCACAAGCTGGAGGGTTCCATTATCTGAATCCCACTGGACTTCACAGCACTTACTTCAGGGTAAACATGTGTACAATTACATTGTAAAATAACATTTAAATAATGAATAATGCCGGGAGCACTTAACAACAAGAACCTCAACGACAATAACAAGGAAAAAAACATGGTGCTCAACGGCTAAATGTCTGCTTTCAGATGCTTGCTTGTTTACAAGATGAAGACCAGTTCTGAGAAAATGGCTCAGTAATGCTGAGTTACTCCTAGTTTTGGGACAACAAAGGAATAACATTTTAATGTTGCTAGTGCTACGTCTTCCTCCTGGAAGCAGTGAGGTACCTATACCATGTACCTGACTGCATATGTCCTATAATTGCTGCTGATGATTTGTATGAGAAGCCTGACTTCCCCATGGAGGGTGCAGCTCGCGGTAAAAGGATTAGCCTTCCACCTTTTCCCCTATGAACCCTGGACTGTGTCCTGTGAAAGAACAGCTAGTCTACCTGCTTGTTTTCATTTTCCATTTCAAGCTTGTTTTGAAAAGGATCCTATACTAGGCCTATGTAGTCTTTTCTGTCTTCTGCTAAAAAGACACACAAGTCAGTCCCATACAACCTGTTCCATTCCTCATTTATTAATAATCCTTTTATATCTTGTAGAACCTGTGGACTTGGCAAGGTAATAAAGGCTAGCAGTCTATAAATTAGAAATTTGAAAGGGTGATGTTTCCTTTGTACTGCACGGCCTTTGTATTCTAATCTTTTGCTGTAACCCTGAAAGCACTACTAAGGGATGAATCACCTTGCTAATTCATTTTTCTGTGCTTCTTTTTCAGGTTTCGGTGGACATCAACAGTAGTTCAATCCATGTGTCAGTGGTGGAGGGAAGTGAACACCAAGTGCTCATGGAAGGTGCCCTTACCCACAAGATCAACACAGAGACCTCTGTCTGGAGTTTAGAACCTGGGAATTGTATTCTGGTAAGGACTACATCATCATTTCCTTTCAATGTCCTTGTTCCAGGGGTGGGTTCCTGCCAGTTCTATCTTCTTCTATAGAAGAGGTTCCACAAATCTACAGTACTGTTTAGAACCAGTTCCAGCTCCCTCCCCCCACCCGTCCGCACATCATCAAGATTAAGAGCAAGAGGAGGAATTCTGGGAGTTGAAGTCCACAAGTCTTAAAGCTGTCAAGTTTGAACACCCCTGGGTTTTTTTAAAGGGTTAGGGGTGCAAGGGTCTTGTAATTTGACAGCTTTAAGACTTGCACACTTCAATGCCAGAGTTCCTGAGCCAACATGACTGTGTGAGGAGGAATTCTGGGAGTCTAACTGCATATACAACTCCACAGTTTTGCTTTTAATGTTTGATATTCTTTGCTATGAGGCTTTTCCATGCACTCTGTCATCAAGACACTAACCAGACCTGAAATGTTATCCTTTAACAGAAGTGCTTCATCTTGAGGTTTCAGATCATGTTCTTCCTTTTACGTTAAAAGACCGATACAGACTTTTAACTTCTGCTTCTTATGTCAATTTTTTTTTATTACTGGCCTGTTTCTCCTTCCCTTTCTTTTCTCTAGGGCCCTGTAGCTCTTTAAACGGCCTCAGGCTTCTCTGTCCCTCATCCTTACTCTTCCGTTGATGTCTGCATAGAAAATGGGAGCTGGGGAGGACCCTGTATTCACTCTGGAATCCTTGGTGGAATCATAAAATAAGGGAGAATCTTTAGATGTCTGAAAGAGGTGGAGGATTGAAAAATTAACTCTTTCCAAGTGCAAAAAATTATCTGCTGGGATATACAGGTGGTTCTCAACTTACGGCCACAATTGAGCTCAAGATTTATGTTGCTAAGTGAGAAATTTGTTAAGTGAGTTTGGCCAATTTTATCACTTTTTTTCCACGTTTGTTAAGTGAATCAATGAAGTTGTTAAATTAGTAATACAGTTGTTAAATAAATCTGGTTTCCCCATTGCTTGTCAGAAGGTCGCAAAAGGTGATCACATGACCCAAGGACACGGCAACTGTCATAAGTGCGAGCCAGTTGCCAAGCATCTGAATATAAATCACTTGATCATGGGGATGCTGCAACTGGGATAAGCATGAAAAATGGCCCTAAGTCCCTTTTACCAGTGCCGTTGTAACTTCAAACGGTCCCTAAGTGAACTCTTGTAAGTTGAGGACCACCTGTAGTTTATTACAAGCATAGGGAGTTGCTGTATTCTAAGTCCAACCCAATCAGGGGTGGGTTCCTGCCAGTTCTTATCTCTTCTACAGAAGAGGTTCCACAAATCTACAGTGCTGTTTAGAACCGGTTTCAGCTCCCTCCCCCCGCCCGTCCGCACATCATCAAGATGAAGAGCAAGAGGAGGAATTCTGGGAGTTGAAGTCCACAAGTCTTAAAGCTGTCAAGTTTGAACACCCCCGGGTTTTTTTCTAAAGGGTTAGGGGTGCAAGGGTCTTGTAGCTTGACAGCTTTAAGACTTGCGTGCTTCAAATGCCAGAGTTTCTGAGCCAACATTTTGGTTGCTAAGCAAGAGCGTTGTTAAGTGAGTTTCACCACATTTTACAAGTTGGCCACACCCACCCAGTCACATGGATGGCAAGCCACTCCCACCTGGTCACATGGCCAGCAAGCCACTTCCACAAAGCAGGCCACACCTACAGAGGAGGTTCTAAAAAATTTTGAAACCCACCACTGAACCCAATGGTCTAAGTCACAGGTGACCAGTCATATCAGAAGTGAGCAGCTGGAGCACTCGGGTGTAGGTTGCAACCCTCAGTCCCTACTTATTTTTGTTGCAGTCCTTGGAACTTCTTCAGACTACAGTTGTCAGCAGCATTTAAAATGGAAAACACATACAAATGGTATTCTCAACCTCAAAATAGATACATCCCCAAACAGAAGAAAAATCTGGCTCTGCCCGCAGATACGATGTGTTCCCATCAACTTTGCTTTGTTGTTAACCCTCACTTCAACCATCACCCTTCCCAAAAATATTGGGGTGCTAAAGCATTAAAAAGTAGCTGTTGGTGTCCAGACGGTTAGGCCCAGATCCAGCCCACAAGGTGCTAAGATCTAGCCCCTGGGGCTGCCCTGGAAACAGCAAAGGACTGGCCCACGGTGCCTCTTCCAGTGAAAATGGAGCTCGGGAGGGCTGTGTATGGCCCTCCCATGCCCTGTTTTCACTGGCAGACAACTCATTTTCACTGGCAGGAGGTTGTCGCACCGCAAATGGTGCTCAGGAGCCCATTTTAGCTGGCAGAGCACTCAGGCCTCCACAGGCGCTTCCAACAGGAGTGATGTCAACCTGACCACACACCCCCTGTCGCCCCCCCCAGCTCAAACACAACCCTGAAGTGGCCCTCAATGAAATCAAGTTTGATACCCCTGCCTTAAGGCAAGGGCAGTGTGTGAATATGGTTTGTTGAGTAATACTAAGAAGACATGCCATCCCTCATCAAATGGACACATCTAACATTTGCTTTAGAAAAAAAAAATATGTACAGGGAAGAATTAGGAGAAAGAGAAATACAATTAAGCCAAGGTTAAAATAACTATTCTGTTCAATTTCACATCCTTAATTTGAGTAGAGATTGAGAGAGATGATTTGGAGCGTTGAGTTCATGAATAAGATTCTCTCAGGCAGGCGGATTTGAAGGAGTGGGCAGAAAGATTTGTGGCACTTTGAAAGTTGTTTTTGGAGTTATTTGCATGGTTAAGAGACAGAAAAGTTGCTTCTGCTTTGCATTTGAGCTCACCACACCTTCCTTTAGATTTGGATTGCGTGGGATATGCTCAGCCAAAATTTACATGACACGAGAATTAAATTAGAATCGAAAAATGGTTAAGGCAGGGTGGTTTGTGGAAGGCTGGCCTAGTTTAATCATAGCTTTGTAACCCCATTGCTGACCAGATTTGGGGATGGGTAATGCTAATTGAAGATTATCTTACTTTTTCAGCCTCCAGATATAAGGATAGGAGTCAGGGGTGATTGCAGAATGGAACTGTTCCAGCCATAACATCTCTTTTGCTCCATTTATTATGGTTGGTTGCACCAGTCAGCCCAATATTTAGAGTAGATTTGGCATTTTTTCCACCTATCAAATCTTTCCCAAGGACCTGAGGTAGGCAGATATTAAAGGTATTGTTACAGGATGTAAGCTATTCCAAATAAAGCTGCCTTTTGTAACCGACTGGTGCTGATTTTGTGTTAATGGTGTTCCTGTTGCTCCAAATGCTTTGGGGTTACACTCAAGACTCCACTATTATCTGTACTACCTTTGCTTTCTTTTGTCACAGTTCTTCTATTTTTAGGTGGTTTTATATTTTGTGATTTTTCTCCAGTTTCTTCCTTTTCTTTTCTGCTGTCTCCAAGTATTGCAGTATCCACTTCTTTGTCTTTCTTATCAACAGTTTTTTATTATTATATTGCAAACAAGAATATACAGCCTCAGTCTTCTCTGCATGGGGCTGTGTCCTTAGTTGGATTACTAAAGATGCACCAACAAAGTAGCTGATCAACTTTAGCTTCAGCATGCTACAAAAATACATTCTTGGAGTTCTGGCATGCTATGTTATTTCTTAGACATACAGCTCACTGCTGCAAATTTTGCTGGAGGTGAAAGCTTTCGTGTTCTACTGTATTAATAAATTTAGATTTAATCAGCAATAGTTGATGCTGAAGCAGTTTTAACCCGCTGTTGTTAGTTCTAGTGTTGGCTGTGGGTGTGAGAATTAGGCTAAGTCTTACCTAACTCTGGTGCTTGATTTTTATCCTGATGAAATGAAGGTCTGCACTGTGGGAGTTGAAGTCCATATACCTGGAAGTGGCCCAGGTTTGGAAATCCTGCATTGGGGGGTGGTGGTGCTCAATTCAGTTGGGATTTCTGTAGTTTTAAGGGGGGGGGGCAGAAAACTATCCAACTTGTTGCTTGTCAACGAGGAAATTCGTTTGCAGTGGATGGGCTGGATAAAATAGCAAGGAGTTGGCTACCAGTTAAATTAGGGCAAGATGTGATTAGAGGGGAAATGGCCAAAAAAGGCTCTGAAATAGATAATCTAGAAAAATCTTACTTGGGGGTGCATTGCTTTTAAGAAGCCATGCATACAATTAAAAAGTTAAAAACACTTCTTGATACTGGGGGAAAAAAAGAAATGAAGGTCTGCACTGTGATAAAAACACTATGGAGACCTGAACATAAGTCCTTACAGATTTGATGTACTTATACTTTAGTACTTATAATTTAGTATATACTTATACTAAATTTCTAGATCAAATATGGTCAGCTTTAAGAACGATCTCAGGTAGTATGGATTAGGCTGCAGATGCTGGTTTATGTCAGAAAAGAAAAATAATATTCCTGACCAATCACATTTGAAAGTCTCTCTGTAATGCGAAGCAAGTTGATTGAAGTCTTTAAAATCTTGACCTTTAAACTTATTTTCAGATCTAGGCATTTAACAGTTTGTTTCAGTGAAAGGAATAGTTTTTAGCAAAGCATTGTAGAAGGATGAGGGGATCCCTCTACCCTGGGGAAGGATTTTATCCAATTACATTTAGCAATGCATTATCAAGATGATATCTTCCAGTGACGTTACCTATATATTATTGGTGACTGCTCAAGCGTTCTTGTGATGTGCTGGTAGCATTATCTGCCAGTGAATATGTGCCTGCCATGCATTTAAATGAAGCTTCCTGGAAGATAGATAATTTACTCAGACTTGGCTTCTATTGTAGACTCCTCATTACTGGAACACTTTAGGAGTTGAACATAGGAAATTGTTGTGGCCAGCAGGAGCCGTTGGAGCTGCCACCAGACTCCGACAGCGTCGGCTCTGGAGGATGTGGAGGACCCTGGACAGGGTTCCGACTCCGAGCAGGGTGCAGAGAGGCTGGTTGGCCACCAGGGGGCGCCTGAGCATTGGAGCAGTGGGGAGGAGCCAAGGGAGTTGTTCCTGGATGCCCGACACCGAAGAGCTGATAGGCGTAAGGAACAGTTGCGCAGTTACAGGAGATAATTGCACTCAGCTGGTGGTAATTAGGCTCCTCTCAAGACTATAAGAGGACTGCTTGTGCACACACCCTGTTGCAGGAGTCAACGCATTGACTAAAAGTTGGAGAACTTTTGTAACTAGCTTGGCAGGCTGGATTGCTGCCAAGGTTTGTCTGTGCTGGATTGCTGCCAAGGCTGGTCTGTGCTGGTTTGCTGCCAGGGACCTATCTGTCCGCTAATAAATTCCTTAAAGTATCTTTGACTCGGCGTCCTTTGGTGTGGGACGAGGGGGGTCAGAACAAGAAATTCAGTAAAAGCTTGGCATATATGGGGACACTCCTAACATTTTTAGGAGGCTACTACCTGTGTAAAAGAAATCTCAAAAAAGATATTTAAATGGGATGACATAAAACAGTGGCCAAAATGTCTGCATCCTAAATATTTATTTGTGTGGTTTAATCAAGGGATTAAAGTTTCTAATACAGGTAGTTCTCAACTACCAATACCAATTGAGCCCAAAATTTCTGTTGCTAACTGAGAAGTTTGTTAAGGGCATTTTGCTCCATTTTATGATCTTTCTTTTCACAGTTGTTAAATGAATTATTGCAGTTGATAAGTTAGCAGTCTGGTTGTTAAGTAAATCTGGCTTACCCATTGACTTTGCTTGTTAAAAAGTTGCAAAAGGGAATCACATGACCTTGGCACACAGCAATGGTCATAACTATGAATCAGTTCCAAACACCTGAATTTGGATCACAGGACATAAGTGTGAAAAACAATCATAGGTTTCTTTTTTCAGTGCCCTTGTAACTTTAAACCGTCACTAAACAAACTGTTGTAAGTTGAGGACTATCTGTAGTTCTTCAGGGAGCTATTACTAATTTCCAGCCAATTTCAAGTTCAGGAAAACTGATTTAATATCTTAACTATCTATTTCCTTTATCTTACCTCCTTACCACTCTCCTTTAATCCTAGAGGGCTCCTGCTTCCTTTGGAAGATCACTTACCAATTGTTAGTTTTGCCCTGGCCTTCTCAATAGTTTGTACACATTTCCACATTTTTTTTATTTTCAGTTCTATAAGGTCTACCAACTTGTGTTTTTAAAGAATGGACTTACCATATTTTTCGGAGTATAAGATGCACCTTTTTCCCTCAAAAAACAGGCTGAAAATCTGGGTGTGTCATACACTGAATACAGCATTTTTTGCCTCCCAAAACCCTGCCCCCTTTACCAAAATAGCCGTACATAGCCTTGAGGCTAGGAGGCTTATAGAGTGCTCCTGGGGGCTGGGGAGGGCAGAAATGAGCAAAAAACAGGCTGTTTTTTACTCAATTCCCCCCCCCCCCAGTCCCCAGGAGCACTCTATAAGCCTCCTAAAGACTATTCATGCCCTTTTTTTGAAAAAAGATGGGCCCATTTTTGCAAAAAAATGGACCATTTTTGGGAGGTTTGCAGAGTGCAAAAACTTTTTTAATTTGCCTCTTCAAAACCTTGGTGTGTCTTATACTACAGTGCGTCTTATACTCCAAAAAATATGATAACCTGATGTTTACTTTTTGGCTGAAGCTCACTATTTCAATAGCACTTCAAGAATATTCTGAATACGTACTTTTAAAACAAAAATCAAATGAAACCAGTTCAGTGACACATGGTGGTGCTCTCCCTGGTCAATCCATACCTCCTTTCTTCCATCTGGTAGATTTCTTTATCCAGGATTAAGAAGAGCAGACCATCCTGCCAGGCTGGAAACAATTCTGTAATTTTATTCACCCATCTCCCGCTCCTGGGTTCTAAGGTGAGATTTGAAGTGGCATATTTCACACAAAGACACCAGAGATCATGAGTGTGATCCTGTAACTCACGGGTGTCAAACTCGATTCCGTCACATGATATATCATGACGCATTGCGATGCTTTTTTCCCTTTGCAGAGCCGGGGTAGGCGTGGTTTGCATGTGATGCGCCCGGCCCATGGGCTGCCAGTTTGACCCCGCTGTTGTAATTAATTGGAATATCTTTATGCCTGATTTTTTACTGCATTTGATCATTAAACATTATGTTGTTAATAAAACTTTTCTCTGCAGAAACAGCTAAGCAGCCAAAAATGGGACTTTTTCAAGAGGCAACTGGACTTTCTGTTTTTTTTTCTTTGAAGATGTTTCACTTTTCATCCAAGAAGCTTCTTCAGCTGTGACTAGATGGTGGGGAATGGAAGGATTTATATTCCTTGAAGACAGCTGGTCATTTGCACTGGGTGGCCTTAAGTCAGTGTTTCTCAACCTTGGCAACTTGAAGATGTCTGGACTTCAATTCCCAGAATTCCCCAGCCAGCATTCGCTAGGGTTGTTGTGCGGGAAATAGGTAGAAGAAATTGTGTTGGATATATTCGCTGCCTTATTTGCAAAAATACCAAAGGTGAAGAGCCGAGGTGGCGCAGTGGTTAAATGCAGCACTGCAGGCTACTTCAGCTGACTGCAGTTCTGCAGTTTGGCTGTTCAAATCTCACCGGCTCAGAGTTGACTCAGCCTTCCATCCTTCCGAGGTGGGTAAAATGAGGCCCCGGATTGTTGTTGGGGGCAATATGCTGACTCTGTAAACCGCTTAGAGAGGGCTGAAAGCCCTATGAAGCGGTATATAAGTCTAACTGCTATTGCTATTGCTATATAAATTAATACAATTAATTCCTTTTCCCTCCATTGCAAAGTAGTCCTGGTGCTGCTTTCCGATATGGCAAAAACTCTTGGTGGAAGGAAGGGATACATACGTGATACAAATCAAACATAAGGAAGTGATACATAAGTGATACAAATCAAACATATCTCAGGAGGAAAGTATAGTTTTGAATTCTTTAATATTGTTCTTCAAAGTCAGCCACTTGGAAGAGTGGTCTCTGGTTCACATGCACTTCCCCCAAACCCCTGGCCTCATCGGTAATATTGCTCTGTGTGACCCTTCTCCATTACCCTAGTTAGTATGAGAACAGGACTAAAATAGATTCACAGGAGCTGTTTTTAGAACCCGTTCTGGGTGCCTGGCTGAACCATTTTTGTTTCTCCATTTACTAACTCACAGTAGCAAGCTGGCTTTTTTTCAACAAACACTCCATTGTTGCTTTTTGATGGACAATTCTAACATGTTTATGTTTTTGGAGAGAGACTCCAAAGGCAAAAGTGGTGAGAATACTCATAATCACAATGTATTGAATGAATAATTGATTTTTAGTGGGAAATACAGTATAAGGCTGGAATCTTGTCAAGCCGTTGCCTTGGAAATTCATAAACAGTGTGTCACATTACTTGACATCTTTAGGATCTTGTCTCATGCTTACTATATGTCTGCTTCAAAGGAGTGGATTGGACAGGATGCTCATGGGCAGGATTCGCGAACAGAAAATGTTATCTGCAAGTTTTGCAGGGGAGGATTTATAATATCCTATGAAATGCGGAAATCAGAAACACACATTTGAGAAAATCTCTGCAGAGGCTTTTGGATGATGTTTGCCTGGCTCACTTGTAATCTTGGCATTGTGTGCACATAATCCTCGACTTACAATAGTTAGTGGCCGTTCAAAGTTATAACAGCATTGAAAAAAAAATGACTTAGGGCTGTTTTTCACACGACTGTTGCAGCACCCCCACGATCACATGCTCAAAATTCAGGCCCGTGGTCACTGACTCATATTTATGATGGTTGCAGTGTCCTGGGGTCATGTGATCACCTTTGTAACCTTCTGACAAGCAAAGCCCACGGGGAAGCCAAATTCACTTAACAACCGTGTTGCTAACGTAACAGCTGCAGTAATTCACTTAACAACTGTGGCGAGAAAGGTCGTACAATAGGGCACTTAACTCACTTAACAAATGTCTCCCTTAAGAACAGAAATTTTCGGCTCAATTGTGCTCGTAAGTCAAGGATTTCCCTGAATTCTACCTGCTTTTTGCAGGCTCCAATTCAGTTGAATTCTTCCCTCCCCTGTAATCTGTAGTTCGGTTTACAAAAGTGTTATACGTGTGTATCTGTATGTGTTGGGCTGCTTGTAATAACAAATAATGACATGCACGATAGATGAGAAAACAACCCAATGCTCACGTTAGAGTAATAGCACTGTGAAAATGATCAAAGATGTCAGAGTTCTCTGGAATGTCTTTTTTTAAAAATGTTTAAAGAAAATATACGATCAAATGAAGGGACTGGGAGAGGTGAGGCAAAAAAGAAATGGAAACTTAGCATTTAAGAGCCGAGGTGGCGCAGTGGTTAAATGCAGCACTGCAGGCTACTTCAGCTGACTGCAGTTCGGCTGTTCAAATCTCACCGGCTCAAGGTTGACTCAGCCTTCCATCCTTCCGAGGTGGGTAAAATGAGGACCCGGATTGTTGTTGGGGACAATATGCTGACTCTGTAAACCGCTTAGAGAGGGCTGAAAGCCCTATGAAGCGGTATATAAGTTTAACTGCTATTGCTATTTGATCAGAACTGTATTCCAGTACAGACTTATAACACAGGAATCTCTATTAAGACAGGGATCTTTTTTAGGGTAGGGCTTATATTTTAACGTAGTATCAGAAGTAGAAATTGAACAATTATTAATACTGAAAGAAATAATTTATATACTTTTGATGTCAGCTATGCACATATTATATCCTAAATATGTTCCATTTAGTTTCAGAGTTAGATCCCTGCGTTTCTTTTTTCAGGGCTGTAGAAAAATTTCCATTTATATTCTCATGTGGCTTTTCTCAG
This sequence comes from Thamnophis elegans, assembly GCF_009769535.1. NCBI lineage: Eukaryota > Metazoa > Chordata > Lepidosauria > Squamata > Natricidae > Thamnophis > Thamnophis elegans. Next base: position 35,050,738 of record NC_045553.1, read on the forward strand.
CCTTATGCAAATGCTGAGCCTAATGCTGCAAAACTCAAAGAAGTTCATTGATTACAAAATGGTTGGTTCTGTTTTGTCTGGGAAGACCAGATTAAATCAATTGTTTTGCAAATTTTCATCCATTTCTAATTATTAGAAGAAGTCCAAATTGAATATTAGCTAGGTGGTGGAGATCAAGTCCAGGTCCCTTCTATTAAACGTTGTTATGTTGTTGGACCGAGGAAGCATACCTTCCTTGGCTCCCCCCTTCCCCCCCCCTCTCCTCCTGAGATATGGACGGCACTCATTCTCCTGGGTCTGATTTCAGGCCTGGGGTTAATGTGCTCGAGAGGCACCTGTTTGTGTAGGCTGTCTCATGTTGTATTATGTTTTGAACTGTTTTGCTCATGTACTGGATATTGTAGTTAGCCAGAGTGTCCTGGTGTGTGGGCAGGCTAAATAAATAAATATAAACAAAGCAACCTACACACCTGCACCTGCTCCTTCAGATGTTTAAAGAATACCTTCTTAAACGCTTAAAACTGAGAGCAGAAGCAGTTAGACAGATCTAAGGGTGCGAGATGAAAACGGAAGAGTTTAAAAAAATGAGGCTCGTGCCATTTGTGCTGCAGATGGGATGTCTTATTATTTGATTGGGATGGTAACAATACCAGTCTGATTTTTTTCATAGTGTGGCATTGCCAACTTCTCCTCTTGATGGGTTTTTTTTTCCCCCCCTTCCTTCCATTCAATCATGTCCGATACTCAGAGACTGCCTGGACCAGTTCCTACAGTTTGCTTGTCAGAGGTTTTCCAAAAGTTTTTCATTGCCTCCTTCCTAGGCTGAAAGAAGGTGACTGGCCCAGGGGCTTTGTGCTTAAGGCGGAACTAGAACTTGGGGTCTAGCCTGGTGCCTTAATCACGAGATTCAACTGGATTGACACTCTTAACATTATCAGTTGTTGTGTGCTTTGATAATAAGCCTGAAACTACTGCATGTGGCAGTAGTTTGTGGCACTGTGATTAGAAAGCAGTATTGCAAGGTAGCTGATCATTGCCAGGAGTTCAATCTTGACCAGCTCAAGGTTGACTCAGCCTTCCATCCTTCCGAGGTGGGTAAAATGAGGACCCAAATTGTTGGGGACAATAGGCTGAATCTGTAAGCTGCTTAGAGAGGATTATAAAGCACTATGAAGTAGTACTGTATATACTCGAGTATAAGCCTAGTTTTTCAGCCCACTTTTTGGGCTGAAAAAAGCCGCCTCGGCTTATACTCGAGTCAGTGAAAAATTTGCCCGAAATGGAGGAGAAAAAGGGGTGGGGCCATGCCGCTGGGTGACACTCGTGAATGGCCCAGTGCCCCTGTGAGTTTCCCCTCCCTCTGTGTCAGTTTGCCGCGCAGCGCGCACCGCACCATCCCCCCTCCTCACGTTCTAATGTAATGCAGGGCTGTCTTACGATTCCCCTTCCTCCCCCTCCTGCCGCTCTGCAACGATGTCCCACCTCCTCCTTGTTATGGCAAGCAGCCACATAGCGATGTCCCACCTCCTCTGGTACAGTGATCCAATGATAGGAATCACTGTGCCGTGTGTCATAGGAGGCGGGACATCGCTCCCGCGGCTGCACGGGACATCATCATCACAGCGGGACATCAGCATCATGAGGTGAGTGAAGTATTTCATTGAATACACCGCTAGTTTACTGTTTTTCTTTGAAATAAATATTCAAAAACATTATTGGTATCTATTTTTATTTTTGAAATTTACCGGTAGCTGCTGCATTTCCCACCCTAGGCTTATACTCGAGTCAATAACTTTTCCAGTTTTTTGTGGTAAAATTAGGTGCCTCGGCTTATATTCGGGTCGGCCTATACTCGAGTATATACGGTATATGTCAAAGTGCTATTGCTATTGCTACTGTAAGTTTTTTTTGAATATAGGAGAGTAGAGCCAAGTCTGTTTTATGGTGAATTGTTTTCATTCTAGGTACTAGAAATGACTCGCAGACATGAAATTTGATAGGGTATAAATCAAGTTAATACTTAGGTGAAATGTATTGTGGCAACTTATATTTGATGAGTCAGATAGCATTTCTTGTATGGAATTTGAATTTTGAAAAAAAATATTGCTCTACCAAATTCAGTAAAACACAGCATTGCTCCAAATGACCTACTACGTTTTTAAAACCATGAAGTGCTACAGGGAGAGGAAGATGAAACCATTAGGGATTGCTGTTGTAAGTGTGAAAATGATCATGTCACTTTTTTCAGTGCCGTTGTAACTTTGAACGGTCCCTTAATGAGCTTTTTTTTTTTTAATGAGCTTTTTGTAAGTCGAAGAATACCTGTACCTTTTGCTTAATTGAGCTCACCAGATGTTTAAGAAAAACTGGGCGAGGGAGCAGCCAGCTTAAAGCCCATTGAAAAGAGTCGAGGTATACACAATTATCATGCTGGGTGAATGCAGAGCCAACTCACCAGAGAATAGGGAAAACAGGAAAATGGATCTGTGACCTGAAGTGCAATTGCTTTCTGAATCTCTAGTGGTCTTCAATGATAAGCCCTGCATTTTTTAAAATTGTGGGTGCTCCAGAAATTGTCATCAATTTCTAGAAAGTACCTATTTCCCTGACTTTGCTTCTTCCTCATATGATAGATATCTTTGAGAATCTTCAACCTCATTTTTATTTCCGTTTTCATGGGTCGAATTCATACGATAGGTAAAAGGTAACGGTTGCATACGTGTGCTAGTTGTTCCTGACTCTAGGGGGCGGTGCTCTTCTCTGTTTCAAAGCCAAAGAGATGTCCGAAGACGTCTCCATGGTCATGTGGCTGGCATGATTAAATGCCAAAGGCACATGGAAGACTGTTACCTTCCCACCAAAGGTGGTTCCTATTTTTCTACTTGCGTTTTTACATGCTTTCAAACTACTAGGTTGGCAGAAGCTGGGACACGTAGCAGAAGCTCACTTCATTACGCAACACTAGGGATTTCAACTGCCGAACTGCTGATCGACAAGCTCAGCGTCTTAGCCACTGAGCCACCATGTTCCTTCATATGATATATTAAGCTATAAATTGTGGCTTACTTACCATAGTGGCTGAATTCATACATGCCTAACTTTCTAAAATGGTGCATTCCCCTTCTCTTTTTGACAACTGGAAGCCTTCTGATTCAATCTTTGTGTTATATGGCTCGAGATGCATCTTCATCTTCATTTACATGGGGAAAGTAGTAATAAAGGCAGTTCTATAGAGTTCATCAAGCCTGAATATTTTGAACAAAAAGTGTAAACTTGTGGGATTGCACCAGGAACATTCTGCAAACAATAATGTTTTGAGAAGCAAACTATGGCCCTAATTTTCATGAGAAACAGTTCTCCCCTTACTTTATGTTTCCTTTTAAATTCTACAGATGTCAGGCCTGCAGTGGTTCCTTTAAGAATCTTTGGCCTGCCACACTCTCATTAAGGGGGGGGGGGAATAGCAAGGGGTAGAATGTGTTGTTTTCAAAATAAAAAAATCCTTTCTAGAAGCTCAAAGTCATCTTTTGTCTCCGCACCTTTGCACCTGACTGGAAGCAGTTGGGCGTAGGTGCTAGCGTGGAAGAAGAAGATTGGACCATGTGATGGATTGTGGGTGTGGGGACAAGATCATGAACTTTTAACTGGGTGGGATTCTGATGTCATTTCCAGAATTGGGATTCCATAGCAATGTGCTAAGATGTCTCCTTTATTAAATTGGAACTTTAAGGAAAGTTTTGCCTTGGACTCTGATTTAATTCTACATGATACTTGGAACACTGACAACAGACTTATGATTCTACTATGCATTAAGCTCTCTGAAAACTTGAGTTTCAATCTGGCACTTGAACAAAGTTATCATCTTTTCTAATGTTCATTAAACGATGTGCTCATCAATAATAATTTCTCCTCCTTGCCGCCAGTGGTATTTGTGACTTCTTGGTTTCTCCCCACATCCTCCCAAAGAGCAACTCTCTCTTTCTTGCCATATTGCAAAACAGGCCTGTTTCTTTAATAATTGTATTAGTGGTCACAGAATAGAACCTTCTCCTATAGTTGCCCATTAACTATGCAGTCTGTTACACATGAAGAGTGGAGATTGAATTTGTAGCCCCCTCCTCCCCCTTCAATCCCTCCTCCTCTTGTTCGCTTTAGTCAAACCAAGTTTGAACCAAAGTTTCTTTCTATATTGTGGATACATGAATCTCCTTTTTTGGTGTATGCAAACCGATTCACTTCATGAGGATGGCTTATCTTAATTTTCCATTCAAGATGTGGAATGTGATACTGAAGAGTTGTTGCTGCTGTTGTTTTTACATTACACATCCATTAATTTTATCTTTTTTTTAAAAAAAGAGAGCCAACATATGCAAAGGAACTCTATTCCTTCTTGTGCCTTATCTGCCTTCATCTATGTTAATCTAAGTAGTCTAAGGAAATTGTTTTCCCATTCTATTGTTTCATAAACATTTCTATGATGTGGGTATGTTTACTGTCCCAGCTGAAAAAAGAGGATTTGAAAAATTACTCAATAGGAGAGACATTTCAATTATAAATCCCATTGAGGAAACCTTTTTTTATATTGAGGGCTGCATTCTTTTGGATGTATTCGATAAAAGGCTGCATGTTGGTTTATGATGAAGCATCAGAGCTTTGCAGAATAACTAAATAACAACAGTGGAAGGGACCTTGGGGGCCTTCTAGTCCAACCCCTTGCTCAAGCAGGAGACTATACCATTTCAAACAAATGGCTATCCGGTCTCTTCTTAAAATCCTCCAGTGTTGGAGCACTCACAACTTCTGAAGACAAGTCATTCCACTGATTAGTTATTCTAATAGCCCCAAAAATCCTCCCTAGTTCTAAGATGGTTCTCTCCCTGATTAGTTTCCACCCATTGCTGCTTGTTCTGCCCTCAGGTGCTTTGGAGAATAGGTTGACCCCCTCTTCTTTGTGGCTGCCCCATAGATATTGGAAGACTGCTATCATGTCACCCCTAGTCCTTCTTTTCATTAAACTAGACATACCCAGTTCCTGCAACCGTTCTTTGTATGTTTTGGCCTCCAGTCCCCTCTGTTCTTTTTAATATTCCCTTTCCTAGTCTATAAAATAGGAACCATCCTACAATATCAGAGGTGTCAAACTCAAGGCCCGTGGGCTGGATCTGGCCTGCTGGGTGCTTAGATGTGGCCCTGAGGGCCATCCTGGAAACAGCAAAGGACCAGGCACTGCTCTACAACCTGGTGGAAGCTGGCAACCTGCTGGAGGAGGCTGTGGCAGCTGAAAACGGAGCTTGGGAGGGGCGCCCGTGGCCCTTCTGAGCTCCATTTTCACTGGCAGAGTGCTAGCAAAACAAACTACCAGCAAAAGTGGCATTTGATCACAGGGTAAGGAGGCATCAAGAAATGTTTTCCCTTTTGCATTTGCATTTCCGTACCCAACCCGGCCTCCTGAGGTCAGACACCACCTTGACGTGGCCCTCAATGAAATTGAGTTTTGACACCTCTGTACAAGATGGAACTTCTACAGGGCACCAGGTTGAAGAAAGCTGTTCCACCATCTCAGGCTGTAATGAGTTTAGAGTTTAGAGTTTTATTTCATTTGTATGCCGCCCTTTTCCCTAAGGGGACTCAGGGCGGCTCACAACTCAAAAAGGGAAGGGGGGATACAGACAGTATAACAACAACACAAAACAATACATGGTTAAAAAGCACAACAATCATACCATTCGAGATAGGGGCAGCGAATCTTTAGCCCCAGGCCTGTCGGAACAGCCAGGTTTTAAGGGCTATGCGGAAGGCCTGGAGGGTGGTGAGGGTACGAATCTCCACGGGGAGTTCGTTCCAGAGGGTCGGAGCAGTCACAGAGAAGGCTCTCCTCCGGGTAGTCGCCAGTTGACACTGGCCGGCGGATGGAATTCGGAGGAGGCCTAATCTGTGGGATCTAATTGGTCTAGTGGAGGTAATTGGCAGTAGGCGGTCTCTCAAGTACCCAGGTCCAATACCATGAAGGGCTTTATAAGTGATGACTAGCGCCTTGAAGCGTATCCTGGCTGCAGCACCAAGGACCTCCATCTCTTGGATTGTGACTAGCTGCTTCAATCCCAGCTAACGTTGCTTGTGTCTTTTCCTAGATTAACCTCAGCAAAGTAGGTGAATACTGGTGGAGTGCCGTTTTGGAAGGAGAAGAGCAGATCGACATCGATAAAATCAACAAGGAGCGCTCCATGGCCACGGTGGACGAAGAGGAACATGCAGTGCTGGACAGGCTGTCTTTTGATTATCATCAGAAGCTTCAAGGCAAACCCCAGAGCCATGAAATGGTACGTTTCATAAACCTCCACTGCCCTACGCTAACGTGGAAAAACAAATATGGTTTGCTGATTGTTCCTTGTTGCTATTGGAGATGGTTGTTGTTGTTTTTTTTGTTTTTTTTTAAAAGCTTAATATTGGGTCTTACCATTATAGGTTGGTTTTTTTAGCTGAACCGCGAAATAAAATGGATATTTGGCAGTATTCTTTCTTAAAGGGCTATTAGAGGGTAAACCCCATTCACAGCTGTCTCTGCGAATTACCATGATGTATCTATCTTTCACCCTGCAAACTAGATGAACTCATCAATCAAACAAGGCCTTTTGTAGGAGCTAAGCATTGATTCATCTTGGTTAATTAAAAAAATGTTTAAAAAACAACCACCTGTAAATGCAGGAACACTCCCCAGCATAACCTATAGATCAGTGGTTCTCAACCTGTGGGTCGCGACCCCTTTGGGGGGTCGAATGACCGACCCTTTCACAGGGGTCGCCTAAGACCATCGGAAAACACATATTTTAGAAAAAACTGCGGAAAACACAAAATAATTTTATGGTTGGGGGTCACCACAACATGAGGAACTGTATTAAAGGGTCGCGGCATTAGGAAGGTTGAGACCCACTGCTCTAAATACAAGATCCCATTCACATTATATACCGAAAGTAACAATGTTCTCCTGTACTTTCATCCTAAACCATAATGTATTATGATGGGAATAAACTTTCTGTCTCCTTGATCCTTTACGCTGTGCGCTTCCTGGTGTAGCGGCAAATTCATATCCATTTTGGTTTCCATTAAATGTGACTTGCCGTATTGGCCAATCGGTACTACTGTACTATTCAACTTCCAGATATGCTTTATCAAACCGTTGCCATCAACTATTAAGAATAACCACAGTTTAGGAAGAGGGAGGAATACCTTGTCTATTCCAACCTGCACTTTCTCAATGTATTGAACCTTCAACTTCCAAAATTCCCAACCATCACGATCAAAAGCCGAGGTGGCGCAGTGGTTAGAGTGCAGCACTGCAGGCTACTTCAGCTGACTGCAGTTCGGCAGTTCGGCTGTTCAGATCTCACCGGCTCAAGGTTGACTCAGCCTTCCATCCTTCCGAGGTGGGTAAAATGAGGACCCAGATTGTTGTTGAGGGCAATATGCTGACTCGGTAAACCGCTTAAGAGAGGGCTGAAAGCCCTATGAAGCGGTATATAAGTCTAACTGCCATTGCTATTGCTAAAAGCATCTTCAATGTGGGCTGACATTGGCTTGAATTGATTTGGTTTCCTCAAATATTTTAGATATCTATTTGCAATCCCTTCAAAAATGCCTGACCTATAATTTAAACCAGGGATGTCCAACGTTGGCAACTTTTAAGACCTGTGGATTTCAACTCCCCTAATTCTCCGGACAGCCCTGATTTTAAGTATAGGCATTATTTATTTATTTGTTTGATTTGTCCGTCGTTTACAAGATAATAGGTATAAAAATAATCATGAGTATGAATGAAATGGGTACGAATAAATGGGGACAGTTAGGACAGGGATGGTAGGCACGATGGCGCACTGTTGGGCACTGGGGCACTTTATTGCGCATTTGTTTGTTTGTTTATTGCGCATTGGGCCGCCCTTGCAAGGATAAATTCATCTCTCGAGCTTTTGTCTCTGCCCTGTTTTCAGAAAGTCCACGAGATGCTGAAGAAGGGCTGGGATGCCGAAGGCTCTCCATTCCGAGGGCAGAAGTTTGATCCTTCCATGTTCAACATCTCTCCGGGGAACATGCATTTTTGATAGTGGCAGCAAGTGAGGAGGAGGAGGAGGAGGAGAACATCGTGGCCTTCATCCTTGGCACAAACCCGATGCTACTGCCAGACTCTTGCATCCGGTGCTAGAAGGGTCTCTTGTTATCCCTGCTTGTTTCTTTTGGGGGGCTTGTTTGTAAAACGGCAAGGTTGTTAAAAAAAAAAAGGATTGGCATGTGTGGGCTTGCTTTTGGGGAGGGGGCAGAGAGGGAATCGAAGCGGGAACGTGGGTGTAAGTCCTTCCCTTTAGCTCCAGGTTGGTGCTTTTGATATTTATGTGGGGGAAGCCTAGCGAAAGCAGCATTACGCACTGTGTCACCACGGCAACCAGCAGCTGCTGGTAGCATTTCCTTGTATCCTTAATGGATTCATTTGTTGCTTGGGGTGGGGAGTGGGGGGGAAGGAAAAGGAGAGCTTGGTTGAAGGTATTCCTCCTCCCCTTTTCAGAAATAGATGCAGCTGGGTGAAATGGTGACAACTTCTCGCTGGCTTCCTTGAAACCACCTCCTCTGTCTGTGTGTGTGTGTTTGTTTCTGTGTCTTGTCTCCCCACTCTCCAGCTTTTAGGGAACCCAAATGCAAGTGTGCTGGGCAGCAACAGTCCCTAGACAATCTGCAATCAGTGTCGTTTGAGCGTGATCTAAATTGTGGGTTTGGTCCTCGAGAGCCAAGGGGTGGGAGGGGGACATTGGAGAATCAGGCAAGTCTGTGGAAAGGAGCCAGTCCGGAAGGCGACACTTGCACCAGCGTTTCTATGATGGCCCACGAAGCCTGGCCAGTACGAAAGAGTGGTGGTGGGGGACACACTTCCAGGTTCTTCATGCTGTGGTTTTGCTTGTGTTTTGTGATTTAGAGATCACAGAACCCCAGAAAACTGCAGCTCTTTCCTTCTGTGTCTCTCTCCTCCCCCTCCTCTCCCTCTCCTTTTTCCCTCCCTCCCTCCCTCTCCTTCTCCCCTCCCTCCCTCTCCTTCTCCCCCTCCCTCCCTCCCTCTCCTTCTCCCCTCCCTCCCTCCCTCCCTCTCCTTCTCCCCTCCCTCCCTCTCCTTCCCCCCTCCCTCCCTCCCTCTCCTTCTCCCCTCCCTCCCTCTCCTTCTCCCCTCCCTCCCTCTCCTTCTCCCCCTCCCTTCCTCTCTTTCTCCCCCTCCCCACCCCCTCTCCAAATGCTCTAGCCAAGAAGCTTTCTGAGCTCATGGCCCCATTGTCCTCATTTCCCCACCTATGATTATATGAAGTGCATAATTGTATTTTATGCATTTCTGGTATTTTTATCAACGGGATGGGGTAATCAGGACCTCATGACAGAGGTTTTAAGAGCCCTTTTTGTATAGAGCGGTCCCAACAAAATTAGCCTCCCTCCCCCCAGCTGCTATTTGCCCCAGAAAGAAAACTGCTATTAAGGCCAATGGTAATTTTCTTCCTAGGGCAGAGCAATTTCCATATGTATGTATGTATGCATGCATGCATGTGGCCATTGTGATTATCTTCTTTATAACTATTTTTTTTTTTAAAAAAAATATCAAACAAGGAAAAGTCTCCCTCCTGTAGCTGGACAGGCTAGATCCTTTTAGGGACCTTTTAACTAGTTCCACCCTTGTGCCCTTACGTAAGAACTCTCTGCTGTGTACATAATAAGAAACAGCTATACACAAAAAAGGAAATAAGGAGACGGTACATTTCCATTTGTCCATTTATAACAAAAGCCCCACCGCGTCAAAATATTAAAAACACATTTTAAGGGAGTTGAATCTGCAAACAGGCTTCTCAGAAACTAAAATAGTTGCCCTGAAAAAGGGGTGTGTGTGTCCATGGATAGAATACATCCTGTTTGGGGGCTCAGTTTCCCTGAGGGAATTATAATTCTGACAACAAAGCCCATATAACAACGGCAGAGTCTAATTTCACAGAAGATGTGTCACTCTGTGACAGCTGGGCCCAGAATTGACAAAAAGATTTGCTTTTTCAGGGGTGATCTTTTCATTTTCCAGCGAGCTGAAAGACAATTGAAGAAAAGAAAAAATAAAATGAGGATGTCACGTATGGAACCAGAAAGCAAAATGGATGTAGAAAACGTGGGTTACATGTTGGAAACATGTTGGTTGTTACCTGTATCATTTTAGAATGTGACTGAGTGAAATACTGAAGCTGCACAAAATATCCCATTAAAACATAAGACTGGCTTAGAAACAAATGCATTCACTAGGTCTGTCTCTGTGTGTAAGTTGGCTAATGGCCATCTATGGTTTGATTCACCAACTTTACCATGACATGCAAAAGTAGGTTTCCAATAAGAAATGAGAGAACATATAGCGATGGTTTATTTTTAGTGTATTAACAGCATCATTCCTGAATTCTGCTAGCAGATGAAGCCAGGGTCATCTTGTTGGCTATACATGCATGATGAGAGAGACAATGAACTGTGGAATCACCTCTTATGGCTAACAGCAGGGGTGTCAAACTCATGTCGTCACGGCGGTGTCACAAGATGTATCAGGACTTTTTTCCCCCTTTGCTAAACTGGGTGTGGCCAGCACGTGACGCAACCGGCCCATGGGCCGGGCGTTTGACAGCCCTGGCTTATTGGAACAGATGTTGAATCTCCCGGTGGTTGAAGTAGAGAGAATATTGGTCCTTGGATTGCTCCGATTTTTGCAGTGGGGAAGCATCTCATCCTCTTTTGGGAAACATAGTTAAGTGCTCACCATTATAGAGGGCTTTATAGAGTATGAACTTTGGGAAGTGACCTAGACAAGAGCTTGGCAATCCATTCACAAGAGACAGAGTGCTGTGGCCCTAATGGCAAGGCAATACCCAAGAACCATTACCTTGGCAGATAGCAGCCATTCATCTACATGCTTTCTGGTGTATTACATGCCCTGAGGGCAGCAGCTGCCATGCCACAAATGCAATGATTGAAGCAGGCAAACGTTCAGCTGTGATGTGATGGGCAGGGCTGGAATCCCAGTCTCACATGTGCAAGACGAAAGCGCCTTTGATGTGGGCCTGCACTTGCTTCAGAAGATGGTAGCATCAGCTGCCACTGGAAACAGATAATGCATTTTGTTCAATAGTAACCATTCCTCTGCAATCCAATTTCTGAGTAAAGGAACACCAGTATGTTGGTTGTAGAAAGTAGGCCTGGGTGATTTTGCACTGTCTGGATTTTTAAATATGTTTTTTTTTCTGCAAGAAATGAGTTTTTAACATTATAGTCATTCTCTGTAGGTCCTAACTCATGTATTCCATCCATTATATTCCATGGCCCTTATAGGTTTCCTGGATGCACAGATGAATGCCAGGGTCCCAAACAGCACCCAATGTTAGACCAGCTTCCTTTAAGCAATCAGTATAATTAACAGTATATTTGTTGTTCTAGTGCTTAAATTTTTTTTCCCTTAAAGGAAAAGAGCTAAAGAGTTGAGGGCTCAACTGCCAGTAAGTGCTTCTCTGTTTTTACATAATTTATTTTTTTCTAAAGCACCTAAAATCAACCACGGAGCGGCTTTGAGGTTTATCCAAAGTGCTGTGGGTGGTTCCTAGGGGCCTATTATTCTGAAGAACTTCACAAGACCTGCTACTGATTAGTATTTTGTCCCCTGTCCACCCACACATTTCATTGTTGAAAAAAAGCCCCTGGATCTTAGAAATAATGTTTGTGAGTTTGAATTTCTGTAGAAATGCATCACTTCTGGTTCCAGTGTGTTTGAGGGTGACTCTTTAACAAGCCTGAAGTAGGATAATTCAAAAGAGGGGACTGTTCTCTATAGGAGAAATGTGTCCTCCTCCTTTTAGAAATAAAAACTCCTGGGTTCATTTCACTAAACAAAGCAGTCCAACAGCTTGGTTACATTTCCAGCTAAGAAAAAAAAACACCACCCCAGGAATTAGCTGGGCTGATCATTTTGGTGAGTCTGTATAATGGCTGTTCACAGAACGTAAATTATCAAACTTTTCCCAAGAATAGCTTGTCACCGTGTAGATTTGTAGCAGTATATTTTGGCAAAATAGGAACAGGAGAGGACATACTAAAAAAAACTCAATGATAATATCAATTTGATTTTAGTCCTGCAGGTATTCTAGGAAGGAGATAATATGAAAGCAGAAGATATCCTGCCCCACAGAATACCTTCTGCCCAAATGATGCACAATTATTGAATCAGAAGTAGGGTGGGGAAGTGGGAAAGAATCTAAGCTATGCAACGAAAGCGAAGCCTTGGAAGAAATGTGATTTTATTTTTTAATAGATCTAATCTTCAACCCAACAACAGTATTGTATAGAGTCAGGTCACTTGGCATTCATTTGGTTTGAGATTGCACTGAACTCCGGCCTAGCTTTCTGCTAAGAGAAGATAGCCTCTAGGATATTTAGATTTTAGAAGAAATGCCTCTGCTTATTCTGCATCCATTCTGTGTTTTGAATGGACATGCTTTCTTTCTTTCCTCGTCAAATCAACAAAGGGACATCCAGACCAAGCCTGTACAGAGCAACTCTTTCCAGCTTCCTACAACCCTCTAGTTCTCCATTGCAGCCTCTGTTAAATTCAGTTCTGTGCTCTCACTGAAAACATGATGCAGAAGAACGGTTGTTAAACACTTAGCACTTAGCCTATAATGCAACACTGCCACAAATTGGGTATGCTTGGAGGAAGCTTAGTTCTGATTTTGCTTTATTTTGTTTTTACTTCTTCCATAGAAAAAGGGTAATGTTTTTAGACTGTTGTTGAGGGCACTCTGTTACCTTTTGATTGACCCTTCTGTGGGAGTGCTGTTGCCATCCAAGATTTAAGAAAAGAGATGTGGTGCCTCAGACATCCAGTTAGCATGTTCTCTTCCATCTATCTGCTTGCAATAAAAAGGGTGTTTTTTGCAAGCAATGTCATGTCAGAAACATAATTCCAAATAACATTTTTCTCATTTGGCCAATTCTCATTCTCTCTTACCCCCCTCCTCTCTCTCCTTCCTTCCCTCCCTCCCTCCTCCCTCCTGTTGAACTTGGTGTTATCTATGGATGATGGCAGGTAGGTACAATTCAAGAGAACCTGTTTTGTGCACCCTAACAATTGGAGACATTGAGATAAAATCTGGGAAATTCTGCTTTGTTCCTAATCTGTGGGATCCAATCCTGCTCGGTTTGGCTGCGTAAGATCCAATATGTAAAGAACTAAAAACCAAAGTTATACAAGCCTTATATGACTTATAAAGATGCAGTACTTCAAACAATTGCTACTTCTCTGCCTCACCAGCTTTGATGACGGACTTCCATAATCCAATTAAATATTTCAACAGATCTATTGGTGAACTGTTTTTAAGATACTGGTAATATATATTTTTTTTACAGTTGTTAACAGAAATTGTGATTGTTTTAACCAAGATCTATCCGTCAAAATGCAAAAACAACAGCATAAATCAACAATTGTAAAAAAAACAATATTGGAAGTGAATAACATTCTCACATCAAATTATCTAGGTATTGTATTAATGTCATAGGTACTTTATAAAGTAATTAGCTTTACCACCCTCATCTCTCCAAACAGTCAAAAGTGCTGATAATATTGTTAATTTAACTTTAAACAGCTTCAACAACACTTCTAACTAAAGGATGTAGTTTTGACCTTCATAACACACAAGCCACAATTCATTTGACCACAGTTTACTAAGAGAATAAAACTGACAGGGCTTACCCAATTTACAAATCCATAAGCCCCGGTTTGCAAAGTATATTTATAATTTCAGTTTCTAAGGCCGCCCACTCACCAACGACTGAACAATTTGGGATTAAAAACGGCACTACATTAAAAGCATTGAAAATACATTGTGCTTTAATGCAACATGTGAGCCAGGCTCTTGGTTCATCTCTCAGTTCAGAAGAAGTGTTAGAAATATTAAGCAAGGACAAGTGAGAAAATGAGCGAACACATCCGTTTTGTGTCAAAAATGAAGAGAGAGGAGGCAGGAAAGTGATTCAAACACACCAATTTTGACCTAATTTTCTAGAAGGCCTTGCTTTTAAGACTATCCCAACAAGCTTATTTGTCCCTCAAAGCATACATGAAATAAAATCATGCCTTTCATACTAAGGTTAATTTCATTGGACATAGGGAGAATGAGCTACTTTCTAAAATGGAGTTCTATAAAAACAGCATTCTGAACTAAGTTCTGTATATACCGGAGAGATAAGGACCTGGTTTGGATGACAGATCATACTAAGGTTTAACCATGTTTAATAATTAACAACTGGCAGGGTTTATATTGTATGCTACCCTTAGACATGATTTGCAAAATGTAATCCTGGGTTTTACCCAAACCAAACCACATTATGGCTTAGCATCCTACGTGAATTGGGCCTTGAATTCATGGAAATGGTCCTTCGAAACACCAAAACCTAGACACGTTGGAAGCATTCAGTTTGCTTTGGAAAGCGGGAGGGGTGAAGAGGTAAGGGAGGATATCATTTCCCTCACTCTGAAAAGGGGAAAGAATTGTTCCCACAGGCTTTCTCTCCCCCCCCCCCACCAAATGAAATGGGAGGGATCATTTCTCACATTCAGCCTGTGCTTTGCCACCCTAGCTAGCTTACACCCAGCTGTACCGCTACTTCCCAGAGCCTTGCATGATGATAACTCCTTTATGGTTAGAATAAAAATATCTGTTAGCAACATGCAGCCCCCACATACGCCCACGGTGCCCATGGCAACAGGCAGACATGGGCAGGCAACGATACTGGGGGACTTAGTTTGCATGGGCTCAGAGGGTGCCATCATCTGCTTTGAAGAAATCTAAAAACTCAGGGATCCATTCTCCGCTCCTGCTTTATGCTCTGCAGGGCGGGTTCGAAGAGAATTGACTCCACTTTCCCAAGGAGTGCTGTGAGCAGTGGGATGGTCCAACTCGCAATTCCCTATCCCCCCTGCCTTATACTGCATATCATCTTTGAGCATCAGCATAAGATGCTTCGCAAAAGTGAGGACCCATGCTCCTGCCTATTGTGCAATGCCTTTGTCTCCTGGCCTCCTCATGAAAGCTCTAGCAAGGTGGCCTGGCCAGGTAAAGGATAGTCATTTATTTAACCAACTGAGGCCAAGCTTGGACTCCCATTGACCGTTTCAGAAAGCAAAACAAAGCAGCAATACTGATTTGCTGGCTAATTTTCCATCCTGGCTCTTTGGCTGATTTGAAAAGCATATTGATTTTGTTTTATGAATGAATTGTCCAGAGCTGTTGGCTCTGTAAACACCTTTCAACCGTTTGTTTGTTGTCTGGGTTGTACAGTATAAAGGAACTTAAGAAGCTACTTTAAAAGGATCAAGCTGCTATTCCAGCTCGGCTAATATTGAGCACTTACCAGCAGCAGTTGTCCAGCAGCTGTCAGTGGGGAATGCTTCCATCATCTGAGGCCTGATCTGTTCATCTGGAGATGAAGATTGCGTTTGGCACCTTCCGTAGCATAATGCTAACGTTCCTTGATTGGATGAGTTCCCGATCTTGCTGCAGAAACCCATGGGAACAAGCCGGAGTCTTATTTATGGTTGTACCAATAATCTCTGCCACATGCTGATTTATTTTCTTGGTTTGTTTTAGAGCCCCTTATGCAGATCACTCTAAGAAATGAGATCCTTCTCAAGGGCAGGGACATCTCATAAAATCTGAAAAATCTGCCCTTTGCTTGGTGGTATGGAGTGGATCAGAGCTCTGGTATTAATTTCTAGGTCTGGCTACCAACATGATATGACCTAGTTGTGTTTGTTAACATGCCTCGTGTTAGCAAGTTATCCCAAAGGTGCTTCTTCAAAAGGCAACTGGACTTTGTTTTTGCTTGAAGACGCTTCACTTCTCATCCAAGAAGCTTCTTTAGAACTGACCTGGATGACTGAGAATCTCCATAGACAGCAAGTTATGTGAATCAAGGTTTATGGGTTAGTAGGGGGAACCTGTAACTCATACCATGACTGATGAAAGCTGGGTGTTTGGTTCACTGCATTTGAAGGTAAAACACATGCAAATGTAAGCAAATGGGGAGTTAAGTAGGGTTCTTGACTAAGTAAAGATACCTTTCTGGCTTAACTTATGGTGTAACTTATCGCCCTCACCTATAAAGTGTGGAATGAATGAGCATGTATCACTTCCCTTGCCTTGAACGTCAGAGTCCCCATTTTGCTCATATTACAGTTCATGTTAGTTCTGTTGATCCTATGAAATGTAGTCATTGAACAAGCCACAAAATACTGACGTGGACTTCCGCTTCAGGTTTGAGTCAATCAAACTTGCTCTCATCCAAGGTCTATCGTTGTGGGTGTAAGGAATCTTGATTGCTGAACCCACTCAGAATGTTTAAATGTTGCACACATTTTCAAACAATGGCTGCCAAACAGTTGCTTTCAGGAGATGCTAAAAATGATCCCTGCCACCTGAAGGGCACCCATAGAAGGGTGGGCTTTAAAAAAAAATTAAATTGGCACCTACAACCATCTGATTGAATCCCTATCAGTGGTGAATGCCATCTTAATATGCATATGTAGTCGTCTTGTGGTGGGGGGAGGGCTACTACAATCATCCAATTGTACTTGCCATCTTGATTTGTTTGACCAGCCTTGTGGGATATGTCTGCCTGCAGTCCCTTCTCTAGACAAGGGCAAAAAAGCATGTTGTTCCATTTCCATTTACTTTTGCATTTTTAAATTTTTTATAGGCAGGTGGGAACATTTCCAAAGTGTTGGGATGTAGAAAATAGTCTCATTTTTCTAAGAGACTTGTCAGGTCTCCATGGGCCTGACAAACTCTTGGGAGTAAAAGTGTTGCTGAAGGCATCTGCTTTGCTTTGAAGCAAATCGGCTCCCATTAAATAATATTTTCATGAAAAAAATATTTTTCTCAGGAGGAGAAAACTTCATGGCAACCCTTTCCTTCCTGATCCATATCCTGCCTGTTTCCAAAATATCTCCTGCTGTCATGAAGTTTTACGATTCCTTCTTGAACTGCTTAATCTTCCTTCCACTCTCTGTTTTTCTAAAATATTATTGTACTTCTGTAGACCTTGAGGTTTTCCTGGCTACATATCATTTTCTTCATTCTGAAGGTGCTTTGACATAATAGAGTCAATCCTCAAAGAATGGTTGGGTTAAGTATTTGAGGCTAAAATAGAGCTGGCTAGCCCATCCTGTATGGCAAACGCATGACTCCATGTCCTAAGCAATTCCAGTGACTTAATAAACCATGTTTCACCTATGGACTGGCTGTTCTGTGGAATCACCTGAGCAGCTACTGAAATCTAACTTTGTGACTCAAGACACACAGAGAGAGACCATCTATCTATCATCTGTCAATCTGATTTGTCTGTAGACTCATCTTAGAACACAACTCTGGCAGTGGTGAGATTCAAAAAGTTTTACCACCGGTTTTGTGGATGTGGCTTGGTGGGCGTGGCAGGAGAATACTGTAAAATCCCCATTCCCTCCAGATCAGCTGGGACTCAGGAGGCAGAGAATAGATGGGGGTGTGGCCAGTCACAGGTAGTATTTACCAGTTCTCGGAACTACTCAAAATTTCTGCTACCGGTTCTCCACAACTGGTCAGAACCTGCTGAATACCCACCTCTGAACTCTGGGCAGCTAACAACACAAACCATAAAACCAAGGGCATACATGAATTCAGTTCATGTGAATAGTTTTATAAGAGTCAGTGCTCGTATTCAAACCTAGAATATGGTCTGAATGAATGATGATTGGTTTAACAATGGGTTAGTATGTTGTGTGACCAGCCAGCATGTTGCAGGAAACATGAAGAATCAGATTCAGGTAGTCCTTGACTCACAACTACAAACTGGAATTGGAACTTCTGTCACTAAGCAAGGTGTTCATTAAATGAGTCCTGCCCAATTTTATCACCTTTTTTTTGCTGTGGGTTCTGTTAAGTGAGTCACTATGGGCATTAAGCAAATGTCTCCTCCCATTGACTTTGCTTCTCAGAAGCCGCCTTGAGTTGCCCTGTGCAAGTAGGCGGCAATATACATTTCCTAAATAAATAAAAAGCTCACAAATGGGGATGCCATGACCCAGGCGCCTGCAATCGTCCTAAATGCATGCTGGTTGCTCAGTGCACTGGCATTGGTTCTTCCCTCAAGGGTCCTTCTCTGCACACTGCGGGAGAGTCCAACCCACCCAGCTGTCCCGGGGGTGGTGGTGCCATCATCCAGTGATTTAGAATTGTGACTCTTGTGTGTCCTCTGGACTTGATCTTGAATCTTATCAGGACATCCTCCCGGACTTGTACTCTACCTTATTGTGACATCCTCACGGACTTGACTACTTCCATTTTTTCTGGAGGACGTGGCCACGCAAGGAGGCGTGGCCAGGGAAAAGACTTCTCAGTCCAGGGCAAGCAGACTGTAATAATACCCGTACTTGGACTCTCCCGCAGTGTGCAGAGAAGGACCCTTCAGGTAAGAACCAATGGTCTTTTTGACAGTATGACTGCGGGGATGCTGTGAGGATTGGAAACATAAGGACTGATCAAGACCCTTTTTTTCAGCGTGGCACGACAAAACCACGCTCGCCAAAATCGCGGCGCTAAAGCCGCGACATCATCACCGTGCGTCATCACCGCCGTGACAACAGCATGGCAACAGAAGGGCGCTTTAAAATGGTGCCGCGGCAGAAAGCCGACTTCAATTAAGGTAAGCGTTAGGATTAGGTTTAGGGGTTTGTTTTAGGTTTAGGTTTAGGTTTAGGGTTAGGTTTAGGGTACTGAGTGCTTGGGAATGCGCAAATTTGCCCTCCGCGATTATGTCATCGCAGTAGGGTCGCGTTTTTCCTTAGCGCTTAGAATGGCGCAAATTAGTCTTCGCGCTTATGTCTCCGCGGATAAGGGCTTCGCGGATTTGTGGTGGAACCTTTTTTCAGTGCTGATGTAACTCCCAAACAAATGAATGGTTGCAATGCGAAGGGTGAGGTCGAGCATTGCAGATCTGGGCTACCTCATTTGAAAATCTTCCTCAAAACAACTTCCTTCAAATCAAGACAACCCTATTTTGTGGCAGGTCTCAAGAGGTGATGAACGGGATGATCATAGTGAGGATGGTCAAAGTTACAATTCTATAGGTGGCACACAGGTGAGAATCCTGCCATAGTTCTTCAGCATCATCGCAGAGGACCTTCTCTGCAAATCAGCCTCCCACAGCTAGGCTGTATTTACACCCTGGCACTAAGCTACCCCTACTTGAACCTAGGTATGACCCAACCCATCTGGTTAATCAACGGTTCCCTTCCCGTATGTATCCCCAGAGAAACCAGGATTGGTAAAATAAAGAAGGCAAGAATCAATGGATGGAAACGAATCAAGAAGATACAGAATATTATCAAACTTGGAATTAATTTTACCAGTGATTGGAAAAAAGGGTTTGGAGATTAAAAATGTAATCTGTACTGTTAAGCAAATTAAATACCCAGACAACACAATGTTTATTAAGCACTAATAAATGTAAACAATAGAAAATTAATAAAATTTGTTGTTTTTTTTTAAAAAGAGGGGCATAACCTGGAATTAAGGAGAAACTTCCTAACAGCTGGGACAATCAAGGAGTGCAACAGCTTGCCTTCAGATGTTGTGGGTGCCCCATCATTGGAGGCTTTTAAGAACAGACTGGAGAGCCACTTGTCTGAAATATTGGATCTCCTGCTTGAGCAGGGGGCTGGATTAGAAGACCTCCAAGGTTCCTTCCAGTTGTTTTTGTATTCTATTCTAAAGCTCTTTTATCTATCATGCAAACTAAAGACAGGGAACGAATCATGGCAACAGAGGACCACATTGGCAAAGCAACCTTGCCTCGATTTTCTTGCAAGTAAGCCCCACTCTAGTCGAAGTCCGACTTAAAAGTTTGCATCTCGAACTTCTTTCTGAGGTGCTGACCAAGCACCTGAAGCCTCCGGAGCTGCAAAATGCTGGAGTCAGCATCAGGAAGCGGCTGTCATTGGGGGGGGGGGGAGGAGAAGGTGGCAGGGCTGGGTTGGATTTGAGGGGGACTTGCAGTGGCAGAAAGGGAGCAGCTAACTGGACTCAAGCGCCCATCGGTGGATGAGGGAAGCGGCTCTGGGGCAGAAGAGGCAGGAGAACAGTCTCTTGGCAGGGAAAAGGTTCTAGATAAGTGTGTCATTTTCTCCAAGGCTTAGGGATTCTTGGAGCTGCACGTGAGAAAGTTGTAAGACGGGCTCGAGTTCACCTGGGGAAGGGAGGGGGGCGTGGAAGTCACCGGGAAGATTCTGCCTGGAGTTTGGGGCTCCATCACACATCTGGATAAGGCTTTCGCCATCCCTTCCTCCGGGAAGCAGAACCCGCGCTGCAATTCAGCCAACGCGGAGGGGAGGGACGGGTCCATCACCCACCCCAGTACAGAGGAGGGGGGCTTGCAGCAGCCGGAGGCAGCTAAGGGCGCAGGTGGGACTCCCAGCCACGCACAGGCGGCAGCCGCTCCGGGCAGTGAAGTGGGCGAAGCGACACCCTCCGCCCCGTCGAAGTTGAGACGCGCCCACCCGCAAGACAGGCGAAGCGGGGGAGGGGGCTGGTTCGTGGAGCCCGGTCGCCCCTCCCTCCCTCCCTCCCCCCCCCCCCCGGCAGCTCTCGCGGGCTCTGCCCAGTGTCGGGCTCGCTGCTCGCTCGCTCGCTCTGCAGGGGCCGCGCTCCGCCGCCCGCAGCCAGGAGCGGCTCTTCCGCGGACCCCGTTGCTCGGCGCTTGCCTCGCCCCTTCCTCCTCTTCCCCGCCCCTCCTCCCCCTCCCCCCCCGCTGCCAGCCGGAGCGGAGCCCGGGCGGCTCATTGCGGAGTGAAGCTGCAGCCGCGATGGCCACCACCGTGACCTGCACCCGCTTCACCGACGAGTATCAGCTTTACGAGGAAATTGGCAAGTAAGGAGCCGAGGCCGCGGGGTCCGCCGGGCGGCAGAGGCGAGAGGCTCCGCCCGGGCAAGTCGGGGGTCTCCTTTCCGACGCAAAGCCTCCCCGAGACCGGGCAGGCGGAGACGGGGTGGCGGTGGGAAGGATAGGCGAGCCTTGGGCGCTGCAGCTGAGGAAGGGAGCCGGCAGCCCCCGCCAGCCTGCCCGCAGAGCGACCGTCCAGGCCCCGGCCAGGCGGCGGCGGGGGGGGGGGTCCTACCCGGCGCTGCGCAGCCATGACGCACGTTGCAGAGCCGCGGCCGGCGGACCCGCGAGGCGGCGAGAGGGGGAGCCGCGCAGCCCCTTGCCGCTCCCTTCGCGAGAGCCGCGCCGCCTCCTGCGGCGCCTCCTGCGCCCTCCGTCGGAGCTGGCGCCGGGGAGAGCGCCGGAGCCGCAGCTCCCTTGCTGCAGTGGCGGCCGCCTTGCCCCCCGAGTGGCTTCCAGGCGGGCAGAGCGAGCACGTGGCGGCGCCGGGGCTGGAGCGGGATGCCCGAGCCGGGAGGGGGGCTAAGAGCCCCTGCGCTCCGGCCCCTCGGCCATGTGTTGCCGAGGGCGGCGGTTGCCGCTGCTTGTTGCGCGCCAGAGCGGGGGAAGCCCTAGTGCTCCCGCTTCTGGGCTCCCTCGGCCAAGCGGGGCTGGTTGCCACTGGGGCGATGAGGGGGAGGGGGAGCTTCTGGGGAGGGGCTGCTTTGGGGGGCGAGGGGGGAAAGCGCCTCGGAGGGAGGGAGGGGGCGAGGGAGGAGGAGGAGGAGGAGGAAGGGGTTAATCTGTTGCCTTTGGAGCCAGCCTGGCAGGGGAGGGGCTGGGCTCGGGGAGCGCCCGGGAGCCGGGCGTATTGCGTAACGCTGGGGAGGGGTCGGGGAGTCCGCCGCTCGCCCATTGGCGGGGCCGCCTTTGCTGCCTTCCGGAGGGACCGGGGAAGCCCCCCTCCTGGGCTTCGGGAGAGAGATTCTGCGGACTTTCTCCGCAACGGGTTGGGAGGGGGGGGGACTTGCCCATTTCGATCCCCCCCCCCTTCCCCGCCCTGACTTCAAGAGCTGCAGTTGGGCTGTTCATGAACGGCGGGCGCTCTGCACCTGCTCAGAGGCACTTCGGGCCCCTCCGGGGTAGAGCCGCGTGGCTCCGGAAAGCTAAACCGACTCCAGCCAGGATACTGTCCCGATCCCTGCCTTGCTCGCTTGGAGTCGAGCCAAACCAGGGTCGGGACTCGGGAGGGTCCCGGTGTTCGTCGCCCAGGCGCTGGGAGCGGTTTCCCCCGACACGTGGCTGAGGACAGTCCGACCCCTTTAATTGGGGCAGCCGCAGCCGGGTCCCGAAGCAGCTGCTCTCCTCCCTGCTTCCCACCCTTGCTCCTTCTTGTGGTTCCTCCGCCGCTGCTGATCACAGCCACCCTGCACGTTGAACGGGGAGAGAGTGACGGATAACCATCACTTTCCCCTTTCTGCGTGTCTCCTCTCGCACCCCCCTCTCTCCTCTACCTTAAGGGCAGCCAAGGCTGGAAGTCCCGCTTGTGGACCTCTTTCCAAGTCAGCTTCTTATGGTCTCTTCCTTTGCACTAAATAGACATTTTTGCAATTCCCAGAGCCACAAGCAAGATCTTACTAGAGCTTTGTGGCAAAAGATCTGCATCACCTCCTATCTAGCCTATTGGAGAGATTTGGGCTTTAAAGCTAAGGGAGAAAAGCTGCTTTCAGGTTTCCTCCTTCATATCAGCCATCCGTTTAGGGAACCCCCCCCCCCCTCGTTCTTCTCTCCCTTTGGTGGCTGCCTCCACTTCTCCCCCAGAAATGTGAATTTTCCTGGGGTGGCAAAGTCAGGTTTGTGGCTACCTAAGGCATAAAGTAATTTCAGAGATTCCTGGGGTGGTTTAGGATGGCTGACCTCTTTGCTGTGCTGAATGAGTGTGTGTGTGTTAGTGTGTCTGTGTAAATGTATATTATATAATATACTGTGACAGTCTTAAAAAACAGCTGCTGGTATAAAAGCCATGGAAACAGGCTAAGCAGTGCTTTTTTTGCGGTGAATAATGGCATGGGTAAAGCAGAACAGCGGTGGCTCAACTTGATATATTGTTAATTGTTTATTTAGTTTTTAAGGGACACCAGAAGCTTTGAAGTCGTCATCACCCCCCTCCCAACCTGTTTCTTTGGCTTCCCCATTAAGACTTTTAAAGAGGGAAGAAGTAAAAAAAAATGATTTAGCAGGTGTAAAATGCTTCTCATCTGTTTCACCCCTTCCCCATTTAGATTCTGACAGCATTCAGATGGCTGTTGTGTCTGTGGAAGGCCAGCACTAACGTTTGTTGGCTTAGGAGGTGGTTGCAAATCGTGGGTTGTGGTCATAAATAACAAGTTTTTAAAAGCTGGCAGGCTGTTTTTCCAAGATCAGCCTCTGTCCGGCACACATGCTTTTCAGCAAAATGTAAGAGGAAGAATTACGACCCTGGATGCAACCCAAATCTGTCTTTTCATATCTCCTTTATAATGCAGCTTCTCTTCTCTTTTTCCTTCTGATGCTTATCTGCATTCATCAGGTTTTTTTTTTAACCTGATGTAAAAGATTCCTAGAACCAAATTTAAAGGAGAGGAGAGATAAGATGCACTTCACCAAATACGATCTTTGCTCACTGGAAATTCCCCCCCTCCCCGCCCAGAATTAATTTGTGGCTTTGTACAATAGAAAACCCCATAGAACTACGGTTACGTATGTGTATTCCTGTCTTATTAAGAGGTGTAATGTTCTTCCTTTATATAGTTGGGTAATATACTGTTACGTACATGCTAAGAGCTAGTCCTTTCGGTATTAATTCTGTGTTGGGATTTCAGCACTGGCAACACAAGGGTTAGATTTATATCATGATTAAGCTCTCTGTTTTGGGTGGGAATTGCACTTGGGTGTGAGTTCCTTGATGGAAGAGGTATGATGTGGCAGGTAAAGTTAAACCTGAACCGGGGAATCCCAGGTTGAATTCCACCAACAGCCAATTTTGAGAATAAAGGAAAGATCCCCTTGTAAGCTGTTAAAAGCTTCTGGGGGGAAAGGGTGGGCAATAGATCTTCCCAAATAGTTCCAAAAAGAATTGGGGAGAAAAAGTGGATGGAACCAAATGGAAGAACAACGTATAATTAACTTAAAATTAGTGACAATTAACAGGGCTGCTCCCCATACATTGAATTATTTTCTCTTTCCTTCTTCAAAATGATAATTCAGTGTGTCAGCTCTTGAAGAGACTTCTGATTAAGGGCCATGTACAGCCCTGAGTTAACATACGTCTAATGGTGATGCTACCATTTCCATGATTGCCTTCATTTCAGGGTCCATGGGCTTATCTCCTACTGGTCAGGAGGCGAATGCTGCCTCCCTAATCTTCCCCAGCTAATAGCCAGCCAGAGCTATCCAGATTACAGGTTAGTCAGTTAGAGCAAACTCTTAAGAAGAGATGCGAAACATCTCGGATCACTGGGTCCACTTTTTCCACCTTGTACCTTCTAAAGGTCTTGGATTTCACCTTGCCTGTCATTGTCCCCAAAGTGCTTTTTCAAAAGGCAACTGGACTTTTTTCCTTGAAGACTTTTCACTTCTCATCCGTGAACTGAAGAAGCTTCTAGGATGAGAAGCGAAACATCTTCAAGGAAAAACCAAGCAAGTCCCAGTTGCCTTTTGAAAAAGCATTTTTGGGACAACCATGACCTGGATGAAGTGAGTGAGTGAGTGAGTGAGTGAGTGAGTGAGTAAGTAAGTAAGTAAGTAAGTAGCAATTGCAATAGCAATTGCAATAGCTATTGCTAAGTAAGTAAGTAAGTAAGCAAGTAAGTAAGTAAGTAAGTAAATCTTTATTATGGTCAAAGACCAGCAATACACATTAGTTTTTGCAATATGTTAAAAAGTACTGACATTAAGATATAATTAAAAAGTATTGATGTTAAAATTGGAAAATAACATACATGTTCTCAGTTTGTTCGGGTCACTCCCTGGTTTACCTGGGTGCAACGCTGTTAAGTATAAGAGTAAATACAATGGTCCAAAGATTGTTAGAGATATGTCCAGATAATTGGTACCAGGTGACAACTGTACATCTGTAGCCAATTTTTTTCTTATGGACATAGTAGCAGCTGCACAGAACTTTGCCACTGCATATGTGGTAACCGGGTTAGTGTCCTGGAGGAGAAAGCCTAGATAAAAATTATCTGCCCTCCCTGGCAATCTCTCTAATAAGGGGAGAATATGTGCAGACCTACAAGCTCTGTATAGCTCGCAGTGTAATAGAACATGTGAATTATCTTTCACTTCTCCTTTACCACATATACAAACCCGTTCTGCGATAGGTGTTCTCTTACACCTGCCCTGGAGGAGTGCTGAAGGAAGAATGTTAAATCTGGCTCTGAAGAAAGCTATTCTTTGTTTTGGGGAGATCAGGTCATTTAGATATCTTGCCGATTCCCACACACCCTGTTTGATTCTGTCCCTACTGTGGAGAGGCAACCTATTTAGTTCTTCTTGGAACTCCATGTCCTTAATTCTGTTAATTACTACTTGCTTTGCTTGATCAAAGCCTAGGGACATTAAGAATAATGGTGAGAGCCCATAAGAGCCCATCTTATGATCAATTGCCTGTTTCCAGGGGGAGGGGACCTGGATGACGGAAAATCTCCATAGACACTTGCCTGTCATTCTTAGCCAGGTTGGCTGAGGGAATGATAGGCTTTGGAGTCCAATTCTTCTGAAGAATCTCAAAAAGATTGGATCAGGAGATACATTGATGTAGTGGTAGACTAGAGCCCCCTTTATGAAATATGTAGCACAATATCCTCTTGTTAGAACATGGCATCTTTTCTCCTTTGTCCTAAAATCAACCTTATTCTCCTTGATTATTTTGCTACAGCTATCTTGGTTTCTTAGCTAGATTTTCTTTTGTCGTTGAGTGATGGTAATCTTCAATTCTGGTCAGTCAGCAATTACTAAATGCAACACCTCAGGTGGATTTTTTCCAGAAGCCTTTCACTCCCAAAGATGATCCTTTTTTTTTAACCCAGAAGAAAGTAGTTCATTTGTAGCTTCTCAACAATGGGCAGTGATGCCTTTACATAATGTTAGGACTTGGATTTAATGGGTTTATGAGATTCTCATATGCGTCAGAGAAAGAGAGGCTGTTACGTTGATGTGATAAAATGAGATCTCTAGTGATCATCTTATCCATCCGTCCTCTGACTATTGCTGCTGGATGGGATTGTCCGTGGCACGACAAAACCGCGCTCCACTAAAGTGCGCCCGATTAAACCGCGTCGCTGACGTCATCAGCAGGGCGACAACAGCGACCGCGGAGAAAAAAGGGCGCTTTAAATAGCGCTTTGAAAGCAAGCCGATTCACGTTAAGGTAAGGGTTAGGTTTAGGGTTGGGTTAAGGGTTAGGGTTAGGTTTAGGGTTAGGTTAAGCGTTAGGGTTAGGTTTAGGGTTAGGTTAAGGGTTAGCGTTAGGTTTAGCGTTAGGTTAAGGGTTAGGTTTAGGGTTAGGTTAAGGGTTAGGTTTAGGGTTAGGTTTAGGATTAGGTTTAGGGGGGTTAGGTTGAGGTTTAGGGGTTAATTTTAGCTTTAGCGTTTGCAGCGTGCTTTTTTCGTCGCACTGTGATGACAGCTACGCGGTTTCGTTGAGCGCGCTTTAGTCGAACGCGGTTTTGTGGTGGAACCAGGATTGTCCTGTCTTCTCTAAATCATGGGTCCCAACCCTGATCCTTGGAGCAACACTGGGCCACGTAAACAAGCAAAGCCCCATCCGTGGGATGTAGGCAGCATACGAAACCACGCCCACCTTTGGTCTGCGGGAAAAACTTCTCTCCATGGAACCAGTCCCTGCTGTCCAAAGGTTGGGGGCCGCTGATCTAAGTGGCTGTTTGTTCTTGAGCCCAGCTGGGATTTGAGATTTGACAGCAGGGCTGTTCTTGAGACATTTTGTTCCGGGAGGTGAAGATGTTGTTCTTGCTGTCACAATTCCTGGGGCTGATCCTGCCATAAGACAGAGTGACGTGGTGGTCCCAGGAAGCAATTGTGTGGAGTACAGGAAGCTGATAATGTTCTCTGTGTTACACTGTAGTTACAGGTTGTCCTCAAACTGCAAGTGTTCATTTATCGAACGTTTGAAGTTACAGCGGCACTGAAGAAAGAGACTTAGGACTGTTCCTCTCACTTAGGATGGTTGCAGCGTCTTCATGGTTGTGTGATCAACATTTGGGCACTTGGCCACAGATGTGCATGTATGATGAAATGGCAGCATCCTGGGCTCATGTGATCGCCATTCGTGGTCTTCCCAGCCAGCTTCCAACAAAGTCAATGGAGGTAGTCAAGAGTAGCTCAATGACCAATGGTTCACTTAACAACTTCAGTGATTCACTTAACCATCATGCCAAAAATGTCAGGCCTTAACCAGCACCTTGCTTAGCAACAGAAATTCCCGTCCCAATTGTGATAGTAAGTCAAGGACTACCTATAGCAGTGTTTCTCAACCTTGGCGACTTGAAGATGTCCGGACTTCAACTCCCAGAATTCCCCAGCCAGCATTCGCTGGCTGGGGAATTCTGGGAGTTGAAATCCGGACATCTTCAAGTTGCCAAGGTTGAGAAACACTGACCTATAGAGTGTTACCCCTGAGCTAAGTTGCTTCCCAACAGTGCAGTGAATGACAGCAGTGCCCTCTCTCTTCCAGCTGTTCCCCCTGGAGGGCCATCTAAGTAAGCAAAAAGTTTTGCAGGCTTCTGTTCCCAGTTATTGTGCTAGAGTCAATACTTGGACCATGGAGCAACCTAAGTTAAAAGGTTTGGATGCAATGTATAAACTTCCGTAACTCAGTGATTATTGATAAAAGTCCTACCTAGCTGGATTTTCCTGTTGTCCCCGCCTGTGCCAGCTCTGTTCCCCATCAAATCTAAGCGGAATTGGTATTTATGTAAGAGAGCCTCAGGAACCCCAGGGCTAAAACTGGTAAGTTAGAACCCGTGTTTCTCAAATCTTGGCCACCTTTAAAAAGTGTGGCCTTCAGCTGCCAGAATTCTGGGAGTTGAAGTCGGCACGTCTTAAACGTTATTGACATTGAGAAACATTTGAGTTAGTCCAAAAGATAGCAGAAGAAAGCTGTGGCAGAGCCTTTTTATATGACTGTTAAAATCTATGTGGAGGTAACCATGAAGTTACCAGGAGTTGAATTTGATTTGAGAAAGTCTTTACAGTTTTCTTGGTATCCACAGAGAAGAAAGTAAGAGGTAGAATTTAGAATCTTGGTTGCTATGAATTTACTAGATGAGGAAGGATAGCTCAGAGAAATTGCTTTTACTGTTTTTCTATAGCTTATATCACAGAGTTTATTAGCATTCCATACTATAACTGAAGAATATCTTTTTTGGAAATGATAGGTTTCCTTTCCCTTATGCTTTTTTTTTTTAAAGGCATGCTTACAAGCGAACATAATTGAATGCACCTCCAGATCATTTTGTCTAGAAAAGTGTATATTGCATATAATATGTTGTAAAGATACTTCTGCTGGATGTTTTGCCCCATGTAAGGGTGAGATAATGCATTCGTTGCATCCTTGAAGAATATAATTTGAAGACTCATTTATCTCTGTCTATGCCATCATACTGCAAGCTAAAACTGGCTTATTTTCAAATACATGGAGAACATCTCCAACCTCCATGTATAGACAAGATGGAACGCATTAGATTTGTCTCTCTCAAAAGATGAGGAATATATTGAAATACAGGCTGTCTGTAGTGTGAAGAATAAGACGTGCCCACAGCTGGTAAGAGAACTGAGTGAAACCTACAAGCCGTAAATGAGGGTCTCTTAAAAAAAACCCACAAAAATAATCAAAGAACAATTATACTTCTATCTAACCTGATTTCAATTTTTTTTTTTATATTCCTCATGAATGAAACTTTTTATTTTGTTTGCTGTTTAACTGAGTTGGGCCGGGCTCAACATTCCATGAGAGCTCTCTCCCAAGTTTGGAAGACAGTTGAAAAGGCTTGTTTTATAAAGCCACTCCCCTCATTTTTGGGTAGTTTGAAGAATCAGAGTTGGAATTTGGAGCAGACTCACATGGATGGAGTCAGCTTTTTAGAGGTTTTAATCCTGGGTTAGCAAGAGCTCAGTGGGACAAGCTTTGAGTACTAAAACGTCAGTCAAGGCTGGCAGTTTTGCAATTTCTAGATTGTGTTTGGAGCTATTCCCCCTATAGTGTTCACTTTAACGGTATATGTAATATGTACATTAGGGCAATGAAGGCAAATCGTGTCAGATTGGAGGGGGATGATAAAACAGGACATGACAAGAGATGCTCTTGTTACTTTTCATTCATTGACATAGGATATAAATAACGTTAATTGCACAAGCAGGATCCAGTTTTGTTGATGGTGCGCAATTGTTTGACAGCAACACCATACAGGTAGCCCTCAACTTAACAACAATTTGTTTAGTGACCGTTTAGAAGATTCAACAACACTGAAAAAAAAAGTGATTTCTGTCTGTTTTTCATACTTATGATCATTGCAGTATCCTCATTGTCACGTGAGCAAAATTTGGACGCTTGGCAACTGACTCATATTTACGACGGTTGCAGTGTCCCGTTGACCCCTTTGTGACCTTCTAACAAGTCAACGGGGAATCCAGATTCATTTAACAGCCATGTCACTAACTTAATTGCAGTGATTCACTTAACTATGGCAAGAAAAGTTGGCACATGGGGCAAAATCCACTTAACAAATGTCTTGCTTAGCAATGGAAATTTTGCGCTCAATTGTGGTCATAAGTCAAGGATTACCTGTGTTCAGTTGCAATGTATTTCAAGTCGAGTAGAATGACTTTTTGACGGTTTGGGTTTCAGTAATGTTTGTTGCCCAGGCCACAGTGACTTTACACATAACACGAAATCCTAAACTAGAGCTTGTGTATCACAGTGTCTGGGTTCACAAATCTAAACCACATTATGGCTTAGCCACAATCACTGTTCACTTTGGCAAAGTTTATTTTTACTTCATTATATAGTTTTGGTTGATCTCCCAGTGGGTTAGGCTTAGCTACTGTTGCCATTGAAACACAGGAAGGGTCTTCACGTATCCAGTATAGTGTTGCTGTCAACCAATTGACAAGAGCCGAGGTGGCGCAGTGGTTAGGGTGCAGTACTGCAGGCCACTTCAGCTGACTGTTATCTGCAGTTCAGCAGTTCTAATCTCACCGGCTCAAGGTTGACTCAGCCTTCCATCCTTCCGAGGTGGGTGAAATGAGGACCCAGACTGTGGGGGCGATATGCTGACTCTGTAAACCGCTTAGAGAGAGCTGAAAGCCCTATGAAGCGGTATATAAGTCTAACTGCTATTGCTATTGCTATTGCTATCCACGCTTAACCTAACGAGAGTACTCACTTAACTCAACTTGGGAGTTCTAATTGCACCCTGAACCATAATAAATTAGTTAAGTAAGAAATGACATGTTCTATTGAAACATGATTGGCAGTTGATGGTTGAACATTTCTTGGTCCGCCATGTGTCTTGCTGTGAAGTACATGTGCACTGGGCGCTGCCTTTGATGTGTAAAAGCCACATTATGCTTCGTATATTAAGGCAGCTCTTGCTTTAAGGCACGTGCCTAGGATTATATGTATAAATCTAATACAAAATATGTCGCTGTTGGTGGATGCTGTCAATCATCTTTTGCAGCCCGACAACATGGTAACCATCTGTGTCCTGTACATTCTGCCTGATTTATGTAGGGTGTCATTTCAGTCTTCTCCCTCCTCCCCTCCCCGCTCCCCACACAATTCTTTGGGCTCATCTAATTAACAAGGAAGCTGAATGAAGTATGAAAGGCTGGGAAAACAGGACAGATCGTGTGTTATCTTGCAGAATGTGGTTATTTCCCCCTATTCTGGTAGAGGTGTGAGTGGAAAGCTTTGCTGGAATCTGTTTGCTTCAAGGGCCATTCAAATTAGTTCATGCTCGGATGTAATGCAGTGAAGAAATTTACTGACAACCTGATGAAGGGCCCAGGCAGCCAGTGGTCATGTATTTCTTGAGAAATAACTGCACTGGGAGTTGGTCAGAACTGAGCAAGAAATTGAAGGAAGAAAAAAAAAGCCAAAACCAAAATCAGAGGTTAACAGGAAACAAGGATATGAAGTATGGAGAGAGAATCTACAACAGTGTTTCTCAACCTTAGCAACTTGGAGATGTCCAGACTTCAACTCCCAGAATTCCCCAGCCAGCGAATGCTGGCTGGGGAATTCTGGGAGTTGAAGTCTGGACATCTTCAAGTTGCCAAGGTTGAGAAACACTGATCTAGAATTTGAGACTGGGGAAAGAAAAAGAAAAAGAAATAAGACAGGAGGGAGGAAAATGCTAGTTTCTATCTTAATGCATGAACAGATGGAAATTGACGCTAAAGGAGATCGCCTTCTTTAACAGTGTATGCATTTAGTTTTTTTTTAAAGCAATACTGAAATTAAAAATGCTCATTAGGAAATGAAGAAATGGACTTGAATAAAGATGCTTGGGATTGCTATACATAATCCCAAGCATCTTTATTCAAGTCCATTTACGGGGATACAGGGATTCACTCTGTGGCCTGTTATAGATGACATCTAAGTTCTAGGCTTTAAGGAGAGGCCATCTCTTTGGAATAGATCATTGAGCAGTAGAGTTTCTGACATTTCAGAATCTAGGGACAGATGGTCCTCGATTTACGACAACAATTGAGCTCAACATTTCTGTTGCTAAGCGAGATAATTGTTAAATGGGTTTTTTGCTCCATTTTACAACCTTTCTTGCCATAGTTAAGTGAATCACTGCTGTGGGTAAGCTAGTAACATGGTTAAGTGAATCTTTGCTTGTCAGAAGGTCATAAAAAGTGATTGCATGGTTCCGGGACACTGCAATCATCAGGAATATAAGTCATTTGGTAAACATCTGAATTTTGATCACCGGACCATGGGGGCTCCTGCAACTCTCATAAGTGTGAAAAACTCATACAACATTTTTTACAGTGAATGAACTGTGATAAGTCAAGGACTACCTGTAATGCAAATCATCTCTACCATAAGAACCTAGAAAACGATGGAGGGGAGATAGTAAGTTGGAGGGGGGCGGAAGAAAGAGGTGTATGGAGAGCGGAAGAGGTATATTGGGTTTCAGTTTGAGTTTGAGGTTTATTTTATTTATATTTCTGGGGGTATTGTTGACAAGAGGAACTGCTGTGATTATTGTTTAATGTTGTATGGCCCCGGTGATACACAGTATACATGTGACTGTATGAAATGAAAAATGGAAAATAAAAAACATTTAACAAGAAAAAAAAAATCCAAAAAAATAATAATGAAAAATTAAAAAAAAATAAAATAAAAGAATAGAAAGAACCTAGAAAGCTCCTGCCAGAATGGGAAATTAGCAGGATTTACATATATTCTAAGCTACAGGTTTGTAATTGGAGGAACCACATCCCAGTAATTGAGCCGAGGTGGCGCATTGGTTAGAGTGCAGCACTGCAGGCTACTTCAGCTGACTGTTAATTGCACTTCAGCGGTTCAAATCTCACCAGCTCAGGGGTTGACTCAGCCTTCCATCCTTCCGAGGTTGGTAAAATGAGGACCCAGATTGTTGGGGGCGATATGCGACTCTGTAAACCGCTTAGAGAGGGCTGAAAGCCCTATGAAGCGGCATATAAGTCTGACTGCTATTGCTATTGCTATAGTATACATCATGGCCCATGAAGAGATGATGATGTTCTCCTTTTAGTACGCTTTTAAGGGAGCCATCCTCTTTGGCTCTTCCCTTGGAATTTAGCCCACTTTGCATAGTGGTGCGTATCTGTTCTCCTTTCTATGAAGTCGTATGTTGCTTGGAGCAGAGTTAATTGAAGATTTTGTTCTAAAGAAATGGAGGTCTCTGTGGTATAGGATGCTTTTAAGGAGTGGGACAATGGGAATAACATGGATATCTCTCTCTATACGTGCACACCCATTTTGACATCTCTGTATTTTATTAATGGTTTGGGATGTGCTTCCAAAGAATAAAAAGAATGGAGATACATTCCACAAGTCACTCAAGTAAGAATAGCAACTGAAATGTGAGCTGGGGCAGTTTTGCCTGCTCTGGCAAGGCTGGATTTTATCATTACAGGTAGTCCTCGACTTACGACCACAATTGAGCCCAAATTTACATTGTTTAGTGAGACATTTGTTAAGCGAGTTTTGGCCCATTTTGCGACTTTTCTTGCCACGGTTCTTATGTGAGTTGATGAATTAGTACCCCGTTGTTAAGTAAATCTGGCTTCTCTGTTGACTTTGCTTGTCAAAAGATTGCAAACGGCCTTGGGACGCAGCAACAGTCATAAGTATGAGCCAGTTGCCAAGCATCTGAATTTGGATCTCCTGATCATGGGGATGCTTCAGAGGTGGGAACTGAAAAATGGTCATATGTCACTTTTTTCAGTCCCGTTGTAACTTTGAACGGTCACTAAATGAATTGTTGTAAGTCAAGGATTACCTCTATTACCATAAATGTTGTTTTTTATTTACTTCTGGAGAAAAGAATCATCTTCTGCCTTCCCCTCCCTCCTCCTCTTAAAGTCATCCACTGTGCAATGTAAGCCTCCTCCTTGAAAGTCACTGGGTCCTGTGAGGGTTGGTAGCAGGGCTGGGCTCCTGCCAGTTCTAACATCTTCTACAGAAGAGATTCCACAAATCTACTGTGCCGTTTAGAACCGGTTCCAGCTCCCTCCCCCCACCTGTCCGCACATCATCAAGATGAGAGCGAGGGGAGGAATTCTGGGAGTTGAAGTCCACAAGTCATAAAGCTGTCAAGTTTGAACACCCCTGGGGTTTTTTTTCTAAAGGGTTGGGGGTGCAAGAATCTTGTAACTTGACAGATTTAAGACTTGCGTGCTTCAAATGCCAGAGTTTCTGAGCCAACATTTTGGTTGCTAAGCAAGATGGTTTAGGTTTAGGTTTATTGGTCTTATATGCCGCCCTTCTCCCAAAGGATTCAGGGCGGCGTACAACATAAAAACACATATTACAAAAGTTCAAAGAAAAGCGTTGTTAAGAGCGTTGTTAAGTGAGTTTCACCACATTTTACAAGTTGGCCATGCCCACCCAGTCACATGGCTGACAAGCCACTCCCACTCCGGTTACATAGCCAGCAAGCCATTCCCACCCGGTCACATTGCCAGCAAGCCACTCCCACAAAGCAGGCCACACCTACAGAAGAGAGTTTTAAATTTTTTTGAAACCCACCACTGATTGGTAGATGGGTGGTTTCAACTTCCCAAGCTTGAGCCGAGACAGAGTGACAGTTCCAAAGTCATCAGCTTCCAAGGGAGAATTACAACCCAAATCATCATGCTTTCAGTCCAGCACCTTAATCGTAACCCCACACTGGCTTCCAACCAACTTTACTTCTAAAAATACAGAATAGCTCACTGCAACTCATGCCAAGTAAAACAAACCCCAAGACCCTTAACCTGGCAGGCTGGGTGCTCCTGTGGTTATGGACAATCATGTCACATTTGTTGTTAGTCATGACTACGGATAATGGTTAGGTCTATATAGAAACACTTCTGTTTAATAGCAAGGTCTTAATATCTTTGGGAAACTAAAAAAAAAAACGATTGTGAAGTTTGAGAGCCAGCTATTGCCTTACAGAATCTCTGATTTAATTTATGAGATAGGTATTTGGGAAACTGCAAAGGATTTGCCTGGTGTCAAGACAGAGGCAACGCTATTCACTGCCCAAATTGTGGCGGGGGGATATCAAAGAGCATTATGGTTTAACTGAAAAGCTAAGCCACATTGAGATCCTAATCTTCAGCCCATGGTTTAGATTTATTGGATTTATATGCCGCCCTTCTCCCAAGGACTCAGGCCGGCGTACAACATAAAAAGAAAACACATATTTGAAAAATTAAAAGGGACATTAAATAAAGTATCCAAAAAACCCCCAATTGATATTTACAATAAAAATTCAAAAATTGAATTAAAATTAACAGCCAAATGAATCCTATATTTTATTCTATTCAGGCCAGCCGGCTTGCTGGAAAAGCCAACTTTTAGGGCGCGTCGGAAGGACCGGAGGTCGGGGATTATGCACAGAGAAGGCTCTCCCCCTGGGGGTCGCTAGCCGACACTGTCTGGCCGACGGCACCCTGAAGAGGCCAACTCTGTGGGATCGCACTGGACGGTGGGAGGCTACTGGTGGCAGTAGGTGGTCTCGCAGGTATCCTGGGTTTAACTGGTTTAACTGCTGCGTTGCCCTGATTTTGTAGTCACAATCTTCTTAATGGGGCGTGGTGACCGAGTGGTTAAGATGCTACGCTTGTCAACTGAAAGGTCGGCAGTTGGAGACCCAGTTGGTCATTGACTTACACAGTTTGCTTAGTGACTGTTTGAAGTTACAAAGGCACTGGAAAAAAGTGACTTACGACTTATTTTTCACCCTTACACCATTGCAACATCCATTGTCACATAATCAAAATTCAGATACCAGGCAACGGATTCATATTTATGATGGTTGCAATTTTCCAGGGTTGTGGGATCAACTTTTGCTACCTTCTGACAAGCAAAGTCAATGAGGAAGCCCGGTTCACTTAACACAGTGTTTCTCAACCTTGGCCACTTGAAGATGTCCGGACTTCAACTCCCAGAATTCCCCAGCCAGCTGGCTGGGGAATTCTGGGAGTTGAAGTCCGGACATCTTCAAGTGGCCAAGGTTGAGAAACACTGACTTAACAACTGCATTACTGACTTAACTGCAGTCATTCACTTAACAGCTGTGGCAACAAAGCAGATTAAAATGGAGGCAAAACTCACTTAGCAATAGACTTCTATAACCCTCCATAGTGCTTTACAGTCCTCTCCTAGCAATTTACAGAGTCAGCATCTTTGCCCCCAACAATCTGGGTCCTCATTTTAACCCACCTCAGAAGGATGAAAGGGCAAGCCAATCTTGAGGCTGGTGAGAATCGAACTGCTGGTAGGGAGTGGTGAGTTAGCATGCAATACTGCATTCTAACCACTTCACCATCATGGATCTTGACTTAACAACTGTCTCGCTTAGTATCAGTAATTTGGATTCAACCGAGGTCATAAGTCGAGACTACCTGTACCACGTGATGGGGTGAGCTCCTCTTTGTGCCTCAGCTCCTGCCACCGTTCCTGCCCCAGCTTCAGCGCCAACCGAGCAGTTTGAATGCATGCAAATGCAAGTAAATAAATACAGTAGTTACCATTTTAATGTTAAGGGAATGGCATTCCGGTACCTTGGCATATGCTGGCCATGCAACCACTGAATGTTTTTGAACAATGCTGGCTCCGTCGGGTAGGAAAACTGAGATAAGCAGGGTTCACCGACAAAAGGGCGACGGACAAAAAACGCACCCGACTAAACCGCGGTGACAAAACCGCGAGTTCTAAAGCGCTCCGACGAATGAGTGCTGAATCGCGCTGACAACAGCGCGGCGACAGAAGTGCGCTGTAAACCTAAACCTAACCCTAAACGTAACGCTAACGCTAACCCTAAACGTAACCCTAAACCTAATAGCAATAGCAATAGCAGTTAGACTTATATACCGCTTCATAGGCTTTCAGCCCTCTCTAAGCGGTTTACAGAGTCAGCATATTGCCCCCAACAACAATCTGGGTCCTCATTTTACCCACCTCGGAAGGATGGAAGGCTGAGTCAACCCTGAGCCGGTGAGATTTGAACCACCGAACTGCCGAACTAGCAGTCAGCTGAAATGGCCTGCAGTACTGCACTCTACCCACTGCACCACCTCGGCTCTAACCCTAACCTAACCCTAAACCTAACCCTTACCTTAACTTAAATCGCCCTTCTGTCGACGCGCTGTTGTAAATCGCCCTTCTGTCGACGCGCTGTTGTCGCGCGTTGATGACATCGCGGTTTAGCGATGCGGTTTTGTTGGCGCGCTTTTGTCGGCGCGCTTTTGTCAGGTCACAATGAGCAGTGCCCCCTAGAGTCAGACACAACTGGGTAAGGGAAACCTTTATCCTCTTAACAGGCTGAATTTAGGCAAGTTGCTTCAACAGATCTGTGAAAAATCCAGCAGCTGCATTCACACAACCTACACAATTTTGTGCATCAGTTGCTGATGATTCCAATTTGAGGCAATCCAGACAATGAGTTAATTTAGGATCGCCCTTAAATGGGTGATAGCTTATAAATGACTGGATCCATGAGTCATTTATAAAGGAAGTCCAGATGTAAAAAGGTTTCAGTGTTTTGAGTCTTTGGGCTCATGCTGACCTTGTACACTTCATTAGAAGCCGCTGACCTCGCTTTAGTCATCATTTCCTGAGAAAACAAGTTGCACACCGCACATTCAACAGTGAGGGACGTAGGCTAAATTAAATGACAAATAACAAGCATATACGCACCATATATTTATAGAGCTTTCCGTAAATATGGAATACTCTCCTCCCCCTAGAGGTATGCGAAGCCCCCACCTTGCTGCAGTTTGGTAAACATGTGGCAGCTGTTTTATTCCAATATACTTCCACTGGCAGCTGTTTGACTGTGGGCATCTATCGGGGGCTTTATTTTTGCTTTTGTTTCGTGGTTGGTTTTTGCTTTTATATTTATTACTATGTTTTTCTTTTGGATTGGATTTCTATGCTGCCCAGGATCCTTTGGGATTGGGGTGGGTTATCAGTATTGTTAATAAGCAAATCAGTGGTGGGTTTCAAATTTTTTTGAACCTACTCTGTGGGTGTGGCCTCCTTGTGGGAGTGGCTTGCTGGCCATGTGACCTGGTGGGAGTGGCTTGCCGGCCATGTGTTTTCTTTCTTTCTTTATTTTCTTTCTTTCTTTCTTTTCTTCTTTCTTATCTTTCTTTCTTTCTTTCTTTCTTCTTATCTTCTCGTCTTCCTCTTCTCTCTCCTCTCTCTCTCTCCTTTTGTCTCTCTGTCCCTTTTTTCCTTTTTTCTTATCATCGCTCTCTCACTTTTTCTTTCTTTTTCTTTATTTCTTTATTTCTTTCTTTCCTTTCTTCCTCTTTCTCCTCTGTGTGAGTCTCTCTCTCTCTCTCTGTGTGTGTGTGTGTCAGTGTCAGTGGTGGGTTTCAAAATTTTTGGAACTTCTTCTGTAGGTGTGGCCTGCTTTCCGGGTCCACTGGTGGAACTTCTTCTAACTGGTTCGGTAGATTTGACGAACCGGTTCTACCGAACTGGTGTGAACTGGTAGGAACCCACCTCTGAAGCAAACTAAAGGGGTAAAACCATCCTTTACAAAAGAAAGTGGCTTCCCCCCCACAAATACTTCTAAATAAACAACAGGGAGCTGGAAAAAAAAAAGAACTGCTCCTGTAGTGCTTTTAATGTTGATTCTGCTGTCACTTAAGGCCCTGTCTTAGCTCTCTCTATCCCAGCTTTGATGTTGCAGGAATAATGCAGTAGACAGGGTTGTTATAAGGATTACAGCTAGATTGTGCATCGGGCAAAATGCTGTACAGTAAACACTCCAAAATGCTACGTAAGGGTTCTTGTTGTTAAAGAAATCTCTGGCTGAATTACAGTTCCTAGCAGTTCAGCTAGCTTGACCAATCAGAAGAGAAGTCAGAAGCTCAGCAACATCTCAGGTTGCATCGCTGAACAGCATCTCAGGATGCTTACAGGTCTCCCGCTGAATGCATCCTCCCACCCAACACCCTCTTTGCCCAAATGAGATTTCATACTTAGAAGCCCAGCTCAGAATACAAGAGCTGGAAGGGAACTTGGAGGTCTTCCAGTCCAGCCCCCTGCTCAGGCAGGAAATCTTCTACCATTTCAGACAAATGGTTGCCCTCTCTCTTCTTAAAAAGCTTCCAGTGTTGGAGCGTTCACAACTTCTGGAGGCAATTTCTGATCCACTGAGGCAATTTCTGATCCACTGATTGATTGTTCTCACTGATACGAAATTCCTCCTTACCTTCGTTTGTTTCTCTTATCCTGCCTTAGGTGCTTTGGAGAATAGCCAGATTTTCTAGGACAGGAGTGATGGCTGGCTTTCGATCAAGTGCCCATCTTCTCTTGATGGGGTTGTGTCAGCTCCATGACAGATGGCTTCTCTACAAGTAGTCCTTGACCTATGACCACAATTGCAACCAGAGTGTGTTTGCTAAGCAAAGTGACTGTTAAATAAGTTGTGCTCAATTTTATGCCTTTTTTCCCCCATGGTTATTTAGCATCCTAAGATCACAGGATCAACATCTGTAACCCTCCCAGCTGGTTGCCAACAAGCAAAGTCAATGGGGGGACGCCGGATTTGTTTAACGACTGCATGATTGCTTAACAACTGCAGTGATTTGCTTATCAACAGTGGCGAAGAAGGTCGTAAAATGGTGCAAAACTCACTTAAGCAATGGAAATTTGGGGCTCACTTGTGGTTGTAAGTTAAGGACTCCTGCATATCTGGAATAAAGCAAGTTCTGGTTCATCTTAGGGCCCATGGTTTGGTTTCTTCCTACGACACCTTTCCTATAAGAGAGAGTCACATTTTCCTGGCCAATCCTGAACCAGAGCAGGTTGCCTCTCTGCTCTCTGATTAGATTCCAGTCATCAAGGAGAACTAAGAAGACATTTCCTGGCAGTTAGAAGCATTAATCAGTAGAACAACTTGCCTCCAGAAGTTGTTAATGCTCCAACACTGGAAGTTTTTAAGAAGAGACCATTTGTCTGAACTGTCAGAAGGTTTCCTGCCTGAACAGGGGGTTGGACTAGAAGACCTCCAAAGCAGGGGTGAAATGCTACCGGTTCGGGCCGGTTTGTCCGAACTGGTGGTAAAAAAAGTTCAACTGTGCTGCACTACGGTGGGAACTTTTTTTAAACTGTTTTTTTGGCATTTGGGGTCCATTTTTGCTCCCAGGAGGCTTTCTTGAGACTTGCTAGGCCAAAAATGGGATGGGTGGCTGCAAAAGAAAGAGAGAAGAGAGAGAGGGAGGGGGGAAAAAGGAGAGGGAGGGAGGACCATAAACCTGGCACTAGATGCAGCTTCAGAGGATACCTTGAAAGAGCATAGCAATACAGGCCTGGAAGGGACCTAGAGGTCATCTAGTCCAACCTCCTGCCCCGGCCTGACATTGTTAAAGTCGGTTTCTGTCTTTTGACCCCCCAGTCACATGACTACATAGCCACGCCCACCCAGGCACATGACCCCCACCAAACGACGCCAACAGAACAAATAGGAAATTTTTTTAGATTTCACCACTGCTCCAGGTGTTATTCTGTTCTATAACCAGGGAAATGA
Source organism: Thamnophis elegans (assembly GCF_009769535.1). Classification (NCBI taxonomy): domain Eukaryota; kingdom Metazoa; phylum Chordata; class Lepidosauria; order Squamata; family Natricidae; genus Thamnophis; species Thamnophis elegans. The sequence goes on from NC_045553.1 coordinate 35,091,033, forward strand.
GATGAACAAACGAGGAGCTTTAAGTCTTCCCCTTGCCTTAGATTAGATTTTTAAGGGTTGTTTAAGTGTGGTTGTGTGGAGGTGAGCAACTACTTCCCACTGCAGTGGACTCTGCGCTCCAAGCATTCCACTTAAGAATCCACTGCAGCAGGGCCCCAACGGTGCTTTTCAATAGGCAATTGGACTTCCTTGTTTTTCTTTGAAATAGTTTCGTTTCTCATCCAAGACCCAGAACTGAAGAAGCTTCTTGGACGAGAAGTGAAAAGTCTTCAAAGAAAAACAAGAAAGCCCAGTTGCTTCTTGAAAAAGCAGCTTTGGGACACCACAACCTGGATGACTTGAGAATCTCCATAGACAGATTGCGGTAATGGCTGAACTGAGATACTTGATTTCAGGCTGTTCATTCCTTGTTACAAGAAAATTATGTGTTTTTAAATTATCCTCTTTTATCTGAAAATGAGGATTTGTGTGAATAGAAATACGTTCCAAACACAAAGGTTAACTTTTCAAGCTAATATCTTAGTCTAGACTCTAGAACAAGGATGTCCAAGCTTGGCAACCTTTAAGGCTTGTGGACTCCGACTCCCAGAATTCCCAGCCAGACATTCTGGGAATTGAAATCTGCAAGACTTAAATTGCCAAGGTTGGGCACCTCCGATCTAGAATGTCCAAGAAATAGCACCCAGGAACCACAACAACACACCAGGACACTGTTAGTACTGTGAATTTTCCAATTCCAAGCCAATCCCTTTTGTTGAAACATGTTAGTCGGATAAAGTGCTACTGGAATTAGGACTTTTTTAACCACCATAAAACTAGCATTCCCTCTTAGGAGGGGAAAAAATCATAGGGAAAAAAGCCCAGAATTTACTCTGAGATGGAGATCTATCCATGACGGGACTTGTAAAGTATTTAAGGGTTAACTACAATTACTCATTTTCAATAGTAATCATGTGTAAGTAGCATTCAAGTAAGAGTTTTGCAGTATTTTTTTATTTTTTTTTATTTTTAATTTCCGTTTTCATAACATACAATCACATGTATACTATACATAGCCAGTATCCTATAGTATTAAATAGTAATTACAACAGTTCCTCTTGTCATCAACGCCCCCCAAAATAAAAACCCATTATTAGCTCTTCTGCTCTCCATACACCTCTTTCTTTTCCCTCTCTCCTACCTCCTATCTTCCTCCATCATCCTTTCCATTCTACTTCCCCTTCCGTTCCTCCTTCTCCTCTCTCTACATTCCACTCCTCCTTCTCCTTCCTCATCTTCCACCCCCTTACCCTCTCTCCTATCCCTCTCTTCCATCTTTCTTCTCCCTTTTATTTCCCCACCTTCCTCTCCTTGGTGTATTTCCGCTTCCATATCAATATACTTAACATATCCTAGTTTTAAAGAAAAAATAAGAGAAAACAGTATACATGTGGAGTCAAATTAAATTAAATCTACACACCTCTCGTCAACCTGATATATACCCTCCTCCCACCATCCTCCCTGACCCCCCCCAACCTTCCCTCCCCGACTTCCAGAACGCATACACGGTATAAATCTTTAACAAAAACCAGTCTAAAATATATTGGAAAAAAGAATAAAAAATTGACAACATCTTTACATTGAACTTAGCTCCTCCTTGCTAAGCTAACTTTAAACAAATTTATATCATTCCTGATCTTAATCAATAAGTTTTGCAGTATTTTAAATGTACTACAATACAGCTAAAGTTTTGATGGACCAGAATTGCCTTCGGCAAAGTCTTTCCTGTTTTCTTCATTGCAGAAAAGCTGTTTCCTGGAAAGTATTCAGACCATCCATTAGACTCTTCAGAGTACTCTGAATATGTGTGGGATGTTTGGCAGAATACATTAGTCTTATAAAAAATTAACTTTGGAGTTTAATATTCAGCAGTAATTTAGATTTGACAGGTTGCGTTTGATGGGCTTCGGATATTGTATTAATCCAGTTATTGTGATTTGTGAAGAAGGTAAAGCAAGATAGTTGAGCACACTGTGCGAATCAAGCGGGTGGTAAGTAACCAGAATGCAGCACTGGGACTGCTCCGAAGGAGTTTGCTGATAGGCTTCAAATGCAACTGCTTGGTAAAGCATAACCAGCCTGCAGAACAGGGAAACATTCTGTACTTAAATAGCAGTAGCAGTTAGATTTATACACCATTTCAACAGCGCTTTACGGCCTCCCTAAGTGGTTTACACAGTCAGCATATTGCCCCCAACAGTGGCCCTCATTACTGACCTTGGAAAGATGGAGGGCTGAATCAACCTTGAGCTGGTGAGACTCGAACTGCTGCAGCAGTCAGTCAGCAGAAGTAGCCTGCAGTACTGTAATTCTAACCGCGTGCCACCACGGCTCTTATTTAACTCTTAAATTAACTGGAATCATCCTAGCCAAATCATGGTAGGTTACAAACCTTGATATTGTCTACAGTGGAATACAGATGTTCTGGGTGGCCTTCTGGACATATAGTTAAAGGCGTGGAGCAGTGTGTCCATTCTCCCAACTGTAATCTGCACAGGGAAGTCCTGATTTATAACAGTTCCTTTCGGTACCATTCAAGTGCAATGTCACGATGAAAGAGGGAGATGGCTGGTCCTCACTTAACAACCTCACTGCATCCCCATAGTCACATGATCAAGATGTCAGTGCCTGGCATGTATTCTACGACAAGTTCAGCATCCTGTTATCCTGTGATCTTTGTGTCTTTCCCGGCCAAAGTCAATTGGTGGAAACTGGATTTGCTTACACAACACGATTCATTTAACAACTGCAGTGATTAGCTCGATCAAAAAAAGAATCATTCCTGGGATCACTTAACAATCACACTAGCTTAGCAACAGAAATTAATTGTACCAAGTTACAAAAACTTAAGTTGTTGAGGAGGGTTGTAGATTTTCTGATATGGTTTCTGGATTTGACTCCCTCTGAAGGGGTCTCTTCACACTTCGGTCTATTTGCGTGACTTGAGTGGGAATATCAAATCTGCCCAGATTGATAGGTGTCACCAGTTTTTAACATCGTTCCCACAGACCCATTTCCCTAGATCTGATCATCCCAGAATGTCAAAATGGCCGGATGATTGGAAGTGCTCTTTATAAATGCAGAGAGTGGGATCCTGTCCTTAGTCCCCAGTTCCTTGGGAGGCAACCTGTACATTTTTCACTTGTGGTTCACTATGGGTGAAAATGTTGCCATGAAGCTGGGCAGCATTCACCTGCTGATTTCAGAAGGATGTGCTGACCCTAAAAATGGTCACCTTGTACTCTTGACTAGATTGAAGCACAGGCTCAGAAAGGCAAGAATAGTGGAAACATGATTTTCTTCCCTTATTTTCTGCTTTGTCCGAAAATAATGGAAACCTGGGAAAGGAAATAAAAGAGGATCTGTTACATGAAGTATTTTCCTCGTGCCCTTCTCTAAAAATTAAAATTTCCTTTGCCTCTGGCTGAGAATGCCAGGAAAATAGGTATGTATAAAAAGGAGAAGACAGATATGCATTTTCCCTCAAGCTGAATAAAAATATAACTGCATTTGTATCAGAACTTGATTACATCTTACTGTACAGGTAGTCCTTGACTTGTGAACCACAATTGAGCCCAAAGTTACTGTTGCTGCATGAGAAAGTTAAGTGAATTTTGTCGCATTTTATGACCTACCTTTCCACAGTTGTTAAGTTAGTACATGATTGTTAAGTGAAAATGGCTTCCCCATTGACTTTGCTTGCCAGAAAGTTGCAAACGGAGATCATATGACCTCAGGACATTGCAACCATCATAAATATGAGTCAGTTGCCAAGCATCTGAATTTTGACCACGGGAATGGCTGCAACGGTTAGGTTATTCTACATGGGGCTGCCCTTGAAGAGTGTTCGAAGACTTCAGTTAGTCCAGAACGCAGCGGCGCGAGCGTATTGTGGGTGCACCCAGGTACACCCACGTTACACCTATCCTCCGTGAGCTGCACTGGCTACCCATTAGTCTCCGAATCCGCTTCAGGTGCTGGTCGCTACCTATAAAGCCCTACATGGCATCAGACCTGGGTACCTGAGACACTGCCTCCCTGCCGATTACCTCCCTCAGACCGATCAGATCTTACAGTTAGGTCTCCTCCGGATTCCATCCGCCAGCCAATGTCGGTTGGCGACCCCCCGGGGGAGAGCCTTCTCTGTTGCAGCTCCAGCCCTCTGGAATGATCTCCCTGTCGAGATCCGGACCCTTACGACCCTCCCGGCTTTCCGCAAAGCCCCCAAGTCCTGGGCTGCTCCAGCAGCCGGGGGGCCATGAAACATCCAGCCCCGCGGAAATTGTGAATGTTGCGGTTTGTTTTTAAAGTGTTGTCTTTGTCTAGTCTTCCCCCTTCCCTTGTCTATTGTGAGCCGCCCGGAGTCCTTCAGGTGTGGGCGGCATACAAGACAAATAATACAAATACAAATATCCCCCCCCCTTGTTCTGTTGTAACTTCGGTCACCAAATGAACTACCTGTATACAATTGCTTAACAATTACTGTTTACATTTGCGGTGGGGTGGAGAATGAAAGCAGGCCCTTTTTCCCCACCTGGAAATATGATGTCGTGGGCAGGGATGAAATCAGATTGGAATGCCATCAAACCTTTAAAAAAATTGAGATAAAGTAGCAGATCCACAGCTTCCCAAAACAAGCCTGGCTGGGCCTGGAGAATATGGAGAAGTTTGTAAATAAGAAGAACGTTTGGCTCTTTCATTGGCCTTGCACAGTCTTCCCTAATAAAGTGTCCCTGCCGAACGCTTGCTGAGAATTTTGGAACTTTGGGTAGCAGCCAAAGAAGGAAACCAGCTTAGCACTTCCAGGTTTTTTTTGCAATTATTTGCTTCACAGTTATCCTTGCAAAGCATTCTGCAGTCGGGTGCTAAGCTGAGGGATGGTCGTGGCATGTTGAAGAAGAGCCGAGGTGGTGCAGTGGTTAAATGCAGCACTGCAGGCTACTTCAGCTGACTGCAGTTCTGCAGTTCTGCAGTTCTGCAGTTCGGCTGTTCAAATCTCACTGGCACAGGGTTGACTCAGCCTTCCATCCTTCCAAGGTGGGTAAAATGAGGACCTGGATTGTTGGGGGCAATATGCTGACTCTGTAAACCGCTTAGAGAGGGCTGAAAGCCCTATGAAGCGGTATATAAGTCTAACCTGCTATTGCTATTGCTATGTTGTTCCTGGGTGAACCTCTGCGGCAGGGAGTTCAGACTAAAACATATGAAGAACGGTTGCAGGAACTGGGTATGTCTAGTTAATAGAAAGAAGGACTAGGGGAGACATGATAGCAGTGTTTCCAGTATCTCAGGGGTTGCCACAAAGAAGAAGGAGTCAAACTATTCTCCAAGGCACCTGAGGGCCAGAACAAGAAACAATGTGTGGAAAACTAATCAAGGAGAGAAGCAGCTTAGAACTGAGGAGAAATTTCCTGACAGTTAATCAGTGGAACAGATTGCCTTCAGAAGTTGTGAATGCCCCAACACTGGAAGTCTTTAAGAAGAAGTTGGATAGCCATTTGTCTGAAACGGTATAGGGTTTCCTGCCTAGGCAGGGGGTTGGACTAGAAGACCTCCAAGGTCCCTTCCAACTCTGCTATTGTATTGTGTTTATTTTGTTGATTGGTCTTCATTTTAAAACAGGCCCTCCAGAGCAAAAGAGCTTCTCAAATAGCCTGCATCATTTTTCTCCAATCATCTAGAATGTTAAAGCAATCCCACAGATCAAAAGCCTCAACGTGTAGGTACTAAACTCTGGGGATACATTCATGAAGATGCCTGACAGTCCCAAGGATGCTTTTTCAAGAAGCAATGGGCCTTTCTTTGTGTCTCCTTAAAGACGTTTCACTTCTCATCCAAGAAGCTCTTTCAGTTCTCACTCGTTGAGTTCTTCACTCAGAAATGAAGAAGCTTCTTGGATGAGAAGAAATCCCTATTGCCTCTTGAAAAAGCATATTTTGGACAACCTTGACCTGGATGACTGAGAATCTCCATAGAACAATAGGCATGACAATTTGAAACCAGTTCTTTCCCAAGTCAACATCCCTGGTTGAATCCTTTGTCTTGCAGATCAGGCAGGGATCCCAAAACAGTGCCATACATTTATTCATTCCTTAGTCCTCCGGCTAATTTGGGAGCTCTTTTTACATGATCCCTTAGCCATCCTACATTTGCATTTTTCCACCACAGGGCTTTTCTTTTATGGCCTGGCAGGAATCCTTAAAAGCTTCCTGTTCTGCATGGTGGCAAATCACCAATTGTACCTTTTGCAGCCTACGTAATCTCAGTGGAGGCACTTTGATGGATGGGACTCAAGAATTCACTCCCCCTGCCATTTGCGGGCCAGCCAGGGATGCCTGGTGGCCTCGGGCCAAGGCTGGCGTTAAAAGGTTTGGCTGTGTCCTTCCTGTGTGGTTGAGGGCCGCATGTTGCCACCTGCTGAAGGATGTTTTATCTTGGGATAGGGCAGTGGTTCCCAAACTTTAAGACTTTAAGACTTGTGGACTTCAACTCCCAGAATTCTCCAGCCAGCAGAGCTGGAGTTGAAGTCCACAAGTCTTAAAGTTGCCAAGTTTGGGAACCACTGGGATAGGGCATCGTGGCTCACCTGGATATCATCTGAAGGCAGATCAATATGAGATTTTGCAAGTGCTTGTGTCTCTTTTTATTTTGTTCTCATTCTGGCATTGATGGGCTTTTACTGGCAGTTCTGTAGTATTCGCTTTTACGGTGTCTTCTGCCAAAGCAGAGATTTCTGGATGCTAAAACTGAAGTTTCTGGATTGCAAATAAGTTTTGGAAGCCCAACAGACTTTCTCCTCCCCTTCCTCCACCTCCTCCTTCTCCTCCTCCACATTTAACCCATGCTCCATGTTGCCCTCCTCCTCTGTTTATTTTTCTCCGCAGTGGCTTTGTCCCTTGATCTCACCCTGGAATCATCATCCCCTATTATCAATCCAAGATACTGATGGTTTCTATGGTAACAGCTGCCGATGTCAAACAAGGCCCCTGATTTTACCCATCCATCTATGTAGAAAAAGTCTCTCCAGGGAAGCTGATGGTACTTTGCCCTCCCGTAATTTCTGTAGTGGCCACAAAGAATCTCAAAGGGGGTGTGAGTGAGAGGGGAGGGACATATATTCCTCCTTTCCCCAGCTGTATTTCAGTCCGTCATAAAATGATTGTGAGTTAAGAAAGTCGTTTGTAGTGATTTTTCAGGCACAATCTATAGCAGACTATGTTAATTCTTTTCCCAGTTTCCATCTTTTTGGAAGGACTTTTAAGATCATGCAGTCTGATCTCTGTCTGACATTTGATAGCCCAGTTTAATTAAGAATTTGTCATTTGTCTACGTATGCAGGTTATGGAAGCCATGGTAACAGTAACCACAAGGTATTTACTTGATCGTAATTGGCTAGCTTTGTTCAAGAGCACTGAGACACAACCCGATAAACATTATGGCTTAGCCTTGTGCTTCTCAACCTGTGATTCGTGGACCCCTGATGTATAGAGCCGAGGTGGCACAGTGGTTAGGGTGCAGTACTGCAGGCCACTTCAGCTGACTGCTAGTTCTGCATCTCGGCGGTTCAAATCTCACCGGCTCAAGGTTGACTCAGCCTTCCATCCTTCCGAGGTGGGTGAAATGAGGACGCAGATTGTGGGGGCGATATGCTGACTCTGTAAACCACTTAGAGAGGGCTGAAAGCCCTATGAAGCGGTATATAAGTCTAACTGCTATTACTATTGCTATCGCTATCATAGGGAGCATAAAGGCTGGAAGAAATATTTTAAATCTTGACTTGGTAATCCATGGCCATGGTCTGTGGCCACAAAAGATAAAGGGGGGGTCAGTGGTGAAAAAAAAAAGTAGAAAACTACTGGCTTAGTCCAAAGTGTGGACTCCCAACTTGATACGTTCTTGATTTGCTGGCTTATAATTTTCATAACTCTTTGCTCTCATAACTTGAAGAAGAGGATTTAGAGAGTCCAGCTTTGGTTGGGAATGGGCTCTGCTAACAAGGAGAAGTTAGACTTCCACAGTGGTGGGTTTCAAAAAAATTTCGAACCTACTCTGTGGGTGTGGCCTCCTTTGTGGGAGTGGCTTGCTGGCCATGTGACCTGGTGGGAGTGGCTTACTGGCCATGTGTTCTCTCTCTCTCTCTCTCTCTCTCTCTCTCTCTTTTCCCCTCCTTTTGTCTCTCTGTCCCTTTTTCCTTTTTTTCTTTCATCTCTCTCACACTTTTCTTTCTTTCTTCTTTCTTTCTTTCTTTCTTTCTTTCTTTCTTCTTCCTTTCTTTCTCTTTCTCTTTCTCTCTCTCTGTGTGAGTCTCTGTGTGTGTGTGTGTGTGTATGTGTCAGTGGTGGGTTTCGAAATTTTTTGGAACCTCTTCTGTAGGTGTGGCCTGCTTTCCGGGTCCACTGGTGGAACCTCTTCTAACCGGTTCGGTAGATTTGACGAACCGGTTCTACCGAACAGGTGCGAACTGGTAGGAACCCACCTCTGGACTTCCAGGCAGTGAGAAAAAGAAACCCAATTACTCTCGTTCAGCCTTTCTCCACCCTTTTTTTACACTAGAGGAGCCCCTGAAATAATGTTGAGATCTTAGGGAACCCCTGGTAAAAAATAAAATATTTACAGCTCAGGTACAGTGTCCTTGCGGGGGGGGGGACGGGACACCCACAATCTGTTGTGGAACTCCAGTTGAGAAACTCTGCAGTCGTTCTCCACAGGTACTCTTCAACTTACAACCATTCATTTAATGATTGTTTGAAGTTACAATGGCACTGGAAAAAGTGTCTTACAGTTGGTCCTCGCACTTACAACTGCTGTAGCATCTTCACGGTCACACGATCAAAATTAGGGTGCTTGGCCCCTGGCATATATTTGCAATGTTTGCAGTATCTCTTGAGTTATATGGTTGCCCTTTGTGACTTCCCCAACCAGCTTCTGACGAGCAAACTCAATGGGGAAAGCCGGGTTCACTTAACTATGATTTACTTAGCAACTGCAGTAATTTGCTTAACTGTTCTGTCCCCCCCCCCCTTCACGGCTCGTTAACAAACGCAGGCAGGCAACTTAAAAGGAAGTCTTTCTTTATCAGTTCTCAGTTCAAACTGGCTTCGAGCCCAAAAATAACATAAATACAAGTCTCCGACAAGAATGCAAAACAAAAACTCTTACAAGCACTGCACTTCGTCCACAGTCTGCACGGATCAGGTTTACATGAAACACCAAAGCACTTATCCAAGTGTAACAAGCATAAATCACGATTAATGATCAAGCAATGTTGTACCAAACAAGGAACACACAAGGACGTTGACTCCAGCTACTATTGGCAGCATCCGTCCTTTTATCTCCAAACTTGCCTCTAACCAACCCCAGCTGCATAATGAATCTTGATCCCGAAAAGACTCACAGCAGACATCTGCTGAGTCACAACACTTAGCATCTGTGCAAAAAGATGATAAGCATAACTCATTTAACAACCACCTTAGCAATGAAAATTCTGGTCCCAACTGTGAGGACTACCTGTAATTCTTCATTTATGAACAACCAGGGCTGAAAGAAGGGCTGTTTTTTTTAATTAAATAGAATTTATTTTTATTTTCAAAACAAAGACAACACATAAAATCTTCCTTCTTTACATATTGTAGAAAGTGTATCAGTTGGTTACAAAAGGTTTTCGTGCATCTCTTCCACAGTCATCAAGCATAATTCATATTAACTCAAGTATTTTAACTCAGATATTTATACATGTTACCCTTATGCCTCCATTTTCCTTTGAATATAGTTGTTTAAACGTCCTTCATCATAAAATATACCAAGATTTAATACATAACCACATACTGGCATTTCATTTAATATTTCTAAAATCCTCCAATAACACTGAATCCTTATGTCCTATTCTAGCTAAACATCCATAATATTTAATAACAAACTTTTCTAATCCTCCTTTCCAAATCACTGTTAGCAATTTTCATCTAGTTTCCTTATATTATACTCATATATATGTAGATAGGTTGTCATCATTATCCCTCCTTTATTTGACTATATCCTGTATCATAACATTTTCCCCCTAATAATCAAAACTTAACTATCTAACTTAATTCTTTTTTATTAACCAAAGAAGGGCTGTTTTAACACAGTGGATCTACACATGCTGTGAACTGTTTCTTTTAGTTTGGCACAGTGTGCAAACTCAACTTTATGACTTGGTATTCTGTGCAAACCAGGTGTTTATGGATTATTCATCAATAGGCAGCTACTAAAAGGCTTCAAAGTTTAATATATGAATGCAGCCAATTACATATTGCTCTAAGCCATTATGAGGTTTGTTTGGTTTTGGTTTAGCTTTATACTCAAAACCAGACACTCTGATTTGGAAAACCTGGTTCCTGGCATGATGCTGTTTGAACTAGACCCTAATGGTTTATTCAGTAATCCAAGGCTTTAATGAACCGTGGCTTTGCATGGTATATGAAGTGAACTACTGAAAGTTAGTGCACTACTCATTAAATCACATCTAATGACATTGCCTTAATTCTTCAGTATTAAGAGTAAAGCAGTATAACCAAAGCGCATAAGGGTTGTTGTTAATTAATCACAATTACATTTTATAATTGTTGATTCTGCTGAGTTTCCACAGATGCTCCATCTAATTGAAACTCCATATCGAAATGGATCTAGGGCAATGTCTTTCAAGATTGACAGCTTGATGAGTGGACTTCAACTCATCATTCCCTTTCCCAGCATTCCTTAAATGCCAAACAAGGTGGAATTTAAGGAATGCTGGCAAGGGAATGATGAGTTGAAGTCTACATTCTTTGTCCTGATCGAATTTATTTTAGAAGATTGATAGATACACTAGAATCATTTTCACTGTGATTGAGCCAAGGCTACTGTAAAATGGTGAATTACCTTTTAAAAAAATCATTCTTATTTACATAGTTATTTTTATACAATATACTAACTCAATTGCAGAGGGTTACTAACCTAACTGCAAGCACAAGAATCATGTCTCTGTTTTACCAAGCCATGACTTTTTCAGAAGTTATTTGTTGCTCAAACATTTCTAACTCTTCACGAATGGAGGGACATCATTTTTCCAGGATTGCTTGTTAGTGTTGTCATAAAAGATAGCTATTAGCTTCCCTATCTTTTGAAGATTTTTTTTTCTAAATATCTCAGGGCCTTTTCCAGTGATTCTTGCCTTTGCAATATGTGTCCAAAATATTTAAATTATAATTTCATTATTAGTGCTTCCATGAGCAGATTTGACTTAGCAATAGCAATAGCAATAGCAGTTAGACTTATATACCGCTTCATAGGGCTTTCAGCCCTCTCTAAGCGGTTTACAGTCAGCATATTGCTCCCAACAATCCGGATCCTCATTTTACCCACCTCGGAAGGATGGAAGGCTGAGTCAACCCACAACCTGAGCCGGTGAGATTTGAACAGCCGAACTGCAGATAACAGTCAGCTGAAGTAGCTGCAGTACAGCACTCTAACCACTGCGCCACCTCGACTTCACCTGGTATTGAATTATCTGTTCTTTTTGTGGTTCAAGATATTCTCAACAATTTTCTCCAGCCCCACAGCATACAAGTCATCCATTTTCTTTGTTCAGCCATTCTGATGATACAGTTTTCACAGCCATGTATTAGAAATAGCCTTATATTATGCCCATCGTTAGTTCTGATTTGTAGGAAAAAAAAATAGGAAGGGGGAATGTTATATATTGATTGATTGATGTTCATCCATCATGTTCAAAGAGGACCTTGACATCTAACAAGTTGTGGGCTGTCCAGGATGTCTCCACAAGGGGCTGGTAAGGACTATACGGGCACGAAATGTTCTGCCACAGAACATTTGCGGGCACCATTTATGCAGCATTTGCAGCTCTGGCTTTGCAGAGTGCTGGTTTCTCTTGTGCTATGGTTGTTCTTCTCTCCTCAGATGTCTGGCAGCCTTGGTGGATCAGCGTGCGCCATGTCGATCGGTCTTATCCAGGGTTTGCCAGGAGGTGGTGTCGATTTCCAGGGAGGCTTTCAACGTGTCTTTGTATCGCTTCCTTTGTTCCCCCGTGCGATCGCTTTCTTGGTAGTCAGCTGCTTTGAAACACATCAAATTTGGTACTAAACACATTTTGATGTGAAATTTTGTCCCAGTACTCATCATTTGTTTGGTATTCAACCCACAAGCTTAGAATTTGGAATGTCAGCTTGCTTGTGACTCACTACATTATTCCTTAGGAGAACAATTTGTTTGTTACTCCTCATTTTTGATACTCATCGTGCCTCCCAGAGCCAATTAATGAGGAGTACCAATATCTGTGGAGATTCTCAGTCATCCAGGTCATAGTTGTCTCAAAAGTGCTTTTTTTGAAAGGCAACTGGACTATTTTTTCCTTCAGAAAAGAAGACATTTAGCTTCTCATCCAAGAAACGTCATCAGAACCGAGGAAGCTTCTTGGATGGGAAGTGAAACTTCTTCCACCAGGAAAAAAAACAGTCCAGTTGTCTTTTGAAAACCTACTTTGAGAGGCACCACATATATCACCTTGCCTGCCTGAAATGGCAGGATATATATTATATTGATTTAACACATCAATAAGTTCCTTATTGTATAATATATGCAATACCTTGTATAATTTTCTAAATTCCTTGCCCTTCAGTTCTTTTGCTTTGGTTACTGAGATTGATTTGATTTGATTTGATTTAGCTTTATTTGTATGCCGCCCTTTTCCCTGGGGGGACTCAGGGCGGCTCACAATTCAGGGGGAGGGAAGTACAAAACAAGTTATACACATAAGGACAATACATCGTTAAAAACACAACAGTCATACTATTCGGGTGGGGTTGAAGTCTTTAGCCCCAGGCCTGTCGGGACAGCCAGGTTTTAAGGGCTACGCGGAAGGTCTGAAGGGTGGTGAGGGTACGAATCTCCACGGGGAGTTCGTTCCAGAGGGTCGGAGCAGCCACCGAGAAGGCTCTCCTCCAGGTAGTTTCCAGTCAACATTGACCGGCTGATGGAATTCAGAGGAGGCCTAATCTATGGGATCTTATTGGCCTAGTGGAGGTAATTGGCAGTAGGCGGTCTCTCAAGTACCCAGATCCAATACCATGAAGGGCTTTGTAGGTGACAACTAGCACCTTGAGATGTCATTCACTGGATTTTTTTTCTTGTTTTTCTCTGGAACTTAGTGTTTGGTTGGCCAGATATTCTTTTTTGGCTATTGCATTTTGCTTTCCATCTTTCTCCAGCTATTTTGAGTGAATCAGCAGGCAGCCATTTCATTGCTTTTTGCATTTTGGAATATTTTTATTTGCTTCCCCTTTGACGAAATAATGAATTTCAACCCAACATTCTTCGGGCAGTCTGTTTATCCAATCTAATCCATTAAAGGTCTTCCACTCTATAACTATGCTATTGGTTCAATGGTTTTATTTGTCTTCTTTTAATGTAAGTTGTAATTTGGCAAGGAGAAATTCATGTTCTCAGCCTGCCATCACATCCCCACCAGACCCTGATGGGGTTGACTGAATAAAACCTCTCCATCTTGGCTTGAAAAATAAATAGTCCTTTTGATTTTAGGGGGTGCTCATCCAGGGAGCTCTTCTAAATTGCTGAAATAACTCTGGTATGTTATAAGCACAGGAATTTTCTTAGCCAAGTTCTATTAATCAACCTCTTGCATTATTTTGTGCACCAGATTTCCCCATTATTCCAGATCTTCTTTTACTTTTGGCTTTGCTATTCCAGGTTCCTCTAGTAAACATGATTATTAATGATGGTGTTGTGTCAACAAGGTTTTAGCAGTTAGCAATAGCAGTTAGACTTATATACCGCTTCATAGGGCTTTCAGCCCTCTCTAAGCGGTTTGCAGAGTCAGCATATCGCCCCCAACAATCTGGGTCCTCACTTTACCCACCTCGGAAGAATGGAAGGCTGAGTCAACCCTGAGCGGGTGAGATTTGAACAGCTGAACTGCAGATAACAGTCAGCTGAAGTGGCCTGCAGTACTGCACTCTACCCACTGCGCCACCTCGGCTCGGTTTTGCACATTGGCACAGAAGTGCCCAGGTTCCATTTTACCAGCATTTGGTAAAAGTGATTGGGCTTACTGCTGTCTTAACCACGGTCCATTCTGCCATCTTTCACTTTGTTGACGGTTTTCTTGCTTGTTATTATTTTGGGGTTTATTTGCTTTATGTTGAATTGAATTGAATTGAATTTATTATATTTCTATGCCGCCCTTTTCCAGAAGGGACTCAGGGCGGCTCACAACCCAAGTCAGGGGGGGGGGGGGATAGGGGATACAAATAGGGGAAAAAAAGACATAGACAAACAATACCACAATTTTAAAAACAACTCAACAGGCACACCATTCGAGCGGGGACAGGAACTCATCATCATGTTCTCCACTGCCTAAATGTTAGCACTCTTTATTTGAAGAAAAGTGTGATCCATTTATTTTCTTAAAAATGAATGAACGGACCTGATGGCTAGAAAGTTGAGACATTGAGGGGTGCAGGATCGAGATGGAGAGCAGAATTCAACCTATGGAAGAGGAGGGCAAGAGGATTCAGCCGTTTAAGAGAACGTGGCCCTTGAAATCTGGAGTGCAAAGAAGTCAGTTGTTTTTTTGGGAGAGCTTTAACCATCTAGGAATCCAAGGGCAGCAGGGCATGGCCGGATACTTGGCAGGCCGCATCTATATGTGATTATTATTAGAATGAAGTGGCAAAGGCTAATGCACTAGATCAGGCTGTTTCTGTTGCCAAAAATGCTAACACAGAATGAAAAGCAAAAGGGATCCTGCCTCCGTGGCTAATGCAGCATTCTTAACACTGTACAAGACACCCCATAAATTACTCATTAAGTGGATGCCACAGTGTAGGTATATCAGCAATTAAACTGCTGTATTTCTCCTTCCCGTTTTCATGGCAAAATATTGATGGCATTGATTTAAACTGAAATTAAGACAACATCTTTTCACATTTCTGCCTTCTGGGAATGCTTTTGCTGATACTCTCTGAAGGAGATGTTCTAAATTTTCATTTTTTATTAAGGCAGAACAGACTCAACAGCCGCTAGCAAGGCTGCTGAAAACACAGTGTGTAGCAGTCGTCGTCCCCCCTCCCTCCCCAAGGCTGTAGTTTTGTACTCTGTGCTGCGCTAGCCAAGTCCGCAATATGAGGCAATGCTTCTAGAAAGCACTTCTGTGCATGTCAAGCTTTGATCGGCTTTGCCTTTAGCTTATTAGGGTTGCTTCTGCATGCAGAGTCCACCCTGAAATCCGAAAGAGTCAGTTATTGCCTTCCCTAGCTAACACATTTTATTAAAAGGCACGAGGCTTCGAAAGCTGTAGTTCACTTCACCAGATGCATTGAATGGCTAGACTGATGAGGGATTTAAGGTGGAGTGAGACGGAGGAGGAAGGAGAAGAAGACAGAAGATTGGTTGTTCAGATGGTGCTTACACGTGAGACAGATTGCAAGTACATTATGAATTATTAGCTGCACACTTGAAAATCTGGTGTACTTACTGAGACTCTCAGATAGCTTGAAACCTTTCCATGTACTGCATGTGAGTTCAGCAGTTTCTCACTCAAGTATGCTGGTGATGGCTAGTTTGAAATCTGCCCATCGCAGGGCTAGCCACTAGAATATAAACTGAAAGCAAACCCTACTCCTTACTAGCACTGTTGAGGTTATCTAATTTGGCCAATGAAACTTCTGCAAGAAAGCAAACTCAGCTCAGAGAGCACCAAGGACCCCTCAGTTTGAGATCCATAATGGAGTGTCCTGGAAGTTTGAGATGCTCTGATAGTAATAGCCCATGAAGGCTTATTTCTTTTTATCAGATCTGTTAGTCTGGAAAGGGGGCACCAGATTCCTGATTTTGAGCTACCATGGATTTAACATGGCTCTCCTACGAGACACCTGGGAGGAGCTTTGTCTGGTAGTATCATACAGTGTTGGCACTGCAGGACCTTGGACAGCGTCAAGCATGCGATTCTTCCCAAGAAATTGTTCTTTCAAGGAAATAAAACATGCTGTTTTAGTGATCACTTCCCGATGGTGTCAGTGGGATCAGGAGCATGACATGCTGTGGGACAGAAATGCTGAACTGTCCTTTCCATCTTCTGCTTCTCCAGTTTTGCAAAATGATTTATCTCTTTAATATTTTGGCTTCTTCCAATAGGATTGCCCTCAGGTTCTCGTTCAAAAAATTACAATCAGTCTCTGTGCACCAGCACGATTGGGCTGATGAAGAATTAGGTTTCCCTTTCCCACACATGGTAGGGATCTGGTCCTGATTAGGCCACTTCTGCTTAAAACAAACCCATAAATAGGGCAGAAAGATTTGAGATTTCAGCTCCTCCTTGTAAGCGAGATCGCCCAAAGTATCATTCTCTGGTCTGGAGAATGCTTCCCGTTCAATGCCTCTCGGGTAGAACCTGAGCAGAGTGAACATGAGGTCCTGTTGAAAGTGGAACTGGAGAGAGCCGAGGTGGCGCAGTGGTTAGGGTGCAGTACTGCAGGCCACTTCAGTTGACTGCTATCTGCAGTCCAGCGGTTCTAATCTCACCGGTTCAAGGTTGACTCAGCCTTCCATCCTTCCGAGGTGGGTGAAATGAGGACCCAGACTGGGGGGGCAATATGCTGACTCTGTAAACCGCTTAGAGAGGGCTGAAAGCCCTATGAAGCGGTATATAAGTCTAACTGCTATTGCTATTGCTACCCAGAAAAAAAAATGGCTCAAGGCTCCCATTTCTCAATATTTGTATTTGCTTGGGTAAGTGTTTTGTCACTATTTCCATGCTACCACCCAAGCAAATAGGTTTCTTCAATCAAAATAGAGTTGGAAGGGACTTTGGAGATCTTCTAGTCTAATCTCCTGCTCAAGCAGGGAACTCGGCCTATACCATTTCAGACAAGTGGCTGTCCAGTCTCTTAAAAATCTCCAGTAATGAATCACTTACAACTTCTGAAAGCAAGCTGTTCCATTGGTTAATTGTCCTCACTGTTAGGAAGTTTCTCTTTAATCCCAGGTTGCTTCTCTCCTTGATTAGTTTCCATCCATTGTTTCTTGTCCTGCCCTCTGGTGCTTTGGAAAATAAGTTGACTCCCTCTTCATTGTGGCAGCCCCTCAAATACTGGAATACTGCTCTCATGTCACCCCAGTCCTTTTCACTGGACTCCTGCAACCATTCATCATATGTTTTAGTCTCCATGCCTTTAATAATTTTAGTTGCTCTTCTCTAAGACTGTTGTTTCTCTTGAGTTTTCTCTCTTTCCCCCATCCCTTATGGGATGAGCCTGTGTTTTTCTGGGCATTGAGTGTTCCAGCTATGCACGTAGCCACCAACATTTTTCAACAAGCCACCCCATTAAGTAAAGTAGAGCAAAAAGAAAGCAAATGAAGAGCAAAATGCTACCTGTTGGCCCCCAGTCCTTCATGTAACAGGGGTGCTACTTGAGAGACCGCCTCCTGCCAATTACCTCCCTGCGACCTATCAGATCGCATAGATTAGGCCTCCTCCGAGTTCCATCTGCCAGTCAGTGTCGACTGGCAACCACACGGAGGAGAGCCTTTTCAGTAGTAGCTCCGACCCTTTGGAATGATCTCCCCGTGGAGATTCGTACCCTCACCACCGTCCAGACCTTCCGCACAGCCCTCAAGTCCTGGCTAGCCCGCCAGGCCTGGGGATAAAGATCGTAATCTGTCCCCACCCGAATGATGAATGAATGTTGTGTACTATTTTTACTCATGTATTGTTCCATGTTCACTGTTTGTATCCCCTTCCCTATATTTTGTAAGCCGCCCTGAGTCCCCTCAGGGAAAAGGGCGGCCTATAAATAATAATAAAACTAAAAACTAAACTAAAACTAAACAAGTCATTCACAGCTGTTGGATTTCAGAGGCAAGGAGCCCCCTCTTTTCTTTTTTCTTTTTCTTTTTTGCAATTGGCTTCATCAACATTCATGAGACAACTTCTCTTTCGCTGGGGATGAAATCACTGAAATGCAGGCAGAAATGTTTCCTAACCTATGGTTTCCTTCCCACTCTTGACCATGGTTGTAGAGCATTTCAAGGCATTTTGGAAAAAGCAGGAGGGATGGTTTCTCTCCTCTCCATACTAGAGGGAAGAAGACCCCTTTCGTCATGCATTTGCGTTTAGGGAGGTGTTTTCTCAGCTCCCTTACTGCTCCCTTGTAGTCTGGTTGCTTAGCAACCATCTAACTCAGCGGTTCTCAACCTGTCGGTCGCAATCCCTTTGGGGGTCGAATGACCCTTTCACAGGGATTGCCTAAGACCATAGGAAAAGACATATTTTCAATGGTCTTAAGAACCGAGACACCAATTTTATGGTTGGGGGTCATCACAACATGAGGAACTGTATTAAAGGGTCGCGGCATTGGGAAGGTTGAGAACCACCCGTCTAACTCTTTATTCTGTGTTTCCCTTCATTGTTGTAGGCTTCATGCTGCCTGATTTGATTGATTTTGATTTTATTATATTTATATGCCGCCCTTTTCCCCCGAAGGGGGACTCAGGGCAGCTCACAATTCAAATCAGGGAAGGGGGGTACAGACAGAAAATAAAAACAAAAACATAACAATACATAATTTAAAAATACACGACAGTCATACCATTCGAGAAGGGGGGCAAAAATTCTTTAGCTCCAGGCCTGTCGGAACAGCCAGGTTTTAAGGGCTTTGCGGAAGGCCTGGAGGGTGGTGAAGGTTCGAATCTCCACGGGGAGTTCGTTCCAGAGGGTCGGAGCAGCCACAGAGAAGGCTCTCCTCCGGGTAGTCGCCAGTTGGCACTGGCCGGCGGATGGAATTCGGAGGAGGCCTAATCTGTGGGATCTAATCAGTCTAGTGGAGGTGATTGGCAGTAGGGGGTCTCTCAAGTACCCAGGTCCAATACCAAGGTATCTGATATGCCTGTTGCCATATCTGCAGTTATTTGAAACAGGAACAACAGCAGCACTTCAAGGGCTCTTTCAGCAGGGAGGGCCAGCAGTGGCCATTCACAAAGTAGTTACCAGTTTTGCAATGAGAATGCTCCCTGGCCAACATAAGCCCTAACCTGGGTGGGAGACCTGTTGAGTGACACTAATCTGCGACTGCTGCTAAAA
Organism: Thamnophis elegans; assembly: GCF_009769535.1. NCBI lineage: Eukaryota > Metazoa > Chordata > Lepidosauria > Squamata > Natricidae > Thamnophis > Thamnophis elegans. The sequence goes on from NC_045553.1 coordinate 35,110,201, forward strand.
CCTTCTTCCCTCCCTGGAGGACGTTTTGTGCCCCAGTCTCTGCATTTTTTGGGTGTCCCCAAAAAGCATCCAAATGTTGCTGCAAGTCACAGAACATTCCTCGGAGAGCGACGTACAGCTCATGACTCGAGACTCTTGGTTTAAAGCAAGTTAGGATTAACTGTGGTTTTATATTCCATTTGGCTCCCCCACAAATAAGCATTTTTAAGTGTGGTTTTTATTCTCAGTTTAGTTTCATGTCATGGTAAGTGAAAAATGAAGAAGTCGTATTGCAATCTTGGATTATGTGTGAATCAAGCCACCGAATGGGTTTGTGTAATGTGTTAAGCACTAATTGGTTTGGTTAGTTTTGTATTAGCGTGCTGTGTGTTATATGATTTAGCCGTGATCTGTTTCACGCGGGGGGAGTTCATTAGACTTTGCGGTAGAGCTTTAAGTGCCTATTGTGACTTCCATCACACCAGCACGTTCATCGCAAGGAGAACAGTTAGTAATTCTTCCCTGGATGATCAGTCCGTTCCTTTGCTTGAAATATGTTTGTGTAAGAGTGAGGAAAGCTTGTACTGTAAAATCTGATATAGAAACCCTTTTCTTGGTTGAGGTTACATGCAGAAGGCTCGTGATGCCATTAACATGAAAGGTCTCTTGACAGCACGATCCTGAGTCATGGCTTCCAGGTGCAGCCTTGGCATAAAGTTTCATGCTCTTATCTTTAATATTACTGTCACTGATGTTTCTCAGGGAAAGTTTTGAGGGGCTGAAAAAAAAATGACAAAAACGACCTGAAATCGTAGAACATCAAACTTCCTTTTTGTTTTACAGTGATACTGAAGACCAGTGGTTCTCAACCTTCCCAATGCCGCGACCCTTTAATACAGTTCCTGATGTTGTGGTGACCCCCAACCATAAAATTGGTGTCTTGGTTCTTAAGACATCGAAAATATGTGTTTTCCGATGGTCTTAGGTGACCCCTGTGAAAGGGTCGTTCAATCAGAGCCGAGGTGGCGCAGTGGTTAAATGCAGCACTGCAGGCTACTTCAGCTGACTGCAGTTCTGCAGTTCGGCTGTTCAAATCTCACCGGCTCAGGGTTGACTCAGCCTTCCATCCTTCCGAAGTGGGTAAAATGAGGACCCGGATTGTTGGGGGCAATATGCTGACTCTGTAAACCGCTTAGAGAGGGCTGAAAGCCCTATGAAGCGGTATATAAGTCTAACTGCTATTGCTAATCCCCAAAGGGGTCCCGACCCACAGGTTGAGAACCACTGCTGTAGAGTTAACTTTTTTTAGGTTGCATTTTTTGA